>NW_021604628.1:2695790-2704376 GCF_004785775.1 Grammomys surdaster | reverse complement strand
CCCCATCGGCGCACCCCTCCCCCGCCCCCGCCCCCGCCCCGGGCGCGGGTCAAGTGCGGGCCCCGGGCACCGCCCGCCCGACCGCCCGCCCGGCCCGCGGCGGAAGAGGCAGCGGCGGAGGCGGCGGCAGCGACGGCCTCGGCCGGTGTGATTGATAGGGACGGCGGCGGCGAGAGCGGCGGCGGCGGCGGCGGCGGAGCGGTTGAGTGACAGCTTACCTGGGTGCCAATCTTCATCACACTGACAAGCGGCTGCAGCAATCGGGACCCGCAGTGCCGCGCCCGCGTCCAACCGTCACGCCGACGCCGGGCCACGCGACACAGCCTCGCTCAATGGGAGGAGGGCGACGCCGACGCGCGCCGCATCAATATTCACCGCGGGGGCGGGGCCTGCCGAGCCCGGGCTCCGCCCCCGCCCAGCGCGACGGCGGGCAGGGGGCGGGGCGGGTGGGGCGGGGGCGAGGCAGGGGGCGGGGAGGGCCCCGGAGGGGCGGGGCAGAGGCCGGTCCCGCCCCGCGGCGCGCACTCAGCCTGGCCCCACCCAGCGGCCCAGCCCCGGCGCTAGTAGCAGCCTGCCCCGCCCCAGAGGCAGAGCTTACATTTCAGGACCACGCAGTGGGGCGTGGCCCACAGCGCTATAGACCACGCCTCCTCTGCTCCCTCCCTTCGGAAAAAGGTTTGTAGAGCTGGGTGGAACCATCTGCAGCTCGGGCGGGGAGGACGGGCTGTACCATCTGAGGACCTTCGATTCCTGGCCTCCCGGCTCCAGCTCTTCGTCCTGAACGGCGCCTCGCAATCAAGGTTCTGGAGCAGGAGTAGGCGCGGGGAGGTAGGCGTTCATCTTTGAGGAGGACTGAGCGCCTGAGATGTCTGACCTGGGACCTGACCATGGATGCAGTCTCCTGACTGACCGTGAAGTGACTGCGATCGGACATCTGGTTCGTTAAGACTCCAGGCCAAAAAAAAAAAAAAAAAGGGGGGGGGCTTTCCTTAGGAGGACTGGACATGGTGTTTCTAACCATATCCCGGGCCCCGTGGCTTCATTCACTGATAGCTGTAAAGACAGAGCGATGGAGGCCCTCGGTTTGTCTGGCTTGTCTATGCAGCAGCTGCCTGAGTGTGTGATCAGTGTCTCGCATCCGCGCACAGCTTAAAGCGGTTCCGATGACCCCACACTCCTCAAAAGGAATCTTGTACACCAGGACTGATGGCTGGAAGGAGCCTGAGGTAGCTGCAGCCCGTATCTCAGAGGACTCCCTCCTGTGTCCTCG
This sequence comes from Grammomys surdaster, assembly GCF_004785775.1. Classification (NCBI taxonomy): domain Eukaryota; kingdom Metazoa; phylum Chordata; class Mammalia; order Rodentia; family Muridae; genus Grammomys; species Grammomys surdaster. The sequence continues at coordinate 2,703,106 of NW_021604628.1, read as the reverse complement.
GGGCTCCACAGGATGCCCTCAGGGTATCGCTCTCTTTGTAGCTACAGTTCACTTCACCACGGAACCCACGTGGAAGGAATGAACCAGCTACCAACACATATGTGTGGTATGCACACACATTTACATAGCAACAACAATCTTAATAAAATTTGAATAACTGGGTTTGGGGGCTGGAGATACGGCTCAGTTGATAAGAGCATACACAAAACCGTAGGTTGGATGCCCAACACACATAAACCTGGTATGACTGATGACACATGTCTGACATCCCAGCACTTGGGAAGTCAAAGCAGAAAGATCAGAAGTTCAAAGTCCTTATCTACCTTCTGAGGTCCTGGCCAGTATAGACCGTATCTCAAAAAACAAAGTTATTAAGAATTGCAAGGGATCAGCCGGGCAATGGTGGCGCACGCCTTTAATCCCAGCACTTGGGAGGCAGAGACAGGCGGATCTCTGAGTTCGAGGCCAGCCTGGTCTACAGAGTGAGTTCCAGGACAGCCAGGGCTATACAGAGAAACCCTGTCTTGAAAAAACCAAAAAAAAAAAAAAAAAAAGAATTGCAAGGGATCAACAAAAGAGTATCTTGTTTGTTTTGCTTTTTATCGCTGTGTTAAAACACCAACCAGAACAACCTAGAAGAGGAAAGGTCTTATCTGGTTTATATTGCCACATTATGGTCTGTCATCGAGGGATATTAAGGCAAGAACTGATGCAGAGACCATAAAGGTCTGTCACTCCTCTCCATGGTTTGGTCAGTATGTTTTCTTATACAAGTCTGGACCACCTTCCCAGGGTCGTCATCACCCACAGTGGTCTGGGTCATTACATCACCATACCATAGACCACAGGAATCCTTTGCTTCTCTCAAACCCTGTGACACAGGGCCTCCTCCTAGGGCTGAGATCCAGGGTGGCTTCTAAGGAAAGAATATTATACATTTAACTCCATTTATCATCCGTTCTGTGTCTTTACAATGTTCTTTGAAGTTTCCCTAGTAGGGGTTGAGAAGTGGCTCTGAGGTTAAAGGCAGGTATTACTCTTCCAGAGGACCGGAATTTGGTTTCCACAACCAATGTCAGATAGCAAACCATCTGTGAGTCCAGCTCCAAGGAATTCTCCACCCTCTCTGGCATCTGTGGGTACATACACCCAGAAACACATGTGGACATACACGTAAATAACTTGTAAAGCTCCTTCACTATTTTTCTAAAGACCATGTTTCAGAGCATGAAACGAAAAGCCACACAAACAGTAACTATACACAGAAATTCAAGAGTAGAATTCATTCCCATTTAGGAATCATCTTGGGGCTTAAGTTTGCAACCTGCTTTTCCTTCCCACTCAGGAAGCATCTGGACATGACCTCACTTTGGAACCTAAACATCTCTCTGATTTTATTTATCCTGTTTCTGAGTTTACCCCAACTGTCATTGACAGAAAAGAGGATTTTAGTCCTCTGAGTGTAGGTGCTCGTGGCGGACACATGTCTGCAGGTATAAAAGAGGGAGGAACCAGAAAGCCACCCCTGCACAGTGTGTAGAGCAGTCACATCGGGCAGTAAGAAAGTGACTTGACTGGGATGGGGGCCAGACAGCTGGTGGTGTGTTCCATGCAAAACCACAACTAGGGCAGAATTTGACAGAGCCGGCAGCTTAAAGGACCGAACTTTCCCTCTGCCTCAGGCAGGGCTCAGGATTGCAAGGGGACCTCTCAGAAAAAGAAAGACATGGTGGACCCTGACCACCAGGGCTTCAGTGTGTACATCAGCCCAGTAATCATCAGATGGACACGGGCAGTCCTGCTGTCGCATGTAAGCTAGAGGAGGACCTTGGACATCCTTAAGGATCTGGGGATCTGGAAGGAGGATTATGATGGATATGCAGAGCTTGTCATGGTGTGGGGTACTTGTAATCCCCGCGACTCATGAGGCTGAGTCTGGAGGATTGGGAGTTCAGATCCAGCCTGAGTGATTTTAGCAAATCTGTCCCTCGTCTCGAAATCAACCAGCTAAGGTTGGTGTTGCCTATCTGTAATCCTAGCACTTGGTGGTGGAGGCAGGAGGGTCAGAGGTCAAAAACATCCTTGGCTACATAGCGAGTTCCAGGCCAGCCAGTCAGATGGCCAGGCCAATATGAGGCCCTGTCTCTGAAGAATGAAAACCAAGGGCAAAAAAACAAAGCAACCAAACAATCAGTTATAATGTGTAGATGCCACTAGAGTTGTTCCTTTTTCTGTTTTCTGTTTCTCTTTGTGTGTAGTATCATGTGCACATGAATACCTGCTCATGTGTGTGACTGTGTGGGTGCGTGAGGTGTGTAGATCAGGGGCTAACATTGGCTGTCCTCCTCACTCAGTCTCTGCCTTACCTTTTGAGTCAAAGTCTCTCACTGGACCTATAGCTACCTGTCAATTGGGGCATCCCCCTGTCTCTACCTCCCCAGCTCTGCGATTATAGGTGTGTAAAGCCACTGAAACTTTTCACATGAGTGGTAAGGATCAAAGTCAGACCCTCCATCTCTCCAGGCCCCAAAGTGTTTTTTTCCCCAAGTCTCTTTATACTGGGTAGACAAAGTTTCCTAGAGCTACCATAACTGACCGAGTGATCTAATATCTGAGGAGGTCAGAAGGGCCTCAAGGTTCAATCAGGACTGATTTCCCTTCTATAGAAGAGTAGAGGAGTAGAGGAGTCGAGGAGGAGATAGAAAGGAGGAGGTAGAAAGGAGGAGATAGAAAATAGGAGAATAAAGAAGACTTGAAGAGACTCCACCGGACTCTGGCTTGTATCTATCTTTTGCGTCTCTCGCCCCTTTTTTCCCCTTCCTCCGTCCCCACTTTCTCTCTTGCTAGACCCTGACCTGCCGACCGGAGCAGCAGAACCGGCCGGCCTTTACAAAGTAACAGAACCTGACGGCCGTTACAAAAGAAACGGCGGTTACACCATGTAGTTGCTGGGAATTGAACTCAGGACTTTGGAAGAATAGTCAATGCTCTTAATTGCTGAGCCACCTCTCCAGCCCCAGAAAAACAGTTTATTTGGCTTACACATCCCATCACTGTTCATCACTGAAGGACAACAGGACAGGAACTCAAGCAGGGCAGGAACCTAGAGACAGGAGCTGATGCAGAGGCCATGGAGGGATGCTACTTACTGGCTTGCTCCTCATGGCTTGCTCAGCTTGCTTTCTTATAGAACCAGGACCACCAGCCCAGGGATGGCCCCACCCACAATGGGCTGGACCCTCCCCCATCAATCACTAATGAAATTCACTAAGAAAATGCCCTACAGGGTGGCCTATGGCCTGATCTTACGGAGCCGTTCTCTCTCTCAGTTGCAGCTCTCTCCTCTCTGATGACTTTACCTTGTGTCAAGTTGATTTAAAACTAGCCAGCACACCTGTTCTGGTACCCAGTCTCTGGTCCTGGCCCCTGGCCCAAAGCTCCTGAGTCCTTGAGACTTCCTGGGAGGTGGAAATGCCTTTTGTCTTAATAGATAACTCTTGGTGTCTCCTAAATTTTGGAAAACCACCCAAAAGACAAGCTCTGATGAGGAGCCTGGAGCTTTCTGTCCCCTCTTCCTCTGAGAAGCAGAGGGTAGTGGTTTGGATAAGAAGTGTCCCCCATAGTCCCAGGCATGGACATTAAGGAGCTGTGGCCTTGCTGGAAAAAGTACATCACTGTGTGGGAGGTTGAGGGTGTTTGAGATTAAAACAAACGAAAACACCTCATGTGGGTCTCACTTAACCGCCTCTGGACTTTGTGCTTGCGGCTCAACATAGGAGCGCCCAGCTTCCCGCTGTAACCGCCATGCCTGCTGCTTGCTGCCCTGCTGTCTTAGTTAGGGTTTCATTGCTGTGAAGAGACACCATGACCAAGGCAACTCTTATAAAGGACAACATTTAATGGAGGCTGACCTGCAGGTTCAGAGGTTTAGCCCATTATCGTCATGGCGGGAAGCATGGCTGTATCCAGGCAGGCATGGTTCTAGAGAAGGAGCTGAGAGTTCTACATCTTGATTCACAGGCAGCAAGGAAGAGACTGGGCCCCACAAAAAGACTGAGACCTCAAAGCCCACCCCCACAGTGACACACGTCCTCTAATGAGGCCACACCCACTCCAACAAGGCCACACCCACTCCAACAAGGCCACGCCTCCTAACAGTGCCACTCCGCATAGGCGGAACATTCAAACCTATGATGAGTCTTTGGGGGCCAAATCTCATGCACTTACCACTTTGATGGCTCTCTTCTGCCTCTGGAACCGTGATCCTAAATAAACTCTTCCTTCTATAAGCCGCCTTGCTCATGGTGTTACATCAGAGTAACAGAAAGGTACCCAACAGAGAGGAACTGTAGGATTCAGAGAACTTCCAGATGTGGGAGCTGGGGAGGGTGGTGCCTGTCAAGGGCATGACAGCCCTTCCCTATACCTCAGAACTATAAAAAGATAAATGGAAGTAAAATGTCTTTCGGAGTTCTATGCGCACAATTCTAGCAAGTGCCAAAATATACTCAGAGGAATTCAAATTCAAGGCATAAAAACCTCCAATTTATAGCAAATCTGTCCAAAGCACTGATACCAGCCAAGACCTGAAGCTATTGTCTGAAGTGGGGTCCCGGGGGTCGGGGAGAGGCATTGAGTCTTGGCCTGTGGGATCTGATGCTCCAGGTGGAGCCAGGGTTGAGTGAAGCTTCCACCTGGGGATTGAAATGTGGGGAGAAGCCCACCAGGCTAAGACCACGGATACACTCTGCAGCAGAGGTAGAGAGACCAGGTTGTTCTGTTCTCTTGTGCTCTTCCTACTGTGCCCTAATCAACTCACACAATTGGAAAAGCTGGGCCCTGTGCATGAGGGAATTGCAATCTGGATGCAGGTCCTTGCTGCTTGAGGATTCTCTCAGCTGTTCACTTCCCCACCTCCACAACCCAATTCAACATGATCCCACAGCCCAGTTTGAGACTAGCTAAAAGGCTGTCCATGTGGTGGGCTCGGACCAGGGTGCTAGGGCGATACAGTTTACCACCAGGGTGCTAGGGCAATACAGTTTACCACGGTATTTCTCAGTGGTAACTGCTCAGGTTTGGAGAACAGTCCTCAACTGTGTGTGGAAGGCTTGGCCACCAGTCTAGGATGTTACAGGGAGGTGGTGGGGCCTTTCACAGGTAGAGCCTAGGAGAGGAAGTTAGCTCACTGGAGGCCCGCCTTTAACAAGTAAATTGGGAACCCAGTCCTACTTCTCTCTTGCTTCCTGGATGCTTCGTGAGGAGCCTCCCCCAGCACAGGCTCTAACCTTAATGTGTTGCTTCAGCATACATCCGATGCAACAGGGCTGATAGACCACGGGTCAGAACCTCCAAAACAGTTAAGTCTTTTAAACCTTCCTTCTCCTTAAGTCGACAATCTCAGGGATCTTGTGGTAGTAACAGCTAACCAACACAGACACTTAAAACCCGTTCATCTGCAAAGTGTTTGCTGGGGGGGTGGGGTCCACCCTGGAGGAACTGTGCTGGGGGTCTAAACTCACCTAACAGCAAGGTGTGGTCCCGGAAAGTGTAAGCAGAGAGCGACCCAGAACTGCAAGGGTCTGGCTCCCATGGTTCCTGGTTTTACTCCGACAGCTGGAAGCTTTGGATGCTTTCCCAATGCGAAGCCTTTGTTCCACTCCTGCCCCCAGAACAGCTGTGTTTCTGGTACAGCATCCTACAGCCCTGGGGTCCTACGGGCCCTTTAGATGCAGGGCCAGACGCTGGCTTTTTATACCCATGCTGCTCAGTGTGGCAGTAAGGCGGTCATACTGTGGGTTAGACAGACCTGTCTCCCAGGCCACAAGCGGCCACACTACCCTGTGCCCGTGGCTACTCTGTGTTCTTGGCAAGCAGTACCAACTTGTGTAGCCAGTTGTAGCTTCAGTTTCTTTTCAGAGTTGGCCAGCTTCCAGATTAGATCCACAGATGCAAGGGATGGTAAGGTTTTTAGTAAAGCGTTGTTTTGTCCTGTCTGGGTCAGACTCTTGCTGTGTGGCCCAAGCTAGCCTTCCACTTGGCAATTTTTCTGCTTCAGCCTCCCCCCCCCCATGTTGGGATGACAGGGATGACCCTTCAGGACCAGGGCTGTAAAGTTTGGGAAGTAAACCCAAAAGTCTTCATGTGGCGGGGTGGGGGGGCATCTTCTTCCTCCTGACGCCCAGTACGGAGCTGGGGACAGGTCAGCTTGACTGTGCCCAACTCAGTCTCACAAAGGAGCCAATATACTGAGTCAAGATTGATTCTCTTTGTTGTTGGCTACAAAGATTGATCCACTGTAAACACTTCTCAAAGCCCTCTGGCTTCTTTCAAGACTCTCTCATAATATAGCAAATATAGGAGTCCCTTCCTTTTGAAGGTTGGAGGTTATCTCATTATGTGGGCAGATCCCACTGTGCTAATTTACCCATCAGCCTCAGGGCATTTGGGTGGCTCCTAGATTTTTTTTTTTTTTTTTTTTTTTTTTGCTATTATGAATAGGGCTTTTCTGAAGCTGGAGGTGCTGGAGCACACTTTAAGTCTTTTAAAAAATATATTTTGTTTCAAAGTATGTACAAGGGTTTGTGCGCATGAATGCAATGCTCCAAGGCAGCTCTCCCTAAAGCTGGGGCTAACCTCATGTCGTGAGCCACTTGATACGGGCCTGGTGGAAGAGCAGTCCGTGCTAGCTCTCCAGCCCCCTGTATGTTGTTTGGTTGGTTTTAAAATAAGGTCTCATGTATCCCAGGCTGGCCTTGAACTTATTGTGTAGCTGAGGTTAGCCCCCCACATCCGGCTCTGGGACGTTGGGATGACAGGTGTGTGTCACCACGCCCTGTTTCCTAAATCCATTGTCTAATCTCTCTGGATCGGCAGCCATCCTGTTCTCCACAGCAGCTGGGAGGTTTCGCATCACCACCATCTGCACACAAGGGTTGGAGTCTCTCCACAATCTCCCCGTCCCCCCACCCCTGTGTGTGTGTGTGTCTGTCTGTCTGTCTCTCTTTCTCTCTTTCACTCTCTGTCTTTTTCTTTCCTTCTCTCTGTCTCTTTCTCTCTGTCTCTGTTTCTTTCTCTTTCTGTCTCTCTGGGTTTCTCTTTCTCTATGTTGCTCTCTATCTCTCTGTCTCCTTCTCTCTCTGTCTCTCTGCCTGTCTTTCTGTTTCTGTCTGTCTCTCTGTCTCTGTCTATCTCTCTGTCTCTTTCTCTCTCTGTCTCTCTCTCTCTGCCTGTCTTTCTCTGTCTGTCTCTCTGTCTGTCTCTCTGTCTTTCTGTCTCTGTCTGTCTCTCTGTCTCTTTCTCTCTGTGTCTCTCTC
>NW_021604628.1:2690205-2695780 GCF_004785775.1 Grammomys surdaster | reverse complement strand
TCTCTGCCTGTCCTTCTGTCTCTGTCTGTCTCTCTGTCTCTTTCTCTTTCTGTCTCTCTCTCTCTGCCTGTCTTTCTGTCTCTGCCTGTCTCTCTGTCTTTCTGTCTCTGTCTGTCTGTCTCTTTCTGTATCTCTGTCTCTTTGTGTCTCTTCGTTTCTCTGTCTCTTTGTCTCAGTCTAGCTCTCTGTTCCTCTCTGTCTCTGTCTCTCTCTGTCTGTCTCTCTTTGTCTCTGTCTGTCTCTCTGTCTCTGTCTCTGTCTCTTTCTCTGTCTCTCTTGCTCTCAGTATGACCATGCTGATGTGTCTGTAGCAGTATCATTGATGTCTAAGATCCCATTAATTCTAATTTTCTACACCCTTTCCCCCTCCCCCACTTTACCTCCTGAGATTTTCAAGAAGCCCAGCTGATGCCATGGAATCTCCCAAACACAGAGAGATAGGAAGACTAGCTTCTCCTGAGTCGTTAGGACAGGATCGTCCTGTTTGCACTACTGAACGCTCCCAGCTGGAGCCTGGGCTGCTCTTCTTCCCAGCTAGCTGGCTTTCGACTCAGGCAAGCATACGGCTCCCCAAACTGAAACAACACTAAAAACAAAACAACAAAGGAAACCAAAGCAGAAAGTGTTTCAAAAGACTTTTATCAATGTTCTTAAATTACAGTAAAAATCTAACCTGAACGTTTAAGAAAATATTTCCCCCAACAAAGGATAGACAAAGAGAAGGGTGACATTGTTTAACATTTTTTTTTCAAATCCTTTCAACATCTGGCTTAATTGAGGACAGCCAGATTGTCCCTCTCTGCTTCTGCATCCAGCGAGTCGTGATTTATAACTCTGGCTGACGTGCATGAAGCTACGAGGCCCTCTGCAGCAAGGATGCAGAGCAGGATTTAGGTTGCCTTTGCAGATAGCGTGATGCTCTGCCAGATTCCATGTGCTTGTTTCTGGCAGAGCCGGGCCACTGGCAGTAGACTTAGATTCAGTGAAGGATGCCACATCAATGAACTAAAACCCAGCACTGCGAGGGATTGTCTGGCAGCATTGCCCACGTGGGATTCTGCAATGGGACATTCGGAAAGCATCAGTTCACAGATTGTTCAGATGCGCCCAACATTCATCTTTTTCACTAGGTTAAACAATAACCTGGTTGCTAGTGTCTGTCTTAGTTAGGGTTTTACTGCTGTGAACAGACACCATGACCAAGGCAACTCTTATAAGAACAACATTTAATTGGGGCTGGCTTACAGGTTCAGAGGTTCAGTCCATTATCATCAAGGTGGGAACATGGCAGCATCCAGGCAGGCATGGTGCAGGAGGAGCTGAGAGTTCTACATCTTCATCTGAAGGCTGCTAGTAGAATACTGGCTTCCAGGCAGCTAGAATGAGGGTCTTAAAGCCCATGTCCACAGTGACACACCTACTCCAACAAGACCACACCCACTCCAACAAGGCCACACCTACTCCAACAGGGCCACACCTACTCCAACAAAGCCACACCTACTCCAACAGGGCCACATCTTCTAACACTGCCACTCCCTGGGCTGAGCATCTACAAACCATAACAATGCCCCTGCCTGTTTTGTAAGAGTCAGCACCAGAAAGTGGTCAAGTTCACATCACAGATGTAAGTTCTCTGGGATTTTCGCTTTTGTTTGAAATTTTAGATGGTATTATCCATGGTTGAAGTCACAGGCCCACTGTGTCTTCAGTCTGGCCTTGTACTCCTGGGCTCAAGTAGTCCTTACTGCATCAGCTTCCAGAGTAGCTGGGACTCCAAGTCTGTATGTACGCTGGGCCTTGTATTTTGCTTATTTGAAGGAAATCATCTGCCCAGGGGTCTAGGTAGCAAGCGTTAGCGGTACAAACATAAGGACCTGAGTTCGAATCCCCAGCATAAGTGTACAAAACCAGATGTGGTGGCAAATGCCTGTGACCCCAGCACTCAGGGGTGGCGAGCTGGCGGGGGTGGGGTGGGGAGCAGGTGACAGGTAGATAGATCCTGGTGTCTGGCTGGTCAGCCAGCCTGGTCAAAATGGGAGCCCCAGGTTAAGTGAGAAGACACTGTCTCAGCAAAGAAGCAAAACTAAAATGGAGATTAAAGGAGAAAAACACCGAAGGTCCAACCTCTGCCCGCTCCAGATATCTGCGTGGGTGAGTGAATCTGGACAGACAGACTGACCAACACACGTGCACACAGACGCTCAATGTTCATGTCTTTTTTTCCTGCTTCGTGTGTTTGTGTTGTGCAGGCTTGAAGCCAATGCCAAGTGTCTTTTACTGTTCTTGTCCTTACTTTTTTTGGGGGACAAGATCTCTTATTGACCCTGGACCTTACAGCTTTGGCTAGACTGTCTGGCCAGCGAGCTCTAGGGTCCATCTGTGTCCACCTCCCCAGCACTGGGGTGACAGATGTACGTATGTGACCACCCCTGGCTTGCACAGGGGTGCTAGAGATTCAGACTCAGACTTCTATGCTTTAGCACTTTATCCGCTGAGCCTTCTTCCTAGTCCCCGTTTCTCAAGCCTTGAATGACTGAAGTGTGTCAGTCAGTTGTTCTTTCGAATAAAAAAGAATATTCTGTAAAAATAAGTCCGGTAGGCCTGGGCGTGTGGCTCGGCCCCTGGTGTGCACAGGAGTCCTGGGTTCTATTTCTAGCACTGAGAAAAAGAGGCAGGAAGAAGAGGAGAGAGGAGAAAGAAGGAAGGAGAAAGGAGGAATGGGGAAAAACGGGAGTGAGAGAAGGAAGGAGGAAGAAGAAATAAGACAGGGGGAATGGAGAAAAAGAAGAAAAAAACTGAGCAGGTAAACAGAAAATAAGGAGCCGGCCATAATTTGACTCTCCTGCCTCAGCCTCCTACTTGCAATCACAGCAAATGTGTGGTGGTGACAGACGACGCCAGCAGCAGAGGGGTTTGCTGCTGTGCCATCGGCAAGCTGTCAGAAAGGACATGAGCTGTTTTTGCAGCATCTTTGTTCAGGTGATGCTGACATCAGATTTGGATAAAGCAGCCAACCCACCATGATGTGGCCGTGTTGCAGTCAGATGGCACGGTTAGGACTGTGGAGAGCTTCGGGGGCCACCTTCTAGGAATTTGGCAAGAATTTGACATTGGGCTAGGACTAGGAATTAGGCTCAAGATGAATATAGCTGAGGAATGTGTTCTTTGTAGCTTGGTCTTCTTGTTAAGACCCTGAATACAATAATCATGGGACCTTTGTTTATGCTTTGTTTGTTCTTTTACTACTTTGTTTATGCCTTAGAACTGACCTATTCTTTGCATGTACTTAGAATGGAGAAAAATAAACCCACCTTAGCCTCAGCACTGGCTGGAGTCATGTTATAGTGTTGTCCAATTGTCTTTTTCTTTTCAGTCCTCGATCCCTCCCTTAAGACCAGGTTGACTGACTGACCCGACTTGGTCATAGGACAGCCAGGCATGAGGGGCAGCAAGGGAGAAACTTCGTCATGCATTTACACAGCACAGGACTTCACATTGCAAGAAAGCCTTTGTTCCTGGCATATCTGCCACCTGCTTTTCATAGCTTGTCACCACCTCCCCCAGAGCCCAGAGAACATTGTGCCTAGCCTCTGTGTATCCTTCAGGCCAGTTCATCTCTCCACAAATCACTGGGCCTGCCTCACTCCCCCTTTCTGCAATCTCCTCTAGGCTACATCCTTTTTCCCTCGATCCTGTAAGGAAGGTACTTAAGCTTTGGCCATCTGACCCTTCTCTGACCTTCATATTTTATATGGTTCCTGTGCACATGTGCAGGTTAATAAATATGTCCAATTCCCCCCATCCCCCGCTGTTCTGTCTGCTGTCAGTTTCAGCACATTCAACTGGCAAAACTACAGGGGGACAGCTGAACTTCTCTATACCGGCAGACCTCACACGACAGGCCCCAAGCTCCTTAAAAGAAGCCTGTCTTCGTGGATGAATGGAGAGGGAAAAAAAGAAAGGAAGGGAGGATGGGAGGGTAGATGGATGGATCGATGGATGAATGGATAGATGAGTGGGTGGGTAGGTTGATGGATGGATGGTATTTGGTTGGATGGATTGATGTGCTAAGCATTTAGGATGCTGCTTAGTTACTGCTGTGAGCAGACACCATGACCAAGGCAACTCTTACAAAGAACATCTGATTGGGTCTAGCTTACAGCTTACAGGTTCAGAGGTTCAGTCCATTATCATCAAGACAGGAACATGGCAGCATCCGGGCAGGCATGGTGTAGGAGGAGCTGAGAGTTCTACATCTTCATCCGAAGGCTGCTAGCAGACTGGCTTCCAGGCAGCTAGGATGAGGGTTTTAAAGCCCGTGCCCACAATGACACGCCTACTCCAAGAAGGCCACACCTACTCTAGCAAGGTCACACCTACTCCGATAAGGCCATACCTCCTAATAGTGCCACTCCCTGGGCCAAGCATATAGAAACCATCACAGATGGGTAGATAGATGGATGGATGGATATATTAATGATAAGTTGGATATGTAGATGAATAAACAGGGGTGTGTATATATTGTGTGTATGTGTGTGTGTATATGTGTGTATGTATGTATGTATGCATGCATATATGTGTGTATGTGTGTATGTATTTGTGTGTATGTTTATTTGTGTGTGTGTATGTGTGAATGTATGTATTTGTGTATATGTGTATATATGTATATATACATGAGGGGGGATAGATGTCTCTAGTCCACAGACTATGCTTCTCAGAAGAATGGCTGCCACTCTAAGCCCTTCCTCACCTCTGTTTGGACGCTCATAAACTTCACTGACATATCACACCACTGTCTTGTACACAGTGGACAGTCAAGGACAGTTCTGAATGGCTGTGGTCCTAGCTGACCACTCACTGCTGGTTCTTCCTAGAGGGAAGCTGTAGGAAGGGCCAGCCACAAGAAAAGTGCTTCTGAATTTCTCTCATCCTGTTTCCTATCTGCAGACAGGAATGTCACCAAAGCACTTTCCCTTCTGCCCAACACGGAGAGCAGGAGTCAGACACTGTCTCTGGGAGGGGATCTGGCCCTTCTCAGCCCTGTGGAGGACTGAAGAGGTTGCAAGGAGAGGAACAGGTGGGAGGGACAGAGGCCAACTGGATCTGTCTCCCTGTCCACCAGCTGGTCACAAAGGCCTGTGCAATGACTCAAGTGTTGGACTTTACTGGAGAGGCTGACTATGAATGGCTGGCGTGGGCGGAGGGAGACAAAGCCTACATCCTGTCTTCCTGTTCCCTGGACATGTAGAGTTAATCCACAAAAAGAAGTGTCAAGCTAAAAGAAAATCCTTCCTTTGTCAGCGGCTTGTTCCTAGCTGTCCTTCCGACGACGAAGCAAAAGTGAAGGCTTATCATCTGATGCCCGGAGGCATGCTGGTACAAGGTTTCTGCTTCCCCAGCACAGAGCCGGTGAAGACAAAGAAGGTGGCTTTGTGGGTGGAGCCCTTCAGTGCCCACAGTGCTGCTTATCCGGCTTCCTGCCTAGGAGATGCCGAGGAGGGTAGGCTGCCCTCATTTTTGGGCCCCTTCTACTTGGATTATCTACATATACATTGAGATTGAGGCCTGTGTGTGT
>NW_021604628.1:2652969-2689805 GCF_004785775.1 Grammomys surdaster | reverse complement strand
TGTTTGTTTAAAAAGGCAAATTAATCAGAAGTATAATAGTGTGGGCTGGTGAGTTGGCTCAGCGGTTTAAGAGCACTGACTGCTCTTCCAGAGTTCCTGAGTTCGATTCCCAGCACCCACATGGTGGCTCACAACCATCTGTAATGGGATCTGATGCCTTCTTTTGGTGTGTCTGAAGACAGCTACAGTGTACTCAGATACATAAAAATAAATAAATCATTTTTAAAAAGAAATATAATAGTGTATGGGGAGGGAATTCAGAGATGAGAGGACCCAGAGGTGGCCTAAACAGGTTCTCTAAAGCCAAGGGAAGGCAGGCTATGAGAAGGTGACCAGCTTAAAAGTTGTGCAGATTTAAGTCTGTGGAGAGACAGGGAGAGGAAGACTTCCTGGACAAAATGACTCTACACTCCCGCCCCTCCCTCCAGGGCATTCTAGAGTCTACTAGTTTCAAAATGATCAGCTTGTGCTCATGAGGTATGTGTGGGGTGACATATGCTGGTGTCCTATATCAAGGACTGTGTTCTTACACCATTCCATATGAAGAAGGACCACAAAGTACTTTCCCGTGGTTGGTTGGTTTTCGAGACAGGGTCTCATTGTGTGGCCTCAATTATAGATCGGGCTGGTCCCAAACTCAGAGATCTGCCTCTCAGGACTGGGATGAAAGGGATGTGCCATCATGTCTGGCTTTAGGACCAAGACTATATCTTAACCAATAAAGATCTTTAAAGGACTTAACAGCTGGATGGAAATACTACTTGATTAGCTTTAGCACCTGTTAAGCATTTGTAGGTTTCCAAAGCCTTTCGAGTAGCATTTGTTACTTAGTCAAAAGTTCTCCCAAAGCTTCTGCTTACTCTCATTATCCTAGAAACAGGACGGGTTTGAATTCTTCATCTGGATCGCTGGCCATGCTGACAGGCCAAAGAGTCCTTGTATATCCATTCCCATGACCCGCTTGCTTATTTTTGTGCCGGGGAGGCGTTTTATCATTTTCTTTTTAATTGGAAAGCTGGCTGGAGTGTTGCACACTTGGAACCCCAGCTTCTTGGAGGCAGAAGGAAAGAAAATTGAGAGTTGGAGATGAGCCTAGGCTACATAGTAAGCTGTTGCCTGGAAACAAAACAAAACAAACACCGCGGTGGGGGAGGGGGGGCTGCATGCCTGTAGCTAGGTCAAACAGGCACGTTTAGACCAGACTCATGTACTTAGGGCAGTGGTTCTCAACTTTCCTAATGTTGTGTCTTAGTTAGGGTTTTACTGCTGTGAGCAGACACCATGACCAAGGCAACTCTTATAAGGACAACATGTACTTGGGGCTGGCTTACAGGTTCAGAGGTTCAGTCCATTATCATCAAGGTGGGAACATGGCAGCATCCAGGCAGGCATGGTGCAGGAGGAGCTGAGAGTTCTACATCTTCATCTGAAGGCTGCTAGGAGAATACTGGCTTCCAGGCAGCTAGGATGAGGGTCTTAAAGCCCACACCCACAGTGATACACCCACTCCAACAAGGCCACACCCACTCCAACAAGGCCATACCCACTCCAACAAGGCCACACCTACCCCAACAAGGCCACATCTTCTAATAGTGCCCCTCCCTGGGGTGAGCATATGCAAACCATCACATGCTGCAACCCATTAATATAGCTCGTCATGTTGTGGTGACCCCCAACCATAAAATTATTTTCTTGCTACTTCCTAACTGTAATTTTGCGACTGTTATGAGTCGTAATGTAGATATCTGTGTTTTTGGATGGTCTTAGAAGAACCCCTATAAAAGGGTTGTTTGACCCCAAATCAGTCGGAACTCACAAGTTGATAACCACTGCTGCCCCTTTAAAAGGCTATACCGTGGGCTGGAGAAATGACTCAGCAGTTAAGAGCACTGACTGCTCTTCCAGAGGTCCTGAGTTCAATTCCCAGCAACCACATGGTGGCTCACAATCAGAGATTGGGATCTGACACCCTCTTCTGGTTCTGAAGACAGCAACAATGTACTCATATAAAATTAAATAACTATAAATAAAATAAAAACATAAAAAATAAAAGGCTGTAACAAGCCCTTTGTCTCAGTGTAACTAAGGCTCTTTGGAAGAACCTGTAGGAACTAAACCCTACCTCCGGGCGCCATCTTTTTGAACATCCCCTTATGATGTGAAATTGCACAGGAGTATGCCTCTCTGCAAGTGAAGCTGAGTCTCCCCTACGCAAATGCGCGCAAGCTCCCTTCTTCCTCTCTTCCAGGCACCAACCTGTCTCTGCTCCTCTACCCTCTGGCTGTGTCCATGGCTGACACTCTACCAAGAGGTAAACCTATCGCCTCAGGTCCCAGCACTGGTGGATTCTTTGGCATGCTTTCTTTTCAGTGTCAGAAGTATGTTTTTCTCTTTCTTCCTGGTCGTTGTGTCGTGGCATAGATCTGCGGTTCCTCGTGGTAGAGCGTTGGATTTAGTGTCTCCATTTTCTAGAAGATTCTCCGTGTCTGCAGGGAGAGAGGCTGGTGGGATGATGAGGTCTTTTCCTTTCTCGGGACTATATCATAGATTCAAGGCATACTTACAGTATTATAGACAGCACAGGAGTTTCCAAGACACCAAGGATAATAAATTTACTATTACACACCTCTCCGAAGCACAGGCAAGGGGGCATTGCTAATCATCTTTACGTTTATTGATTTCGTTTGTTCGTTGGGGTTCGTGTTGCGCATGCGGAAATCAAAGAACAACCTGTGAGAATCCATTTTTCTCCTCTCCATTCTCTCCTCGTACTGCGTGGGTTCTAGGGATGAAACTCAAGTCATTCGCTTTGGTGGTAGATACCTTTACCTGCTGAGCCATCTCATAGGTCCAGTTCCTGATTTAAAACAAAATTTATTTTTTAGGTTCTATGTATATGGGTGATTTGCCGACATATATGTCTAATGCACCACATGTGTGCCTGACATCTTTGGAGGTCAGGGGGCTGGATGCCCTGGAACTGGAGTTACAAATCGTTGGGAACCTTGACATGGGTTCTGGGAACTGAACCCAGGTCCTCTGTAAGAGCAGTAAGTGCTCTTATCTGCTGAGTCATCTTTCCAGTGCTGGGTCTTGATTCTGAAACCTCAGACACATAGTTTCAAAAACGAGTAACAAAGCTTTTCGAAGTGGCAATATCGTAGCCGATGAGGTTTATCTGAGACATGAGAATTGCTAATAGAAAACTTTTCCCAAAGTGCGTAACAATTCTCTCACAGTCCAGATCACGCACCACGCATGTCACAAGGCTGTGTGTTCTGACAGTTGTCACAGTTGTCACAATGTCCTATGAGTACGGATTCTCTCACCCGGCACCTGAATCCCTGCACCCAGCAAATCCCCCATGTTCTGTCCTCCATGTTCAAGGTGGTAGGACTTAGCCGGCTTCTTCAAGAGATTCTTTTTTATTCAGTGTCTGTGCCTGCCTGGGAGCCATTGGCTTATAAATTTAAAAAATGATATTCTTTTTATTGGGCTAGAAATGTAGTACACATTGCTCTCCAGAAATAAATTGTCAGCTGGGAGGCAGCATAACCTTGATATATTTTGAGTTTCAGTCCTTGAGCAGCAATGGGCCCAGATGGGGTTCCCATTCCTCAGATTCAAAGCAAATCCCCTGCATAGCAGCGCCAATTTGAAAGCTTTCTCCTCACCCTTCACAGTCATTCCTCCCCAGGGTTCTAATCTATTTTCTGTCTACTTGTCAACAGTGCCTCGGGGTGTGATGCAATCCTTTTAGGGCCGAGGAAGAATAATGCTAGGTCTTATTTATACTTCAGCCTCCTCAGAGGACTGGAACTTACCCTGAGGGGGCTGTGGAGCTTGCACTGCTTTTACTTAAAGTGTTAAGCGGGGGCCAGGTGTTGTTAAAGTTAGTTTTTCCTTAGTATTTTGGACATTTCTGTCGCCATGAAGGTAGAAGAGAACTTATGATAAACCTATCTGATTAGCATACGGCTGCAAAATTAAGATCTGGGGGAATAGCTTGACTGTAGGATGCGCGCTTAGCAGTCACGAAGGCCTCCATTCAACCCGTTCACACATGTATACACACACACACAGAGACACGTACACACACAGTGTATACAAACCTAGTAACATTGTGAATCTTGTTTTCTCTATTTCCCGTGCACTCCTTTTCCCCCTCCTTAAATTGCTTTATTTCCTGATTTATTTATTTATTTATTTTATGTATTCACTATCGCTCTCTTCAGACACACCAGAAGAGGGCGCCAGATCCCATTACAGATGGTTGTGAGCCGCCATGGGGTTCCTGGGAATTGAACTCAGCACCTCCGGAAGAGCAGTCAGTGTTCTTAACCACCGAGTCTTCTCTCCAGCCCTATTTCCTGGTTTTTGTTTTGTTTTATTTTGTTTTCTCAGTGCATGTGAGAAGCAAGTATTCTACCACTAAGCCACATCCCCCCCCAGCCCTTCCCCCTTAGAGGCAAATCCTAGACATTGCATTGTTTCACAGCAACATCAACTCAGTTTTATCTGGCAATAAAGGCATGAACAAGTTAAGAATCTCACCCAAAACGATATATAGAGTCTGCGGGAAAGATGGAGAAGATGAATTTCCCCCAGGTACTCCCACAAGGTAGTAAAGAAAACTACCTTACAAAGTATCTTAGTCCTGTACCTAAGGCAGGTACCTCATTGGTTCTAGAAAATTCTACAAAGTACAATCGTCGTAACAATGTTCAAGTAGAGGACTGACACGGATTAAAACACATGAAGAGTTTACTTCTTGAAACCCAAAGTGGAATTCCTTTAAAGAGTAAGTAGGAACTGGGCAGGAAGATGTTTGCTGTACATTCTAACATTCAGGAGGCAGAGGCAGGAGCATTCCTATGAGTTTGAGGCCACACAGAGGGCTACCTAGTGAGACCCTGTTTTGTTTTTCTTTTTTTTCGAGACAGGGTTTCTCTATGTAGCCCTGGATGTCCTAGAACTCACTCTGTAAACCAGACTGGCCTCAAACTCAGAAATCCGCCTGCCTCTGCCTCCCAAGTGCTGGGATTAAAGGCGTGCGCCACCACTGCCCGACTTGTTTTGTTTTTCAAAGAGTAAATCAATACAATGTTACTAGGTTTGTACCTGTGCTCCCTCCCTTCCTTCCTCCCCCTTCCTCTGCCTCTCTCTCCCCCTCCCTCTCCCTGTTTTCCTTCCCCTCCCCCTCCCTGCCCCTCTGTGTAGGTGGGTCCATGTGTGACAGAGATTGAATGGAGGGCCTCAGGGATGTCAAATCTAAATAGAAAGTCACATTTAGTTATAAAGCTGTTGTTTAAAATCTTAGCGTGAGTTGTCAGAGCAAGCATGTGATCCAGTGGTCACCTGAGACCCGGAGAGTGCCTCTTGTTTTTGCTGTTGCACACAGCATATTGCAATCTGAATTCCTATGAGGAACGTCTCAGTGAACACCACCCCGCTGAGACATCTCAGCGGTGAGTTTTCTCCTGACACATCTTCAAACGCTCAATATCTTGCCTGACCATTTTCAGTAGTTCAGTATCCCCCCAGGGTGTGTTTATCAGGCTACGTCCCAAAGAAGCCTCACAGGGCTTTGCCTTTGGTCCGATGCTGTCACTGGGAAGTGGATGGACCACCAAGAATGTGGCTGATCTCTGACTCTGGCTCCTAGAGGGAAGGGTCTAAATGCATGGATTTCCTGGGTGGTTTGTGACAGCTCTCAGACTACATACACACGGTGTATCTCCACTTTCAGGAGGGGGCCCTTCCTGAAATGAACAACCATGCCATTGGAGGGTTGGGTTGGGAGTTTTTAACCTTACTGGGGCAGCCTTGGGTCACTCTGTCAAATCTAGGTGAGAAGGAATGAGTTTTATTTTGGCTCACAGTTTCAAAGGCTCTGCTCATCTTGCTCCCATGCGGGAGCAGAATGTCATGGTGGACAGGAAGCAGAGAGAGGACATATAGGAAGGGGCAAACATATAAGGCCCCCTCCCCCCAGTGACCTACCTCTCCCAGTAGGTGTCACTTCCCAACGGTGACATCATATATCAAGAGAGAATTCACTCATCAAGCCAGGACCCTCCAGATCCGATTACATCCTGCAGAGCTACCAACTGGCAAGCAAGCTCCCAAATTCACAAGCCAGTGGGAGATAAGTACTAATCCAAACCATCCTCTGGTGCTACCAGGCTGCCCTCTGAGAGGAAAGAAGGGCTGCAGGCTGTGTGAGGTCAGGTGACCCAGATCTAGTCTATCTCACTGTGGACAGATTGCCATCCATAAAAACTGCTGCTCACAGATGAGCTGCCCGGTGAGTGCCTACATCCTAGAGTGACCTGGTCATTCTGTTCTGCTACCACTCCGGGCTCACCATAGCATCCAGGAACCTGGCCTTCTCTCTGTTTGGCTACACAGTCCAGAGTCTCAGGCCATTTTCTTGGGACACTATGGGGTTCCAAAGCTGAGGGATGAGTTAGCCCCTTCTCCTTGATGGCCACTTTTGTTTTTATCTTTTTTTTTTTTGTTTGTTTGTTTTTTTTGTTTTGTTTTTTGAGACAGGGTTTCTCTTGTAGCCCTGGTTGTCCTGGAACTCACTCTGTAGACCAGGCTGGCCTCGAACTCAGAAATCCGCCTGCCTCTGCCTCCCAAGTGCTGGGATTATAGGCATGCACCACCACCACCCGGCTTGGTTTTTATCTTTAAGCAGGTGCTTATTGTATTTTTGGTTTGTTGAGACAGGGTTTCCCTGTGTAGTCCTAGCTGCCATGAACTGACTTTGTAGTTTTGTTTTGTTTTGAAAAGCTTAGAACCTCCCTCAGAACCAAAGTTGCCCAACCTTCCCTACCAAGCAGAGTCCTTTGTCCACCTGATAGGTTCCCAAGAGAAGTAGGAGGCATCCCGAAAACTTTAATAAGGAGAAATGCCTGAGTCCACATCCAGGAAAAAAGCCTGAATGAAATCTGTCAACACACCTGGGCAAGCTCTGCTGCCACTCATCATTGACTTCTAGTTAGGTCCCAAAGAGAGTTCTTTACAAATCATTGTCTGTTCTGTGTGACCTCGTTTCAGCCATTGTATGTTCTCCAAACACATTGTATGTCCCTTAACTCACATGCTGTCCCCATCACAACCCAGATTCTTCCCTCTCCCGTGGAAAAGGAAAATGTGGTCCTGAGTCATGCAGGATCATCCTGTGATTGACAGCATGGACTCAGAAGTAGGGCCTCAGGCACTCTGGGAAGCGCCTGAGTCATCCTGTTGCTCCGGAGGCTGGCACACCTCCATTTGAGTCTCTGACTGATTGCCACAGTAGAGACCATTGACACTGACAATGATGGTGTGTTCCTGTGGTCTCAGGAAACAGGATGACTCCAACTTTCAAGTAATGTGTTTGTGTGTGTGTGTGTGTGTGTGTGTGTGTGTGTGTGTATATGTATGGATGGATGGTTTTATTTGCTTGCTCTGAGGAGTGGCACTATTTGGAGGTGTGGCCTTGTTGGAGTAGGTGTGTCACTGTGGGCGTGGGCTTTAATACCCTAGACCTAGCTGTCTGGAAGTCAATATTCTGCTAGCAACCTTCAGGCAAAGATGTAGAACTCTCAGCAACTCCTGCACCATGCCTGCCTGGATGCTGTCATGCTGCCTTGATGATAGTGGACTGAACCTCTGAACCTGTAAGCCAGTCCCAATTAAAGGTTGTCCTTTACAAGATTTACTTTGGTCGTGGTGTCTGTTCACAGGAGTAAAACCCTAACCAAGACATCTATACCTATACCTAGATATAGATAGATAGATAGATAGATAGATAGATCCATATATATACACACATGTACATGCACACACATGTATATGTATATATGGGTGATCCATATTACATATACACATATACATACATATGTATATGTGTATGTGTGTATAAATTATCCACGTGCACTTGTGACAAAGCCAGACCCAAACCCTCCCACTTTATGATCTTCTTCTCATGGACACTTAGTGAGACACTGTTCCCTGTCAACAGTAGGTGGGGGACATGCCTGGAGGCCTATCCATGAAGGAGGCTGAAACAGGAGATCACATGAACCCAAGAGTTTAAGACCCTGAAACCGAACAAAAACAAACAGAATCGCCCATCCCCTTGAAGCTGGTGAGAGCTAGAGAAAAACGTTTCTGTTTAGCTGCTAGGCCAAGGCCCTGAGTATAAGACAGTCATGATTGTAAAGTGCCCTCTGTCCAGTTCCTCTACCCTGCCCAGGGCCAGGCCCATGGGAGATGTCTCTAAGCTGCTGTAAGGCTTGTGGAGCCCTACCCTGTTGCTAAACTACTAGTAACTGCCGGGCTCTATGGCAGTTCCTATGTTGGCCAACTCACATCACCTGTCACTCGAGCTGCAGGGGGTCTGACATGACATCCTGTTTTGGCCTCCACAAGATATATAATTAAACAAAACAATATGCTTAGCTAGCATGATGGTGCATAACTTTCAGCATTCAGGAGGCAGAGGCAGATGGATCTCTTTTAGTTTAAGGCCAGCCTACACTATATAGAGACTTCCATGCCAGCCAGGGCCACGTCTCTCTCAAACACACCCCTCCCAAAAATAAGGAAGAAAGAAGAAAGCCTTTAACAGCAAAACAGCCTGAATTGAGTCGGGGTGAGGATTCTGCAGCTGAGGACCCCCCTTTGGAAAGCAGCGCGACATAGCCTTCCTGGCCAGCCTTTAGTGGTTTGTCATTGTAGCCTCTGCTGACAGTGAATGAGCCTCTCAGTGGGAATATCACAAGAACCTCTGTCGCTGCCAGACTCCTTTGGTACAAAAGTCCTCTGACTGGAAGCCAGCACCATTAGCTGGGGAGGAACAGCTGCGAAGGCCACACATCTGTGACTCATTTGAACATTTTATGACTAACGAAAAGTATCCATTACCCAGACTTATGCATTATATATGAGGCCGGTGCCTCCACTGTTCATAATGCCGACAGGCCCTTTTGTTGGAAGCCCCCCCCCTTTTTTTCCCTAATGACATACTAACTCCAGTAATAAATCCAAAAAATCAAAAACTTTAAGTCTCTGGGAACACTACATAAAATTTCCTATTCCGCTGTGGCATTCTCAACAACCAGAATAGCGACAATAATAAAGACAGGATTCGCAACAAACATACAGGCATGGAGACCCCTTGGAAAGGCCAAGCGTTTGGGATGAAAATGATGGATTTTACGGAAAATAACTGGAAGTTTGATGCAATACAGAGAGTATCACACGATGGATGCCAAAAATAAGCCTTAAATACGGGGGTGGGGGGGTGGGGGTGGGGGGAATCTCCCTTAGATGCCTCCAGCATGCAGATGACCTTGGTTTACAAGAGGGTTTCTGGCTAAATAACAAGGATCTTTTAAAGGGCCCAGTACCACAGTGAAAAGGGAGGAAAGGTGGAAACTGAGCCAGGAGAAGCTGGCTACCTGAAGGATCTGCAGCTGTTCAAGGACTTGCCCGGCAGCCCAGTGTACACTGAGGAGTGAGAGCAACACTAGACAACTAACCAGTGCAGCCCCTCCCCACCCCCGGGTACCTCAGACAACCTCAGATCCCTGGGAGCCGTTTCTCCTCCCTCCCCCATCTTTCCTTTCTCTCTCCCTTCCTTCCCTCTCCATGAACTCTTTAGTTTAAACACCCTCCTCCTGGAAATAGCTTTGATGATATGAAGCTTTGTCCCCGGTGTGGGAATGAACTTCTGACAGTGTCCGGTGGTGGCAGTGACAGAGGTGGCAGAGACACTTGGCGCCTTTTAGGGAAGACAGTACCTTCTCCTGGTTGGCTCAGAGCTAAGGATAGGTATGGAAAACTCTGGCATTTTGAAATAGTGCCCCATGGCAGAGTGCTGAGGTAATGTGCCCAGCCTTGGCACGCACATTTGCACTTGGGCGCTCAGACACACACACACACACACACACACACACACACACACTGCACACATACTTCTCAAAAACAAAACAATGAGTCTGATGATAGACCCCTGCAATCCTAGCACTTGCGTAAATCAGCTGGATTGAAGGCTGGAGAGCGAGCGCACAACCTAGGCTACCTAGTGATACATTTAAACAAAAAGGAAATAAAACACCGTCCCTGGTCCAAGGCTCTGGTGAACAGAGAGCCTCAGACATTGCCTCCTGCTGGGCTCCCAGTCTTTGGCATTTCCAGATTTCAAAGCTAGGGCTTGAGACTAGAAAGATAGCAAGTGCTTTCTAGGAGTGATGGGATGTGTGTCTCAGAGCGTTGGACCCACTAGCTGGACCAGTCTGTCATCAATATGGAGGCTTCTCTGAATCTCTGGGAGGCCACTGCTAGGGATGTCTCCTTATTCTAGTCTTGACCAACCTGCAGAGTGCTAAGAGAACCCCAGCTCCAGAGAATGTCTTTCCATGTTGCTCGTTTACATAGTACACAAGACATTTACTTTGGACGAAGGGGTTGGGGAGGGGGGAGTCTGGAACATGATTGAGTAGTCAGTGTTTGTTCAAACTTCAGGAATCTGACCCTGAATTCCTTATTTGTGACATACTTAAGCACTGCATAATTTGGTGAAAATTATTCTTGAGATGATTAACTCAACCCCGCGTACCCAACAAAGAAAGCATACATAAATCTCCTTGAGTAACAGAGCAAGCTAAATATAGATCAGACATGACTACACTGAAACTCAAATCCATGAAGATGGGTTCTATAGACTGACTGAAAAGCAAATTTATGATAGAGTTCTGGAAGAGGGGCTGGGGCTGGGAAAGTCTCTAGCCACACCGATACCGCAAAGGTCACCAGGCTAGAAAATACATCCCCTCCAACCTTCTAAGCAGAAAACAGGTTTTGCATTCCTTCTCTTGAAGGGAGAAACCTGTTGGCTTAACCTTCCAGGTGTCCCTAGAGGATAGCACAAAGATCTCCAAGCCCCAGGTATCACGGGGGAATCAAAGGCTGGCTCTGTTGGTTTGTCTTGCCTGCTACAGTCATTGCTGGGCTCAGGATTCAGGACTTAGAAACAAGATAATTCCAACCATGCACATGAAAAAGAGCTGAACTCTCTGATTAGCTAATCCAATACCAGCACAAATAAACCTGTTTATTCCTGGAACTCTCTTGGCTGACCCAAGACACACTTACCAGGGGCCATCTCCCAACACTGTCTTGCTGTATTATTCAGGATTCTGACAAGTGTCTTTGGGAGATGCACAAAGTCACCGGAGGCGGGGCAGCTTGGAGACCGTGAAAGCACAGGTGGTCAGTGACTATCTTAGCCACTGCCTTGTCACAAGCTCCCTCATCTAGCTTACCTGACACTCTCTAGAACACACAGCAAGGACATGGCTCAAGCACGATAAAGCCTTTCACAAAGCCACAGTGACTATTTGTAGCCGTGTTTTCCTGGCCTTACACACATGTTTAAGAACAACAGTGGTGACTGTGGTGTCCCACACGGCCTGTGTTGGGGTGTCACGTCTTCGAGAATGCACGCTGTATAGGAGCAGGGGTTGGGAATGGTGGTCAATCTATCTGTGTCTCGCCCACCTCCCATTGGGTCGGGAAGAGGAAGTCTGGAGACCACATCTGGACGCAGGTCACTTGCCTCCAGCCTTGGCAGAGCCCAGACAGCTCATACATAGACACCAGCGAGCGTAGATCTGGAATCACCAACACTGGCGTGCTAAGGAGGACGATGGCAGGAGCTATCAGAGCTTGTTTTACAGCTGTCATAATGGGGTCTGCATCATTTTAAGGAGGCAAGAACAGATGTGTCCCTACCTCCTGTGCATCAGTGTGGTACCTTTAAGTAAAAAGCAGATGTTAGGGGCGCAGACCTTTAATCCCAGTTCTAATCCCAAATTCTAGGACAGCCAGGACCACACAGAGAAACCCTGTCTTGAAACAAACAAACAACAACAGAAGCAGATGTTAGTGATAGTGCTTTATATTTTTTCCAACTCTCAGGGAAAATGTATTCATTGATTATTATTATTATTATTTGCCAAAGGTAAATGAACACTGCAAGCCCACATTTCTTGTTTTACTTTATTTTATTATTTTATCATCTTATTTCAGTATACTGGATTTGCATGAAGCTGAGAGAACCGTATTGAGTGAATCGAGGTGGTCTCAGAAAGACAAAAAAAAAAATCCCAAGAGTTTTCTCTCATTTGTGGATCCTAGAATTTACAGAGTCATAAGACCATGTATGTACAGCTGACATGAAAATTGAATCAAAACTGCCTAGGGGACAAAGGGGACTGATGGGAGGGGGAGAAGGGAGGGAAGGGGAGGAGAGAAGGGGGAGGGGCAGTGAAGGAGGGGGAGGGAGGAAAAGAGGGGAGTGGGAGAGGAAGAGAAAGGGAGGGAGGAGAAAGGAGAGGAGGGGGAAGGGGAGAGGCAGGTGAGGAGAGGAGGGGAGGGGGAGAAGAGGGGTGAGGGGAGAAGCAGGGGAGGGGAGGGGAAGGGAGGGAAAGAGAAGAGAGAAGAGGGGAGGGGGAGGGGAAGGGAGGAGAGGGAGAGGGGAAGGGACAGGAGAGGAGGGAGGAGACTTTTTTCACCCAGACTTTCCTCATCACTGTCACTCAACCATGTCACACACGTCCCACATGCTCGGGCTGATGTAAAGAGGAAGGGCTGAGACTTTCCAATTAAGCAATGCAACTTGACATGCAGTTGCTCTAGGACCAGCCAGAGGCGGACTTCTGAGAAGCCGAGGGGGGAGGTGCAGGGCCCAGTCAGGAAATTCACAGAGCCAGGCTGTCCAGTGTGCAGAAGACATTCCCAGCACACACAATGGGAGCCATCTTTCCCACTCTGGCTTTCAGTCATGCCCCCCCTTGGCTGTGTGGGAGCAGCCGCTGGCTGGGAATCTGCCAAGGCAAGCCGAGCTGCTGTCTTTGTCAGCCCATATGGGCTGCTGTGACAAAATGCCATTAGTGGTGTGGCCCATAAAACAACAGACTTATTCCACGCCGTTCTAGAGTTGGGGAGTCTAAGACCCGGGAGCCGGCAGATTTAATATGGCAATAACCATTTTCCCGGTTGTTTTGTAAAGTGAAAACAGAAAATAAGAAGATGATGGAGGACTGAGTTCATGGATCACATGACTGACCAAGCACAGAGAAGGTGACTTCCTTTTGTCCACAGTGCCTAATGAAGGTTGAGGAAGAGAGAAACCTAGGCCCTGCACATGGCTGGTAGCTCTGCTTAGTCAAGCCTGAAGGATGTCAAGCCTGACTAAAGTCAGGAGGCTCTCTGGGATGGGTGTGACCAGAGCATTGGAATGGGTGTGGGAAGAGCCTGATAGACATGTAAATGCTCACACTGGGCATGTGACTGTTCAAACTGGGCATGTGACTGTTCAAACTGGGCATGAGAGTGCTCCCACTGGGCATGAGAGTGCTCCCACTGGAAATGTGAGTGTTCCCATTGGGCATGTGGGTGTTCCCACTGGGCAAATGTGTGCTCCCTCAGGAATGCTCCACCAGGTGTGAGAGTGCTCCCACTGGATGTGAGTGCTCCTGCTGGGTGTGTGAGTGCTCCAAGTGGGTACATGAGTGTTTCCACTGGGCAGTGTTGCTTATGAAAAAGAGGCTTTGGAGATCAGTTCAGAGGTCAGCTCCTGTCTCCGCTGAGCTGTGACAGTCCAGCCATTGGTTGTTGTCAAACTGAGGTGTCAGATCTAGTCATTGAGACAGGTGTTTAGTGATCCTCTCAGGAAAGGTGGACTTTCCTCCAGATTCATGTCCCAGTGAAGCACAGACCACTCAGGTTAGCCAATGGTGTTTTGAGTCATTTCAATGTGACCTAGTACTGGATTAAATGTCGTCTGCTGGCTACATCCTCACACAGTGGCAGGGAAGGGAACTCTCTGGGGCTTCTCTTATAGGAACTGTCCTGGTCTGAGCTTCCCAAAAGCTCTGCCTGACTCTGGGTTTTGTTGGTGATGTTTGTGGTATTTGTATTTTGTGGTGTGTGTGTGTGTGTATGTTACAGGTACTTGTCAGTACAGGTATTCACACGTGTGTGAAGGCGGGAGGTCAAAATCGGGTGACTTCTTCAACTGTCCTCAACCTTTATTTACTTCTATGATGCTTATTTAGTATGCATGTGCATGGGTGTGTATGTATGCGTGTGGATATGCACATGTCATGGCACACGAATTGAAGTAAGAGGGTAATGTGTGGGTGAGAGTCGGTTCTCTCCTATGTGGGCCCTGGGGCTTGAACCCACGTCATCAGGCTTAGCTGCAAGTGTCTCTCTACTCACTGAGCCATCTCGCTGGCCCTCACCCATCGGCTTCTGTTTACCTCATTTCCTTTAATGGAGGGTAACCAGTTGTGACCCTGACTCGCTTCTTCTGGAAGGTGGGTGGTGCTATGACCTGTCATCCTGTCCTTCTTCTCCTCCGGGTCCTTGGCTTGCCTTATTCTTACTCTCAGCCTTCTGAGCAGCTCTATATGGCCTGACTTCCATGATTGTTCAGTGAGAATTCTATCTGTGAGGGGGCTCTGGGGTTGACCCTGTCTTTCACTGTCACTGACACGTACCCTGCACAGAGGCAGTGATACCTCAGTAGAGGAGATGGTGTAGTACACATTGATGCGTGTCTAGGTGGGGGAAAAAAAAGACCATAAGCCGGGCAGTGGTGGCGCACGCCTTTAATCCCAGCACTTGGGAGGCAGAGGCAGGCGGATTTCTGAGTTCGAGGCCAGCCTGGTCTACAGAGTAAGTTCTAGGACAGCCAGGGCTATACAGAGAAACCCTGTCTCGAAAAACCAAAAAACAAAACAAAACAAACAAAAAAACCCGACCATATATGTAGAGCTGTGTTACAAGACGCATGCTCCAGACGTAGGCCAGGCCATAGACAATCACTTGAGGGGCATGTAGAATGATATTTGAGACCGTAGTGTGATGGCTTGTCTATGCTCTGCCCAGAGAGTGGCACTCTTAGAAGGTGTGGCCCTGTCGGAGTGTGCGTGGCCTTGTTGGAGTAGGTGTGTCACTGTGGGCATGGGCTTTAAGACTGTTATCCTAACTGCCTGCAAGCCAGTATTCTGCTAGCAGCCTTCAGATGAAGATGTAGAAGTCTCAGCTCCTCTTGCACCATACCTGCCTGGATGCTGCCGTGTTCCCACCTTGGGGATAATGGACTGAACCTCTGAACCTGTAAGCCAGCCCCAATGTTGTTCTTTATAAGACTTGCCTTGGTCATGGTGCCTGCTCACAGCAGTAACACCCTAAATAAGATACACAGCAATCCGCCAAGCAGCTTGCCCTCAGGATTCTGACTGTAGAACTCTCATCCCGATGAGCCCAGGGCTAGAGGTACCCATCAGACAACACATGGAAGGGACGGGCACCCCCATGTCAGCATGGGTATGAGATTGGAAATACCATGGCCAGGCCTGATCTTCAAGATGGTGGTTGAAGTATGGCTGTCTTGGGTTCCAACTTTACCACCCAGGGCTTGAGCATGGTAGTGTTCTGATCATTGCTGGTGCTGGCTCAATCCTTCATCCCTATCCCATTCGGCATGAAACTAGCAGGAGCTTTAAAGGTCTTTTACTACGTAAGTCTACACCCAGAATGGGAACAGAATTGCAAACCCTCACAAGACCTTCCCAACCCTTTCCATCTCTGCTACACTGCCACCTACCACCACAGTGGTGTGTGTGTGTGTGTGTGTGTGAAGTGAGAATGTCAATCAAATTATAGAGGTTTCCCCCCCAACACACACACCTTCAACAAAACACAGGAGCAGAGTTCTCCCAGAGGCCAGAGCTCAACCCCCCCACGGTTTGGACTAGCCTCAAACTGTGACCGCAGCTTCTGGGAGTCCAAATGCTAGCTCAGCACCTGGGCACACACTAAGGCCTTGAGGGCCCCTTTCCAGGATTCACATTATCAGTCTCACGCTGGTCTGTCTTTGCCTCTTCCCCACAGCCTGCTTCTTTTATCTGCCTTCTACCGTCCAGCAGATCCCTTGCAAGGGCTCCCATAGGCCACTCCCCTACCGCATCTGCCCCATCTCCCTGCGTGCCTATGAACTCCAGGAAGGCACAGTGTCCTTATTTGGATGTAAGGCCACAGTACTAACAACCAATAGGCATTTTAAAGAAGGCTCCTACCAGGTCTCTGAGGTGACAATCACTTTCCCTCGCTGTTGTGAACCCTTTATTTACATCACAGTGTTTCCAGGTTCTTCTGGAATAAGCCAGAGAGGGTAAGGGAGGAGGGAAGAGGAGAGAGAAGAGGAGCATTGGGTGAAGGCGGCAGGCACCTGCTCCGGCTTGATTTCTGGGGCTGGCAAACCGCAGCCTCACAGACAAGGTCTTGCTCTCCCCCCACTACTCCATCCCCCTCCCCGTCCCTAACACCCCTCCCCAACTTTCCCTCCCCCGTTTAGTTACCCAAGTGTGCAAGCCTGACTCTGTTGGGAGATCTAGGCATGCTTGTTTGGCTTTGAAGCCAGAAGAACACAAGTTATTATTCAAACACAAAGTAGTGGATGTTTATTTTGACTCTACAACGGATACAACAGGGAAGGCTTGTTTTTTTAGCCCTGGGGGTCTTGGAACTCACTCTGTAGACCAGACTGGCCGGTAACTCAGAGATCTGCCTGCCTCTGTCTCCTCAGTGCTGGGATTAAATGCGTATGCTAACATCCACAGGCTGCCTCCTGCTATGCTTGGTTTCTTTTTGGTTTTTGTTTGGTTGTTTGCTTGTTTGGTTTTTTTTGTCTGTTTTTGTTTGTTTTGAGACAGGCTTCTCTGTATAGCCCTGGCTGTCCTAAATCTTGCTCTGTAGACCTGGCTAGCCTTGAACTCAGAGATTCATCTGCCTCTGCCTCCAGAGTGCCGGGATTAAAGGCGTGCGCCACCACTGCCCACCAGGCTCCTGCTATCTTTAAGAGCTAAGTTGACTTTGTGTACGACCTGCTCCAGTCCGTGGGCGTCTGCACCAGGTAGGAGGGAGCAACATCTAGAAAAGATACCAGGGTACCAGTGACAGAAAAATAGGAACCATAATCAAACTGGTTTAAAATTCAGCCAAAGCAAAGCAGTAAAACTTATCATGTGTGACAAGGGTCAGAATCTGGAAAGCCATCCTAAGGCAGTGACTCCAAGCACAAGCAAGTTCGAGCCACATGGATGCTCTGGCAGCAGTCTTTCAGAGAGCACGGAAAACAACAGATGTCCCCCCAGAAAACTGACTCTGAGGGTACCCACTGTATCACTACCAGATGCAGGACTCAGGGGGCACCGGCTGCAACCATGCCTGGGGCTGCTTGTCATTGTCTTTCAGCCCTTTCAGGGCAGTGAGCCAGCTGCCAAGAAGGCTGAGATAGCCCAGAGGGACCAGTTCTAAGACAAGAATGGTTCAAGTCTCATACTTCCTGTTCAGATCAGAATGTACTTACTCTTGAGGCTACAGAGATGGCTCAGAGGGTAGGAGCTGCCAAGCCTGGTGACCTGAGTTCTGTTCCCTGGATCCACACAGTGGAAGCAGAAAATCATCTCCAGTAGTCTGTCCACCGATCTCCACATGTGTGCTGTGATATGTGCGTATGTATTGTGCATGTATGTACACTTACACACACACAGGGGGCGGGAGGGAGAAATGTGATTTTTTTTTTTTCAGAGCTGAGGACCGAACCCAGGGCCTTGCACTTGCTAGGCAAACTCTCTACCACTGAGCTAAGTCCCCACCCCCAAGAGATGTGATTTATATATTCCTTTCCATCCAAGGCTTCACATCCCCCAAGACATTGTCATATACACACACGGGCCTGCCTGGGTTTAAGAAGCTGTAAATCTTTTAAATTTTAATTTAATTTTTAAAAAACTTCACGCGTTTTTGCCTTCATGTACGTCTGTGTGATGGTGTTGGATCCTCTGGAACTGGAGTCACAGACTGTTGTGAACAGCCATGTGGGTGCTGGGTATTGAACCTGGGGACTCTGGAAGAACAATTGGTGCTCTTAACCACTGAGCCATCTCTCCAGCCTGAGAAGCTGTTTTTTTTTTTTTTTTTTGAGACAGGGTTTCTCTGTGTAGCCCTGGCTGTCCGGGAACTCACTCTGTAGACCAGGCTGGCCTCGAACTCAGAAATCCCCCTGCCTCTGCCTCCCAAGTGCTGGGATTAAAGGCATGCGCCACCACTACCCAGCAAGAAGCTGTTCATTTAAAGCCAAAAATTCTGAACGTGAAAAATAGATATGTCCTCCCCAAGCTACCTCAATCCAGGGAGACATAGTAGATGCTATATCTGGGCCAGTACAGTGAGGTCTCATAATTCTCACTGATTTCCATTTTTGTTAATTTGGCACATGTTGAAGTAGTTTAGTAAGAAATCTGATTAGGAAAGACAAGATGACAAGTGAGAAGCAGACACAGCGCTACCCTCCGGCTTGATTCTCTTTACAGAGGGTGACAGTTAATGAAGAGACGCATACTGGTTAAAGCGCAGATGATAAGTCACTGTTAGATGCTCTGTTCTAAATGGGACCGCTATGTTATCCCACCCAAAGCTCAGAGACTATCTCAGAAGGGGTGGCGGTGGAAAGGATGTGAGTGCCAGACAATGATGATGGCCGTGAAACACTGTCACCTAGACATAATATGGCCATCGTACCTGTGAACTCACCGCAGCAGTAGTGGCTGCACACACTAGACTGAGCCAATCAACACGGATCATGGATGGGGGAGGGGCTTCTGTGCCCCCCCCATCCTTCCCATGAAGCTACCAGGAGTTAATGGTGACTGAGGGGTGGCCATATTTCTTCCTCAGTGGTGGGGTCACCAGTAAGCTGACCCTTATGCCAGATTGGTTTTTCTCAAGGTGGCATAATCTTAGATAAAGTCAAACCTGGGAAACAGAAACCTCAATTGAGATTCGTGCCTCATCAGATTGCCTGTAGGTAAGATTGCGGGGGTGGGAGTGGGGTGGGAGTGGGGGTGGGAAATTGCCTTGGCTAATGGTTGGTGGAGAACCAAGTTCACTGTGGACCATGCAAGCTCTGGGCAGGTGGTCCGATCTTCCATGGCTTCTTCTTCATTGCTTCATCGGTAGTTTCTGTCTCCAGCTTCCTGCCTTGAGTTCCTGCCCAGGCTTCCCTCAGTGATGAACTGTTAACCCTTTCCTCCCCAAGTTGCTTTCGGTCATGGTGTTTTATCACAGCAATAGAAACTGCTCCGGGAAGTAATCTCAACACAACGCTCACATCAGCAACCCTAGTAGTTAAATGAAGTGGGTCACGAACACAAAGACATCCAAGTAGGATGGACGCTCGTTGAGAAGAGGGCCAGTGAGAGGGAGAGGAGGGGGACAGGAGTCGGTAATGGGAGTGTGACCAAAGTACAATATATAAATGTATATGACTGAAAGGCTGAGTTTCACAAAGTGATTAGAAGACCCTTCTTAGCCAGGCAGTGGTGGCGCACGCCTTTAATCCCAGCACTTGAGAGGCAGAGGCAGGTGGATCTCTGAGTTCGAGAGTTCGAGGCCAGCCTGGTCTACAGAGTAAGTTTCCAGGACAGCCAGGACTACACAGAGAAACCCTGTCTCGAAAAACCAAAAAAAAAAAAAAAAAAAAGAAGAAGACCCTTCTTGAGTTGCCAAGTCTCATGGTGACCACAAAACCAACCGAGGATCACAGTATCCTTGAGTGAGATTTCTCTTGAACCAATGCTGAGAACCCTGACTGTGGGAATGTGAAAGTTAGTGACAGATGCTCTGAACCGGATGGGCATCAGGTTGATCTGAGGCCAAGCACCAGGACTCAAATGACTAGAACCCCAGCATGGGCCCAAAGTAAAACTGTGAAAGGTAACCAAAGACAACACCTCGGCAGACTATGCTTGTCACCAGAGGCTCCAATGTGGCCTTGAGAACTGCTCTTGGCTGTTGCTGTCCACCACACCGTGCCTAGTGCTGAGAACCAGGACATTCGATGGCAGCTCCCTGTCCCTGAATGTCTGTGAGTGATGTGTTTGTTTCTCAACCAACATGGAACTCTAAACAGGTACAGTATCTCAGAGTTTGCTGTGGCCAGGAGAGGCTCTGCTCTTCTGGAGGGCACACAGGTAGGTAGCACATCCCCAGATCCCAGACACAAGGAAGCTGAGTGGGGGAGTTGAGTTGAGGCCAGGCTGGGCACAATTACAGTTAAAATCAGTGTAATGTACACATACTTTATTTTTTATTTAATGTAGCATTTAAAATCAGTGTAACACTTATCCCTAATTTTTTTTTTCTCCCTCTCTTTCCCCCTCCCCTCCCTCCACACACAGACTTTTTTAAAAAACAAAATCTCAATAGTTCAATTTTACCAATAGAGACTCAGGAGCCAGACGCTGAGGTGAAAGCCTGCTAGCTCTCAGAGGCAGAGAAAGCACCCCACTGACCTTCCTCCTCTGTCCCAGAAGCCATGCCCCTTTCCCACACCAACTCTAAAAACCTCTTTCAAACTGAATGTCCCTCCCTTTGACTTCCTGTATGTCTATCTAGCCTCCTGACTTCCTCTTACTCTCTATGGTTTACAGCTTTTCCCTGTAAATCTCAGGGTCCACGGTGTGATCAGATAATCCTGGAGCACACACGCTAATTTCTGTGTCATGTAGTAGTTTAAATCAGTGGAACGCCTTCTGCTGGTTCACTCGGGCTGTGGCTCAGATCTAGCAGCAACTACTACAGCCGACCAGTACAAGGCTGAGCGTGCCTGACTGCGCTTTGTTTCTCTCTTTTTACGGGAAGCCCTGGCTGGCTCTGGACTGGCAAGTAAAGACGGATGTGGTACATGGCCTTCCCTAAGTGTGTTCTGCAATAGACGACGTCCTTCTCGCCTTGTTAGGAATGATGTAGTTTAATGTCTCCAGGAGCTACAGATTCTAACTGGGAAGAATCCGTGAACACTTCACCGTGACCCCCTGAAAGATGCCACCCAATCCCATAGGCTATACAAGTAACCAGGGTGTCACTAATTCATTCTCCGGGGGATGCGAGAGGGAAATGACCACATACCGAGAGCTTTGTGACTCTGACTTTTATTCTCACAGGCAAGAATTCACGGGACCGACATGGGGGTCTGCCCTGAAACTGAGCTCAGTGCCGAGGTGACTCTCGTCCCGAAGACGGCTGTGGCAGCCTGAACTTGGAGAGTTCCATGTTCAGGTCTAGGAAGGTGTATGTGCTGTAGTCATGATGCTGCAGGTTCTTGTAGGTGGTAGTGTCGGTCGGCTCCGGCTCTGTAGAGAAAGGTGACAGGACAGCTGTCAGAGACATATGTCTGCTTGGGCGCTAAGGAAGCAGAAGTCTCCACACCACCGGTTAATAGCACGTGAGCACTCTAACTAGAAGACAGGGGACCTTGAGAGCCCTGTATCTTCAAGAGCAGTGTAAAAGAGTCACCTGAAAATTTATGCTGAAGCTTATGGTCCGTCTTACCAGCTGAGTACAATTACAAAGCACGTGGCGGCATTGCTGTCGCCATAAAAACTCTAACCCGGCCACAGAAACCTTCCCCAAGATAGTGGCACAAGCCTGCCAGGAGACACATGACTCTGGTTTTTTTGTTGTTGTTGTTGTTGTTAATAAAATGGTGGAGTCTAACATCTCTGAGATGGGACAGGACAAGGCTGCTTCGTTTCTTATACCAGATCGCAGTACCTTGCCCTTCTTTCGTGTATTTCTAGGCCCTGGGCTCGCACTATGCATTTGGAAGGATCTGGAATTATGGATGGACTCCTAGGTCATGTAAAAAAATACACAGGAGAGAAATCACATTTTTCGGATGTCTGTCTGTGATGGAAATACACATGCCCAGACATGAGAGGACCCGAGTGTTACAATAATGGCAATAATGGTGAAAAGGAGCATGGGAACCCGGAAGGAACCACAGCTTTGACATTTTAACTCTTTAAAGAAAATTGTTATCTTCCAAACCATAGGGGGAAAAAACCCCTAATTTCTTTTTATCTTAAATGGGAAAAATTAAATCTATACACCTAAGTTCTTGATAATCTTAAAATTCAAAGCGTGGGACTAAAGCAAAAGGACGGGGCTCTTTTCACAACACAAGCGCAACAAGGCAGGAGACAAAGCAAAGCGGGCGGGAGCCACGGGGCAAGGTCTGCCATGAGACTATTCTTGGCTCTCTAGGAATCGAGTCGGTAGAGCTGCCTCTGTTTCTACTCACACTGCATGGCGCAAAAACAAACAACCCCACCAACTCAAATACATTATTTCTCTATTCTAAATCCAAAAGCTGTTTCTCCTATTTTAATTTCAAGGAAGGAAGGGAAGAAGGAAGGAAGGAAGGACAAAAGGATGTCTTATAGAGCCGCCATCTTCTCTTCCTCAGCAAGCTAAAGGTCTTCAGTGCGTGGAAGGTGTACCTTCAAAGCCACAGATTACAGTTATCGCAGGGGAGGTCACAACTGATGGGCTCGATCCGCAAAGGTTATAAACTCTATCAGTAACAGCCCACCTGTAAGCAAGGGGCTTTGTGCAAGGACTACTTTGTGAGCCTCAGTTGCCAGCAAAGAGAGCTGGGAGTTAGAGGAGAGGCAAGTTTTTGTTTCTGCAGTGCTGGAAACTGAGCCCAAAACCTTATTGTCTGGCTAAGCACCAAATTAAGCTACACCTGCAGCCCTGTGAGTCGTGATTGTTTCCCAGAGAGAGACAACCTAGAAATCCCAAGTTTGAAAACTGCAACAGGGTAGGAAAGGCAGGTCCTGAGGTCTTAGAAGTCTGGCATGCACTGGTACCTGGCACGTTACTGAAGGAGAAATGGAAAAGGAAGAAAACATAAGTGCTGTAAACATCCTGGAAGAGCGATAGTTAGCACACCGGGATGATGCAAATTAGGCGAGGAGGGGGCGTGGCTGGGAAGGACTCACAGGTGCAGGAAGGCCCCTTAGCGATGCTGCCATCTTAAGGAGGACACGGGAACTGCAGATTCTAAAATCAAAGAACTCCTGTTTCCCAGAGAGCTGCCCAGAGCGTGTCACACGTGTGCAAGACCACTGAGTATGATAGAAGTACAGTCTCCCTTTAAAAGCCCCTCATTAAAAACTCAATGTATTAAATTATACAGCCTATTGGGCTGAGAAAAGCCCTCAGCTGCTGTCCATGGTTGCCTGCCTGTTACCACCCCCTTCAGTTCACTAAGGTACCCATCTAGTTCAGTCCACCGGAGGGCTATCACTGCTGTCTGACTGCTGCTCCTGACCTATGAGAGCACCACAGGATTTCTGCTACTTTCCACTCAGAAAAAGAAAAAGATGTTCCTTTCTAAACACACAGAAACTCAAGAGGGTTCTTTACGATCTATACACCCTAAAGGACAAGGAGAGTCTGAGCTAAGGCAAGGTGTACCCTGTGTGTCGGCAGGGGCTTCCTGGGGTGTGCCAGCATCAGTGGGCGGGGCTTCACCGGCTGCCACCTGAAGCTTTTCCTCCAGCAGTGGTCTGGTGCTCTCTTCAGAGGCATCCTTCTCCTGAACAGGAACTGTCTCCGGATATCTCACTAGTTTTGGATCTTCCAAGGTCGTCTCCACGGCCTGGGCGCATCCTTCTGGCACCTGCTTCTCCAGGCTTTCTTTTCTGACCAGGGGAGAAGTGGTCTTCCATTCGGGCTCTGGCACTTTCAGTTCTGGATGTCTAGCTCCTGTCCCGGGGGCAGTGGCTGGCGGGTGTTCTGCGCTGGCCTCTCCTGTTTGCGTTGTGGGCATTGGCCCACGAGTGGGCTGTGTGGATACTCTGGTTCTCTTGTGGCCGGGTAAGATTCCTTCAGCTTCAGATGGCTTTGTGCTTTCCTTTCCAGTCTTGTCTGGTCTTGGTTTCCCCTGCTGGGGTTCTTCCTTCATGTTTTGCTCCAAAGTCTCACTGGACTGTGGCCTGGATGTCAGGGGCTTGGATCTGGTTTCTTTGCTGTCTTCTACAGGCTTGGTGAAGGTCCCTTTCTTCTTAGGCTGCAGGGACTTCTCTGGGTAGGTGACATCTGTGTGTGGCTTTTGGACCTTGGCCTTCTCTTTTGCAGAAACTTTGATTTTTGGGGCTCCATTCTTTAAGGGATGGGAGGCCTCTGGTTTAGAAAACTCTGCCTTGCCTTTGCTTGCCACTGGGGGACCAACGTCTGAGTCACGTTCCTCTCCATCAGAGTCTGAATCTGAGGAGCTGGATGAGGAAGATGAGGACGAATCTCCTGTCACTTTCTTCACATGCCGTCGAGCCTCTGAGTCAGAACCCCATGCTTGGGGTGGAGGCATAACTTTCTGAGGAAACGCTACCAAAGTCTTTCTTGACAAATGCTTCGGAAGCCCTTCATCTGTGAGCAGCTGGCTGCCACCAGGGTGTGGGCCCACGACAGCCCCACCTGCGCTCTCCACTGATGGGTGAGAACCGGGTGGAGGTGAGCTTTTGGACAGTGCCGCTGCTGTGGGCGTGGCTAGGAGCTTGCCCCTCTCCTCTGCCCCCACATCTGGGAAACGGTATAAAGAGGAACACTTGTTATTTAAGGAACAACTCAAAGCCATAGACATTGCATTGCGTACCAGTGTATTACGTTATAACGCTGTCCAGGTAACTGACACATAGTAGGTTCCAGGAACCTCTCCCCCAACGCCGGGGCAGCAGGAGTGGGCAGACCAGCCTGTGAGGAGCGGAACCTTCAGGGAGGAGCTTTCTCGCCAACAAGAGCGGCAAACTGACTCGTTTCTCACACACATTGCTTTCCAGAGGACAGGTATTCTTAAACGATCCCACTCAGATTTACAACAGGTAAACTCTAATGCAGACATTTTCTGTCCACTACAAAGGTTTTACAAATGCATGGTTTCCTGAGGCGCTAACACCACTCGAGTATCCGGTGCTTCTCTTATATTAACAAGTTCAGAGTTTGACCTTCTTGAACAAAACAGCAGAGGTCTAGACAAGAGTCTGCTTGGCACATCCCTGTGAGAAGTCAGTAGGAGGGAGGGAGTGTCGACAGCTTTTCAAGTAAAGCTGCCCTAAAAAGGAAGAAAAGTCCTCAAAAAAAAAAAAAAATCACACAGGTCACGTGGGGACTTCTTCAGCCAAGAAAACAAGTTTTTACAAAACCCGAAAGTCTAAAATAATTTAATACCACACATATCACTGGAAACAGATGTTAAACTGCACACACAAACAAGTGAAAAGAAAAAGCCCAACAGGATAAGTTCTTTTTTTTTTTTTTTTTCTTTCTGAGACAGGGTTTCTCTGTGTAGCCCTGGCTGTCCTGGAACTCACTCTGTAGACCAGGCTGGCCTCAAACTCAGAAATCTGCCTGCCTCTGCCTCCCAAGTGCCGGGATTAGAGGTGTGCGCCACCACTGCCCAGCGTACAGGATAAGTTCTAACAGAAAAATCTTACACTTCATGGTCATTTATAAAAGAGCAAAAAAAAAAAAAAAATCACATTAAAGCTAATTTCATTTAGTCTTCCCAGTTGCCAATTTTTCTAACTGTACGCATCAGAGGGAAAACACAAGACAAGTTGTTAAAATGGTAAATTACCCTCTGAGCATGAAGTGGAACCGAACACTCTCCAGATAAGCAGATGTACAGGGTCCTTAAGACAGGGCTAGCTACATATATTCTAAAAGTGCCTTCCTCCTCCTCCATGGTAGGATCAGGCCCCTCTATGGTAGAATCAGGCCCCTCTATGGTAGGATCAGGCCCCTCTATGGTAGGATCAGGCCCCTCTATGGTAGAATCAGGCCCCTCTATGGTAGGATCAGGCCCCTCTATGGTAGGATCAGGCCCCTCTATGGTAGGATTAGGCCTCTCTTACCCATCTTATCATGGTGGTACCCACACAAGGGGCCAAGAACCTATGACTACCTGGTAGAGTAGGAACCAAGGAAAGTGAAGTTTCTCAAACCAGAGAAAGAGTGACAGGCACTGTGAAGGGAAGTGACCAGAGCCAGAGCAGTGTGATAGCTGAAACCAGCCCTGGGCACCTAGAGTAGGAATGGACACGGTAACTCAGAACACACAGCTCCAGACCATTGCTCGGCAGAGAGGGGTGGCGTACACTTGTTCTCTCCATGACACAACGGCATAGCCCAGAATTCCCAGTTCCTAAGCCAGCTAGCCCATGGTGTACATCACTGGTAGTTTTCTGAGCCTGACTCTTACAAATAGGAGATGGCCTGAGGGTGGGGTATGGTTCAGTTGGCACTGTGCTAGCTCAGTACGCACAGGGCCCTCAGCTCCAACCCAGCACTGCATTCAAGCTGGTGTGGTGGTCCAGAGTATTCTGGAGGAGGTAGAGGCAGGAGGCTCTTAAGTTCAAGGTCACCCTCAGCTACACAGCAAGTCTGAAACTAGCCTGGGCTAATTGAGAAAAGACTCTATCTCAATTAAAATAAATAAATAAAGCTCTCAGGTGGCTACTTTGAATATCAAAATGATGAACTGACTCTTCCAAGATATGGTGAGGATTTGGGGTTTTGTTCTTGTTCTCGGGATTGGACCTAGGGCCTTGAGCATACTAGACAAACTACCAGTGAGTACTACCGTAGCCCTTGGGAACTTAGAAGGTTGTAAAGAGTTACAAAGTTACATTATTGGGACTGAGGTGTAGCTTAGTGATACAGCATGTGCTGAGTATATGCAAGGCCCTTGGTTCAACAGCTCCCCCCTCAACACACACACACACACACACACACACACACACACACACACACACACACACAGAGACAGAGAGAGACAGAGAGAGAGAGAATAAAAACATACAAACATACACTGTAGATTATTTACCTACCAAAACAGAAAGAACATTCCAGACAGGCAGACTGGCTTGACAAAGAGACTTCAGGGCATTTCGGAACGAGAAGGACTGCCCGTTCATCTCCTCATTGGTTACAGGAAGGATTCCAGGGAAAGGCTAACAGAGGAGCTATTTTTTTTTGCTTTTGATGGAGGGGGGTCAGTTCTATCCTGCCCTCATCTTTGAGCCTCAGTTGCCACCACTAACCGGCATCCACAGCAAGTCTAAATTCACCAGTGGTGTAGGTCACAGAAGGTGAACGTGGCCTCCGGGAAGCCCACTTGGTGTATGGACACAGGATGTTATATCTGCTCACGGCCCTTTAGCTACAGACTGGCTTTCCTTAACAAACAGCCTAACAGGACCCATGTCGCCTACCCCAGACTCCTGCCGTCTCCTCTCAGATCACAGAAGGGGACCACGGCAGCCTACACACAACCAAGTCTATGAATACTGTCTAATGGTGCCAACCTGTGACCACGCCATCTCCCCTCGAGAGACACAACTCGAATTTCTGAATCTCTGGCTGAAAATGGAGAACAGAGTCTTCAGGCTTTCAGTCAAAGAACCAAAGGCTGCTGTGCAGTTCAGTTCCCTGCATCCATGCTGGGTGGCTCACAGTAGACCCACCGCCCCCTTCTGTCCTTTATAGGCACTGCATTCATGTATGCATAGCCGCACAATGACACAGACACATATCCAAATAATAAATAAATAAAAAGTGTAGAAATGATAAAACAAATTAGCAATCCTAAATCTATTAGTGCCAATGGTTTTTAAAACTAACCCAGGAAACAAAGCACCCTCACAAACGGTATTTTAAACATGGCTGGAAGAGCGAGATCATTCAGATTTCATAGGCTTAGGATGACACATGTGTAAAGTTTAAAAAATAAAAAATAAATCAGGAGAATCTAGATCTACCCCCTCCCCCAACCCCAGAAGTAAGACAGTAATATTGAAATATAGACCATGGGCCAGAATGTCAAAGTTGAAAGCAAACCTCTCTCTCTTAGCTCCTCATTAGTAAGAGGTGAGGGGGGTAATGTGTAAGAAGTGTTCATACCCCGCCCCTTTCACCCCGTGGCTGTGGTTAATATATTTAACCTCCAGTTTTAGAAACTACACACTTTTAAACCTGGGCTGGAACCTAAATGGAGAACCAACTTTGGCTTTAGACTCTTTATAAGAGCTACACAAAAGCAAGGTGTGATGGCCCACACTTGTAATCCCCGACCCCCCCGGAGCACCCCAGAGGATCGGAGTTCAAGACCAACCTGTACTACAAGGCAGGATCTGGAAAAACTGGAAAAACAAAAAACAAAAGACCAAACTGACAGAATACAATGTGAAAATTGCTCAGCCAGTACCTTATAGGTCTGTACAATGTGCACTGGTGACGGGATTCAACAAACAGCAAAGAAAACCCAGGCCCATGTCTTCATGCAGGGCCTGCGGAAGCAACCTGTTACCGCTGTGTAGCAGCACTTTCCTCAGGAAGGAAGCTCGGGCTAAAAAATGGGAGCCTCCAGAGTAGGGCAGAAAATATTGCCCCCGAGGGTGGCCCTGACCCACTCACTCCCAGTGGCTGGGGACTAAGAGATGCAGATGCAGAGAGCCCCAGGGACTCCCAAAGCCACTCTCGCTGAGATGGTTTCTACTCCCTGGCACATCAAGGGAAAACACAGGCCCACATGTGGATAACTTAGGAAGCATGAGTTCTTCTTTTCTGTACAGAAATTATTTTTTTAAGACTTATTTCTTTACTTTATGTATACGTATACACTGTAGTTGTCGTCAGACACACACCAGAAGGAGGGCATCGGATCCCATTACAGATGGTTGTGAGCCACCAAGCAGTCACTGGGAATTGAACTCAGGACCTCTGGAAGAGTAGTCAGTGCTCTTAACCGCTGAGCCATCTCTCCAGCCCCAGAAATTATTTGAAATTAGAATATACAAGTGTAATATACACAGAAGACAATTTATTTCTGAAGAACATATTCCACTCTGAAGTACACTGCCATTTACAAAGTGGATGAGCCTGCTTGGCGATTGAGTGTGTGTGCACACACCTCAGCTTCTTCAAGCCCGTAGCACCCAGGGAGGTCACAAAGCTGCAGGCTCAGATAGCTGCGGAGAGCCAGGA
This sequence comes from Grammomys surdaster, assembly GCF_004785775.1. Taxonomy (NCBI): domain Eukaryota; kingdom Metazoa; phylum Chordata; class Mammalia; order Rodentia; family Muridae; genus Grammomys; species Grammomys surdaster. The sequence goes on along the minus strand of NW_021604628.1, from coordinate 2,660,843 downwards.
ACTTACTGGGACTCCAAGGTCAACTCCCAGGCCAGGTCTCCCTTCCCAAACCTTCCCAGGATGACATCACTTCTATCCACACAGACATCTGTTTTTATATAGAAGGCTTGTGGGTCCTAAAACTTACATAGTCTAAAATCATGTATCTAGAAAATAGGATTATGACATAACTTAAAAATCCACCAGAAAAGAGGACACAGTTAATATTGCCATCCTAGTTACTCACCAGTAAGCAGTCACAAGCAATCCAGGCTGTGCAAAGCCCTGGGTTCAATCCACAGCACGCAATAAAAAAGCCCAGGCTATATATGGCACACAACTTAACTGACACTCTTGTTGCAGGCATTTCTTAAGTATACTGGGATTATATGTTTTGATGTTGTTTTAAACAGCGTCTGTGTTTTAAGATTTCTTTTTTTTTAATTAAAGATTTATTTATTTATTTTATTTATGAGTACACTGTAGCTGTCTTCAGACACACCAGAAGAGGGCATCCAATCTCACTACAGATGGTTGTGAGCCACCATGTGGTTGCTGGGATTTGAACTCAGGACCCCTGGAAGAGCAGTCAGTGCTCTTAACCGCTGAGCCATCTCTCCAGCCCCTGTCTTAAGATTTCTGTCTTTCTTTCTTTCTTTCTTTTTTTTTTTTTTTTTCCGAGACAGGGTTTCTCTGTGTAGCCCTGCCTGTCCTGGAACTCACTCTATAGACCAGGCTGGCCTCGAACTCTTGAACTTAGAAATCCGCCTATCTCTGCCTCCCAAGTGCTGGGATTAAAGGCATGCGCCACCACCGCCCAGCATGATTTCTGTTTTTCAATGCATCCAAAAGAAGACGAGGACTGTATTTTAAAAATCAGGCAGGTATAGGCAGAACTGAATCACATCCCTCTGGAATTCAGGCCAGGATACCTTTACTATGGAACTGACAGAGGTGTGTGTGTAGAGCACTGTGGGCGGGTACTAACAGTGCGAGCATTTAACACTTACTGATGCTCAGTACCCAGGCAGGGAGAAAACAAAGGAATCTCTGTGGCTTCACACCCTCAAGCAGAGGGAATGCTATATTAGTGAAATTAAGACTAGATTCAATGACTACTCCCCAATCTCATGTTAGGACGGAAGATCTGCCAGGAGGCGGCTCTGCACACTTGTTCAAGGGTAGATCAGGGCTTCATGAATTAAGAAACTAAATTTGGGCTGGAGAGATGGCTCAGCGGTTAAGAGCACTGACTGCTCTTCCAGAGGTCCTGAGTTCCACTCCCAGCAACCACATGGTGGCTCACAACCATCTGAAATGGGATCTGATGCCCTCTGCTGGGTATCTGAGGACAGGGATCGTATACTCACATACATAAAATAAACAAATAAACAAATCTTAAAAAAAAAAAAAGAAAAAGAAAAAGAAACGAAATTCAATGGACCCCATACACAAATCATTAAAAAAAAAGGAGCAAGGCATAGGAAATACAATTATCCTCAGAAAAGCAGCATTTAAAATGCACCACAATTCAGCTTGCTGGGCGTGAGGCCATCCTACGCTGGCATTCAGAGAGGGGGAAAATGTAACAGAAATCAAAATGATTTTGAAGAGAGCTGGACACCAACTGGGCCCCAGCTGAGTGTAGCACAGCAGAAATTGGGGGCTCCTAACTCCTTCCCCGAGGTCATGATGCCCCCCTCAGATGGTGATGGGGCACACCAGGAAAAACTCAAGACCAGAGTCTTGGGGAGTCAGGAAAAGCCAGAAACCAGGGAAGGGGAGTAAGGTGGGTGTGTTCACACTAGGGTGTGTTCCTGAGGGCCTTGAAAATGCCAGAGCCCTTCTGCTCTCCCTGTTGGGTTGGTCTTTTAGGAAGCACTATTCCACATCTAGAGCTAACACAGAGTCAAGGCCTTTGCCACCACAGATGTGGTCCAATCCTCCATCTAATTATGAGCTGGAGTCTTAGGTTACGTGGCTGGGCCATCTCATTTCATGCTATTGACTTTGCACTGTTTGACCCCCACCCCTGGCCCCACCATCTTTAAAATCTCACCTTTGAGCACACTTTGTGTCGTGGGATGTGGTCCTGTCGCCTTTTTACTCTTCTCTGACTCAGTAGACAGGGGCACCGTAGACGCCAGTTCTCCTCGGAACACCCTTGCCTCCAGGAGCACAGCCTGGGGAAGAGTCGACAAAGAAAGATACTCGCCTTGATAACAGCCATTACAATGTGAGTGTTATATATATTAATATTCATGTGGCACATTTATTACAATCTTCGTAACATGGGAATTATGGATACTCTAAAAAGTACCCAAAAGCTGCAAGAAAAATATACCCTGGTTCCAGGAAAATCACTGTTAGCATCTGGGTAAATGCAAACATCCTTATTTCCTTAATCTCTGCAGTAATTTCCCAAAATAGACACTTGGAAAGTTTTTATTAAAAATAAAAACTGGCCGGGCAGTGGTGGTGCACGTCTTTAATCCCAGCACTTGGGAGGCAGAGACAGGCGGATTTCTGAGTTCGAGGCCAGACTGGTCTACAGAGTGAGTTCCAGGATAGCCAGAACTACACAGAGATACCCTGTCTCATAAAACAAAAAACAAAACAAAACAAAAACAAAAACCTTTGTCAGCTTCGTTATACAAAGCTTCGGGATATCTTGGAGAAGAAGAGCCTGGTCCTGTGTTCTGCAGAAACCTGGGGCACAGAGGGTAGGAGGTGGATGGGAGACAGATGGCTGCTGAGAAAAGCTCTTGCTGTCACATGTCCTGCAAAGCCTCAGTTAGGCAGACCTGTGTTAGTATGGGGAAGGGAGAAGGGAGGAGGGAAGTGCTGGCCTCTGGACGTCAGCCATCACCTAGATGGCCACTGCAACCCTCACGCCTGGATCCTGGATGCAAGGCCCAGTTGGTTCTCAGCCCAAGACTCCTAAGTCTTTGATAGGGTAGCCAGTTTACTGATTATTTCGTTACTGTACAAAATACTATGTTTCTTTTTGCAAAATTATCTCCCTACACTTAGTAAAGTTGCAGAAACACTATCTAGTAGTAAATACGATGTAGATAACTGCTTCAGAAGTGTTACAATGTTGGAAGAATCTTACTGTAATTCTGCCGGCAACCGCTAAGGTATGTGCTACATCCTAGGATAAAGAACCGGAAAACCATACTGATGAGTCTCCGCATGTGTACAAATTATGTGGACCGATACACGCTGAAAAAAAAAATCACTGGGAGCAAGATAACTGAAGGAGTAACTAAACAGCGCCGATCTGACGACGGGGGCTATCTGTCACCTGTATTTTGTTTTGCTGTGAGCATTTCCTGCTTTGGGGCCGGTTCAATGACAGCTCTTGACAAGCAAGCGCAGGGCTCTAGGTTCCATCCACCGAATCCAACCCAAACAAACCCCAACACTGGTTTTGCAGAGAAAGCCAAGTTTCGTTTATAAAACAGCCAAGGAGTCTCGGCTTCACTCCTGCAGAGAAAACCCTTCTCTCCAGGTCGGGTGAGCACAGGCCCTGGGGACTCCTCACTGCACCGAGCCCACGGGTGCAGCTAAGGGTTAGGCTATGGGCCGGGTAGGTCTCGCCCGATCGCCCTTTACCTTCAGCGCCCGGACTCGTCCTCCCCGCAGCAGGAGAGAGAACGCCATGGCACAGACGCCAATCGCGGAGGTCACACCTAGGTACGTGACCTGCGCGTGCACACGCGCCACCCGAGGCTCGGCCCCACGTCCACGTTCGCCAATCGCACACCAGGGTGGGCCCAAGCGTTTGCGCGCGCATTCTGGGCGGGCTCCCCAGAGGCCACGCCCCCGACTGAGTCCACCAATCCCGGGTGGGAACACACGGGGTCCGCCCCTGGGCTGGTTCTGTTGGAAGTCCCTCCCCTCCGATTGGGGCCTGTCCGCCTTGCCCTGATCTCACCCTTAACTCTGGTCAGCAACCTACCAACACTACGCAGCTAGAACCATGTCCTTTGCGTTTCTAAGAGTCTTCTGTGTTTGGTGAGATCTTTGTGAGTTTGTTGTTTCTTGGAGATACAACTCGGTGGTAGTGCACTTGCCCAGAAGGGGGCGTGGCTTTGAAAAAGTCAGAAGCTGGGTGTGATCATACTAGCAGAAGGGCTAGCTCAAAGACAGCCTGTGCTTTACAAATCAACTGTAAGGATTATAATCAGTAGATAAACTCATCAGTGAAAGCACACACATACACACATCCAACCTCACACAGTTTGAGACCAAGCCTTCAACACACGAGGCTTTTCAGAGAACCTTCATATCCAAGGCATAGAATACTCCAAGGCTATGTAGTATGTGTTATTGGTTATCAAATCTTCCTCCCAGTGATTGATTGGTGCCCCCTGCCACATGTTTCCCAGGGCACAGTAAGTATTTCACGCAGATGGATATGTCTACACTTCCAATCTCCACTAAGGAAAATTCAATGTCAGTGAAAGGGTTCAGGATGCTGAAATGAATTATTGGGGAGAAAAATTTAATAGAGCATTAATGCTGGGTACAAGCAGGCAGGGGGACAACAGCATGGCAGGAGCTCCGAGGAGCGATCAGGCCCCAGAGACAGAGCCCAGGTCTCTGAAGACTGGAGCCAGCCCACGTGGGAGCATCCTATAGCTCTGAGGATTGGAGAGGTTTCTGTGACATGACATTGCTATGGATACTGTGGGCTGAGAAGAAGCTAGATTCTAACGGTACAGCTTTACAAAACCCCTTGAGGTTGACTGGAAATGGAGGAGGGGGGCCTCTGAATAACAGACATCTGGAAACTCACTCTGGTGGCCAGATAAACTGGCATCGTCGAGAGCTCCTTGCCCTTGGCAGAGCTCAGGAAGGCAGAAAGAACAGGTGCAGTCTAGACAACAGTGAGAACACAGTCCATTGTCTCTAAAGGAAGAAGACACAAACAGCATGCTAACAGAATTGTCCTTCTTCACCTAATCTTGTCTCCAGGGGACACTTGCTTGCTTTACAGGTGAGTAAATAGTACTGAAGGGAACAGGTACTTCCTGTCCTTTTCCTTTGTGGGACCAGAGTTGGAGCTGCAGGATCATGGGACTCCAAACCTCCATTTCTCACAGCTGACCAGTTTAGACATTAGAGGAACTGGGAGATGGAAGAACGAACGCAAGGGAAAGACTCCTCAGTGGGAGAGCTGTATGCATTTGTCCCTCCGAGGGCTCATGAGTTGGAAGCTCTTGCTCTCCAGGGTAGTGATGAGGAACTAGAAGCAGAAAGAGGTGGGCCCATGAGAAGTAATTAATCATCATGGGTGCAGCTCTGGGAAGGGACTCTGAAGGAAGTTCCTTCTTTTTAATGTTCGTGTGGGAACCTGGTAACTCTCATAAGAAAGGTGTGATGTTTTGGGGGTAATTGGCTTGGTTGACTTTGGAGGGTTTTTTTTTTTTAAGATGAAGTCTCCCTATGTAGCCTAGGCTGCCCTTAAACTTACTTTTCTCATGAATCTGCCCTTCCCTTCTTCCTTGTTTGTTTCTTTATTTGTTTTTTTGTTTCTTTCTTTTTTTTAAGATTTTTTTTTAATGTATATGAGTACACTGTCGCTGTCTTCAGACACACCAGAAGAGGACACTGATCCCATTACAGATGGTTGTGAGCCGCCATGTGGTTGCTGGGAATTGAACTCAGGACCTCTGGAAGAGCAGCCAGTGCTCTTAACCGCTGAGCCATCTCTCCAGCCTGTGTTTATTTATTTTTAAGACAGGGTCTCACCATGCAACTCTGGCTATCCTAGAACTCACTATGTAGATCAGGCTGGCTTTGAACTCACGGAGACCTGCCTGCCTCTGCCCTTCATGTGCACCACACCTGGTTATGATTTATTTATTTTTATTTTATGTGTATGGGTACATTGCCTGAACGCATGACTGCACATCGTGTGTATGCAGTACCTGCCAAGTTCAAAAGAGGGCGACAGATCTCCTGAAACTGGAGTCTTAGTTGTGAGCTGCCACCTGCGTCCTGAAAATTGTCCTTGAGTTCTCTGAGAGGGCAGGTAATGTTCTTAACCCCTGTGTTATCTTTCTAACCTTCAAGATTGAATTTTAATGTGCATTTTAGTAGAGACGTTTAAACAGAGCACACACCATGATAGAAATGCTGAAGAGATTCACCACAGCAGGAAGCCACCATCTCCTTTGTGGTGGAGGTTAGGTGGTACCATAAAGACAATGTGGGAAACAGGGACCACCGTGGGGTTGGCCACAGTGGCAGGAGCTGTTGAGGAGAACACGTTGTCAGTGGATTTGTATCTCTCCCTGGACATTCTGGCACACAGCTGACCTGAAGCCCCAGGAGCAGCCTGCAGCGGCCCCTCCCTCTACAAGGGCAGATGACCACATGCTGGGATAGCTAGCTTGTCCCATGAGGTAGTGAGAAATAAGATATGAGAATTCATGACAGAATTTGGAAGAAATGCTGGGTGCAAGAGCAATTTACAAAAACAGAAACTGCATCTCTGTGGACAACAGGAACAATTATGAAACATAGTTTTAAAAGATCTCATGATGCTAGCAGAACCCCATATATCACGGTGAGGATATTTTTAAATATGCTGTCTATGTCCTTAAAGGATAATGTAAGGTAATACTGAGCTAAGGGCAAGCCATTAGAGGTAGAGCCAAGGTGGCCTTGGGTACAGTGTAAACATGCTAATTTTATTCCAAACAGTCTAATACATTCAATTATTTCCTAATTAGTATCCCAGCACAGGCCCCGGGGGAATTGGACAATTGAATTGTAACAATTATGTGAAGGTGGGAGGAGAAGGAACCTGAGGAGTTAGTGATGAGGGAGGAGAGAAAGAGGAGGGTTGGGGGAAAAAGGAAGGAGGTGGTGACGCAGGCAAAGTATAAATCCTAAAACTGAACCTGCTGCCAGAGGGATTATTTCTTGCAGGCCTTGTCTCAGGGGGCTGATGATTTGAGAGCAGCACATAACAGGATCCAGGGAGGAAGCCGTAGCTAATTTGATGGTTTAGAGTTTGTTTGTTTGTTTGGTTTTTCTTCGGAGTCAAGGTTTTTCTGTGTAGTCCTGGCTGTCCTGAAACCCAGAGATAAGCCTGCTTCTTCCTCCAGTGTGCTGGAATTAAAAGCTATGTGCCACCACCGCCCAGCTGGTTTTGATATATGTTTTAAATTTATTTTTATGTTTAAATTGTGTGTGTGCACGTGTCTGTGTTAATTCATGCATGTGAATTCATGCTCATGGAAGGCAGAAGAGGGCATCAGATGCTCTGCAAGAGGACTTAGAGGAAGCCGTGAGGCTGTGGGCTTCCTGTTGTGGATGCAGGTGTTCTGGAAGTGCAGTGCACACTCTGGACTGTTGAGCCATCCCTCTACAGTCTTTCTTTCTCTCTCTCTCTCTCTCTGTCTTTCTGTTTTTCTTTCTTTCTTTCTCCTCCTTTTCTTCCTTTTCCTTCCTGTCTCCTCCTTCGCCTCTTTCTTTTTTCTTGAGGCAGGGTCTCACTATGTAGCCTTGACTAGCCTGGAATTTGAAATGTAGACCAGGCTGGCCTTGAATTTGGAGCCACCCAGCCTGGCTCTTCTATTTGTAATAATTTTATTGAGAATGTCACACATGCCTATGACTTGTTTTTGATAAAGTCCACCCTCCATTACTTCCCTGTCCTCACCAACACCATTCCTTCCCAATTGTGTGCAGGGTATGTGTATATGTGTGTTTGTGTGTGTGCATTTATGTATGTGTGTCTATGTGTATGTGTGCGTTTATGTGTGTATGTGTGTGCTTATGTGTATGTGTGTTTATGTATGTATTTATGTTTGTGTTTATGTGTGTGTGTTCATGTATGTATTTATGTGTTTGTGTTTATGTGTGTGTGTTTATGT
>NW_021604628.1:2635632-2652959 GCF_004785775.1 Grammomys surdaster | reverse complement strand
TATGTATGTGTGTGCATTTATGTGTGTGTGAGTTTATGTGTATGTGTGTGCGTTCATGTATGTATTTATGTGTTTGTGTTTAGGTGTGTGTATGTTTAGGTGTGTGTATGTCGGTGTGTAATTCACTGAATCCACTTAGGGCTGCCAGTATATGCAAGGACCATGTACTAGATCACAGGTCATGTGGCTTCTCAGAGGCTGTATCCTTGAAGAAAGCCGACTCTCCTTCTCCCAGAAGCTATCCACATCCAGGGACTTCTCACTATGTTTAAATGAGAGCCCATCTTTTTTGGGGGGGAGGGGAAGAGGGTAGTTAATACTGAACAGCCTTCCAGGAATTCAATAAAGCACCACCAACTGATTCAAGGTAAACTGGGTCGTTGTGGGTCGTTTAACACAAACAAAGCCTTCTGGGTTCCAGATTTCCTAAGGGCAGGAAGTAAGGGGAGAAAAATTCCCTCAAAGGGCACATTCTTCAAAGTAGCCAAGAGGATTCTGGAAAAGGAGAAGCACCTAAGAGGGCAGATCTCAGGCCCAGTCAAGACGTTAACTTGCTTGTGTCTTGACTGCCCAGTGAGCTTCAGAACTGTGACAGACCAAGGATGCTCTGCTTTGCCCAACACCACCATCACGTTAGTGTTTGTCTTGAGTGAGCTGTTGCATCCGTGGACATGTTCATGCCTGTCGGCAATGTCAGCACTGTGTAGGAGGGCATGGTGACAGGTGGGGTCTGCCTTAGCGTTAGGTCATTGCTTTCTCTCTATAGACCTGGCAAAGGGCTTCCATTTCTCATTGCTATAGTGTTTGACAAGCTCAGGACCCAGCCTCTCTGATACGATGTTGATTCACCCATGATTTGACTTAATTACATTTGTAGGTGGTGATTTTATTTGCACAAGTCTTTTTTTTATTGTTTGTTTATTTAGAGATAGGTTTTCTCTGTCTAGCCCTGGCTATCTTGGAACTTGCTCCGTAAGACCAGGCTGGCCTCAAACTCAAGAGATCTGCCTGCCTCTGCCTCCCAAGTGAGGGAAGTAAAGGTGTGTGCTACTACCTCCCAGCTCGCACAAGTAATTCTTATCAATCCATGCTGTTAGACAGAGGGAGAGTGTTTACTTGCATAAGTAAAATGAAGAGTTGTTCTGCCTCAGTTTGAGGTAAAAAATGGAGCCAACTGCTGTTTTATAAGGTGGACTCAAAGAACCGCGCAGCAATCGTACACAGTATAGCAACTTTGTGACTTTGAAACAGGACACTGATGGGATCAAGTAGTTTACTTTTACTAAGGTGAGTTGGGTGAGTGGGACAGTAAATCTTTTTTAGCTGTCTTGGGAATCCACATCCGACCTGTAAGAGACCACAGCATTCTGGACGTTGTGAGTCACTGGGATGGATGGAATGAGCTTTTTGGTGATCTGGGCAGGCACACTGTTAGATTGACACGTTTGACAGTTGGGGTTCAAGACGTCTTTGTCCTATATGAGGACGGTAAGTAGCACATTTCCAGCGACTCGTACCCAAACACGGTCACATATTGGGCCTGGCCATCCGGTACTGATGCCACGCGGCAGCTTTTTAGTTTTTATTTCTTAACCGGTACACACTGAGTTACCAGGCTCTGTCCAAGAGGAACCACCCAATTTGTCGGGCCGAAAAGTCAATCAACACAAAAGGCATGTGGGAGATCCGTAACATCAACACCTCGGAGGCATTCAGATTAAATGAGCCCTCTCCCTGTGCGCATGCTCCTAGCTCTCACGCTATTCGCGCGACGCCGAGTGACGTCACTGGCCAGCGCCAGCAGGAAGGGCGCTGGGCGTCGCACGTGTCCGGAGGCGGCGGGCGGTCCCATGGCGAGCTCAGCGGGGCTGGCACTGTGTGCCCAGACGCTTGTGGTTCGGGGAGGCAGCCGGTTTCTAGCCTTCTCCACTGCGAGCAGGTAAGAGGCTCGGGTTGAGGGCGACGGGGCCGGCCCGGCCATGTTCCGTGTCCTCCCGGATTCCCTGTCCTCGGCGCTCCTTTACCCCGTCCCATCGCCCCATAACCTGCACGGCGGGGTCGGGGCGCGCTCTCAGGTTAGAGTTGGGGCACTTCCGGAGTCTGTGGCGCCTGCGCGGCGTCGGGAGGGTTAGGTCACGTGGGTGTCGCATCGCCCAGGCTGCTAGGGGTCCTGGTCTTCAATTCTGACCCGCTTGGAACCTCCCTGATGAGAGTCCTGTATTAGGGAGCCCTATAGGTTCTCTCTCACTAAGCACAAAACGTGCTCGCTCTCCCTGGTCTGCGTCCGGCAACCCGGCTCTAGTTAACTCAGGATGCTTGCAGAACCTGAAGTGGACTTCTCCCTGAAGGCCCTTCACACGGCATAACGTTTTGCTTTATGTTATTTCTGTCTATGTATACGTTGTGCTCGGTCAAAGGATTCTTTGAGCAAGTAGTTGATTACCACGAACCTAGAGAATCAGTGGCGGCCCGTATTGGCTCCTTTTTTCCCTTTCCCGTTTTGCTTTGGTACTTTGATATTTGAAGATCAGGAATGTCCCTCAGTCTGTGCCTTTTGGGGAATGCTATTGGCCATCAAAGTTTCAGACGTGGAAAATGACTCTTCTTTCTGCAGTTAAGTGTTTAATTGGAGAAGTCGTTGGTGCAGCCACTTTATAGGTTGTCAACAGTATCAGATGCTTTAATGGGACGGGACAGAGTCAGAGCAAAAGAAGGGAGCTTAAGTTCTAATTTGGAAAGTATGTGATTTCCATATGAGCCTGAGGCTCATGGGGGTAGGTGGGAGTTGTTTCTGAATTATGTAAGGACAACCTCAGGTGTTTTAAATTTGGGAGCAAAGCCGAGTTGAAAACAATACCAGAGGGCTGGAGAGGTGCCTTAGAGGTTAAGAGCGGCTGTTCTTCCAGAGGTCCTGAGTTCAATTCCCAGCAGCTATATGGTGGCTTATAATATCAGTAATGAGATCTGGTGCCCTTTTCTGGGATGCAGGCATACACGTAGGCAGAACACTGTATACATAATAGATAAATACTTTTTTTAAAAAAGAAAAAATATCAGAATTGGTGGGATAGCAGGGGATGGGGCCTGGCGGGGTGGGGGGGTCAGCATTGGACACTTTTAATCCTAGCACTCAGGCAGAGGCAGGTGGAGATCCAAGTTTGAGGCTAGCCTGGTCTACGGAGTGAGTTCCAGGACAGCCAGGGCTACACAGAGAAACCACCACCATAACAAAAACTATCAGAACATAATTTCTTAGAATCAACAGGTTGGTGGCTGGAAGAAGACTACATTGATTCCAGGCTTGGACGGCCATGCCACACTGAACTGATATGGAATAGGGCCAGGCTGACTGTTCATGATGTATATCCTATTAGGAGGTTAAGCAGTTCTCAGAACGTAATGACGATGGAATGTTTTTGTTCGAAGAGTAAGATGCAGTAATCCCGTGTGTTTGTTTGTTCATTTGTTTGTTTGTTTGGTTTTTCGAGACAGGGTTTCTCTATGTAGTCCTGGCTGTCCTGGAACTCACTCTGTAGACCAGGCTGGCCTCGAACTCAGAAATCTGCCTGCCTCTGCCTCCCAAGTGCTGGGATTAAAGGCGTGTGCCACTGCCGCCCGGCTGCTGTGTGTTTGTTAATAACTGCTCACTCCTATCTCTTCCCTTTAGTGATGATGACTGCATCTTCACATACGACTGCAGTGCTGCAGAGAAGAAGTCTGCGCCAGAAGATAAAGGGTGAGATGGCGGGGAAGCAAGCACGTTTGCTTGTGGTTTGAGCAGTGAGCCGGGTGAGCCAGCATGGGAATCATGCACTCACTGAAGTCCTAGTTCCCGTTACCTAGCTGTGGGGCTAGGCTAAGTTCCATTTCAGAAAGAAACATGAAGTAACTTTAAATGTAGGCATTCAGAATATGTAGGACCTTCTCAGGTACTTTTAGGTTGTTTTGTTTTGTTTTAATTTTAACTTCCTTAGAATTCATATTTGTTGCTTGCTCCTTAAGGTAATAGTGACCGTTTCAAATGAACTGCATTGAGGGCAGGTGTGGGAAATTAACTAATTGAAAGGTGTGAAGCAGCATGTGATTGTTAGATTTTCGTGAGTAGCTTAGACAGATAGATCAAATGGTTCCACGAGGGGGAGTTTATTCAGGGTGGAGGGAGGAGAGGGAGAGGAGAGCAGAGAAGTAGAGGTGTAAAGGCCAGCCATGACCACGTGGAGAGAGGGGGAAGGGAATGGGGGAGGAGAGGGGGCAGAGAGCCTGCAGGCAGGGATCAATGGAGCAAGGAGGGGGTCAAGCAGCCCCTTTTATAGTGGGCAGGTCTACCCAGCTGTTGCTAGGTAACTGTGGGGCGGGGCATACCTGGCTGCTGTTAGGTAACTGTGGAGGTGGAGTTTAGACAGAATACTAACAGTGACTGTTTTGTGTGGTGACTTGGTCTTGCAGCTCAGTTATTAATTTTATCGGCCCCTGCCTCTAGCTTTGGATGAGTCCATGTCTATGAGGACTAAGCCATGTAATTGCTGAGAGCCTTTGCAGCCTACACTGGATGTTATAACGTGTTGAGTTGGGTTTCACCCTTGGGAAATTAGAGCTGTTCTCTGGACTTCCTTGGGTCCCCTGAGTGTGTCATTGTGCTCTGACCACATGAACTGCTTGACCAAGCATCTTCTACCTTACCAGTGTGAGAATGGACTAGCCTGGCAACTCAGGCAAGGCCTAATTGTTTCCCTTTTTTCCCCTGCCTTTTCAGGGAGGACGGACAGCCCACAGACAGGGGGAGTGACACGATTCTGGCGTCCACCTTCTCCAAGTCTGGCCGCTATTTTGCTTTAACTGATGACAGTAAGCGTCTGATTCTTTTCCGTACAAAACCATGGCAATGTCTGAGTGTCAGGTATGAAATGCTAACATTGAGTCGTTAAGATGTCCTATGCACTCCTTGTACTTGCATGTCGGTAGCCATAGTGACCATTGTAATAAGCAGTTAACATGAAGTGCCAGCTGTGTATGAGACACTGATTTCAGAACTTTATAACCGACTGAATCCTAACAGCATGTGGGGGTGGCAGGGCCCGCTTTCTCTCACGCTGGGTGGTGTGGGGGTTAAGTAGCCAGTTTTGGGCTTGGACAGACAGAGCCAGCCTATGTAGAGGCTCCTCTGGTTGCAGCACCAGTACTCAGTGACACCGTGCCTCTGTGCCTTCCTGTTTTTCACGTTGCTGCAGCCTCATGCCCAGCAGGAGTGCGACTTGTTAGTTTAGCTCACGCTCAGAGAGTGTCGGGGATTTGGGTAAGTGGGAGCAGGTATCGCACTTGTCTAAGCTAGGTGATGAGGTACATCCTTTTGTGTCTGAGGAGAAGATAACAGACAGGCTAGGTGTTGGGTAAGACTAGCAGCTGCACAGGAGCACAGGTGGCTATTCTGTCCTCTCCAGGAGTTCCACACGCACTCCGCATCACTTACTACCGGAAGGCACTGTGCAGGAGATGGGTCCGTGGTTAGGGGTGGGGGTGGGGCGTAGGTGATGATGTTGAGGAGTAGGAGGCTGTGTGACTCTGTTTCCCAAGATGCTGCCTCTTCTCAGTGCCAACTTGTCCCTGTGAATGGGGGTCGGTGTCGCTGTGGTACGCAGTTGTGCTGGGGCTTAGACAGCACAATACAGATGCTCTGGGTCTCAATCTCTTGATTCTTCTGTGGCCTCAGCACACTGAGCAGAGTCGGCCAGGGCTCTGCCTGGCCCCGCCCCACCCCCCCACCGCTGATTTAACTGATTTAACTGAGCTTGAGTTTATCAGTCAGCTTTTCTGTTGCTGTTTCCAAATCCCTGACAGAAGCAACTCAAGGGTAGGAGGGTTTATTCTGGCTGGTTGCTCAGATGATGTGCTTCCGGGACAGGCATGGTGCTGGTAACATTAGGATATGTTGATTGGGAAGGAAAGGTGTGGCGGGCAGAGCTTACTGTGCTGGCTGATCATCTACAGGTAATGTGAGGAACAGAATGCAGGGCTGGACAGTGTCTCTCACGGTCTGCCCTAGGGCCTGTGTCTGCCAGCTAGGCCTTATCTCTTAAAGGTCCTGTAGCCTTCAGAACCACGCCACCATTGCTGTGGATGAAGTGTTGAAGCACATGAGCCTTCGGGATGTCACACGCTCCTGCAGTCAGGGCAGCTATGGGCAGGACGATTGAACTGCTGACGCTCAGAAATGTCAGCTGAGCTTCTTGGAGTTTTAGTTCATCCTGTCGCCCAACAAAAAAAAAGGGTTTTTTTTTTTTTTTTTTTTTTAAAAACCCTCTGGCTACTAGGTGGTCTCAAGAGCATGTGTCCACTCTGCCCCCTGTCAGTCAGCTTAGAGAAAGAGGCCTAAACCATTGCCTGTCAGCGTGTATGCTTTTGCATCTTAGATGGTAGTAGATCTGTGCGGTTTAGAAACAGCAGGGTAAATTAAACAAAGGGACACTCGATGTCCCAGGCTTCCTCAGACCCTCCCACAGACAGGTGAGTCTCCAGCAGGACGTTGGCTTTCTTTTTTAAATTTACTTACTTGGGTGTGCTGGTGTGTATATGTGTACACGCATGTACCTACATATGTATACCTATATGTGTGCTTGGGTCACTTCTCCTTCTGCCACGTGAGTCCTAGGGATAAAACTCAGGTCCTCTTGCTTGGCAGCAAGTGCCTTTGTCCTGGAACCCACTTACGGCTGACCTAGAAGGCGTGTATCTGTAATCACAGCACTCCAGCAAAGACTCTAAGCTGCAGACAAAGCTAACCTGGTGTATGCAGCGTCAAAGAACAGGAGATACAGTTCAAGCAAAATGAAAGCACGAGTACCGCCTGAGGTTGTCCTCTGACCTTCACGTGTGTGCTGTAGTACATACATGTATCCACACATGTGAACCCTCACATTTGCACAGGTTTTTAAGAGACTGTGATGGGGACCCTTCTAGGTTAAACATTGACTGAAGAGGTAGGCCAAGAATCACCTGGTCACCCGGGACAGCACAGACTCTGATGTGCCAACCTGGGATGGGGTAAGATGATCTGTGACTTGTTAGTTAGGTGCTGGGGACACAGCCCCTGATGCTCAGAGTGTGTTCTCCCAATGGCCTGCAGCCTTAGCCCCCAGTATGTGGCTCACATAAGCTGCCTCCTAGGATGTAGGAGCGTGGGAGAGTGGCTGCCGTTGCTGTGGCTTGGAGGGCAGCAGCAGTAGTGCAGGCTGCAGTCGTGGAGGTCACACCCTGGCCTGCTGTGGCTGCAGAATGCCACAGGGCGGGCCCACAGCGTGCTTTCTTTGTGCACACGGAGTCCGTTCATAGTGCCTGGAGAGGACAGAAGAGGATGTCGGAGCCCTG
This sequence comes from Grammomys surdaster, assembly GCF_004785775.1. Taxonomy (NCBI): domain Eukaryota; kingdom Metazoa; phylum Chordata; class Mammalia; order Rodentia; family Muridae; genus Grammomys; species Grammomys surdaster. The sequence goes on along the minus strand of NW_021604628.1, from coordinate 2,645,597 downwards.
GGAGCTGGAGTTCAGCGACTGTGAGCGAGCACATGGGGCCTCTGCAGGAGCAGCGGGCTCTGACAGCTGAGCTGTCTCTCCAGCTCCTGCACACGTCTCTGTGTGTTTTCATCATGCAACGTTCTCAAGTCTCAGCTGCCAGTGAAACAGTGTGGCCTCTACACACTGGACAGTCGCTTGCCATTTGTGAACTTCCTTTTGTATCTTTCAGGGGTTTTGTTGTTTTATTTTTGTTTTGTTTTCTTTTTTTTGTTTGTTTTTTTTGTTTTGTTTTGTTTTTTCGAGACAGGGCTTCTCTGTGTAGCCCTGGCTGTCCTGGAACTCACTCTGTAGACCAGGCTGGCCTTGAGCTCAGAAATCCGCCTGTCTCTGCCTCCCAAGTGCTGGGATTAAAGGCGTGTGCCACCACCGCCTGGCTATTTTTGTTTTCAATAAGAGGACTTTCAAACTTTTACAGAGTTGTAAGAGCTTTTTAGAAAAATGGAAATTGAGAAAACAAATCTTTTGGAGCTGGAGAGGTGGCTTAGCCGTTAAAGGCTAGCCTCACAACTGAATATATAAGAGAAAACAAGTCCGTTGAAGTCTTGGGTTCGTGAAGTTAGGGCAGGGTAGAGTTCCCCCCTGTCTGCTGGGAAGTCTGCTGGTAGGGCGTGTGTGGGGTGAGGATGAAGAAGGGGAGAGAGAAGGGAGGTCTGGTCAGGATGGCAGCAGGGTGTGGGAGTGGAGGTTGCTCAGTCTGTCGTCCGTCCTCTCCCCCGAAGCGCCATACTCCATACTCTGGAGTTCCTGTACATCATGGGCATGGTCTCCTTGGACTCTGAACCCGCTCCCTTGGGGAGGCCACCTTTGCACCCCTGTCCTGCAGCCTGGCTCCAACATTACATGTGTTTGAGTTCGTGTGTCCTGCTTACTATTGGGGACCCCAGGCTGCTCTAGGGCTCCCTGGCTGAGGCCTGGATGCTATCCAGCTGCTGCCTTCAGTCTCCCCTCCTTCCCTTCTTCCTTCTCTCTTCCACCTTCCATCTTTTCTCCTTTTCCCCCATTTTCTCCCTTCCCCCTCCCTTTTTCCTTCCTTGGTTTTTCACAACAGTTTCTCAGTAGCCCTGGCTGTCCTAGAACTCCCTCTGTAGATCAGGCTGGACCTCAGTCAGAGAGGACCGGGTTTAAAGGCATGGGCCACTACACCTGGTTTCTCCCCTCAGTCTTCCGTGGGAGAGTTGTGGGTGACAGTGCATCAGTTCAGAGTGGTAGGGTCATAGAGACCACCACTGGGTGGGGTAGTAGCCCCTTCTTTGTCTTTTGGGCCAGAGACCAGGGTTGCCAGCTCAAGATGAAGGCACAAAGGGACAGATGAAACCTTTAGTTATGGTGGGTGTTTTTATGAAAGAGAATATTGAGTGAGAAGTTGGACCATTCTAGAAAGTGTTCTCCAGAAAGTAACAGCACACAGGAAGAGGCTGTTTGCTGGCAAGAGACTGGGTTGCTGGGGATATGAGTTGGCAGAGCTGTGGCAGACAGCTGTGGCAGATGTTTTGAGATCCTTGGTGCCCGGCAGGACCTAAGCATTGTGGCTCTGAGGGCTGGTTTAGGGCAGCACCATATATAAATGAGAGCTTCAGGGCTCAGCAGTGAGACACTCTGGCGGAGACTAGCCTGTTCTTCTCCCCTGGAGCCCACCAGAGAGGAGAGTACTCACTGTTCTATGGGGCTCTTAGCTGTAAACCCGGAGACCAGAAGATGAGGAAAGTGCCTAACACCTGCCTTCGCATCGCACTGAACCTGGGATTCAGTGGGGCGTCTGCCTCCGCTCCTGGAGTGACCTCCCTGCACACTCCTTGTCTGATGGTCTGACTTGGGCTCTAGCTGCTGGCTTGTACCCACAGCAGATACCGTCCTGGAGTTGCCTCTATGCCGTGGTCTGAGAGGTTGGCGGTGTACCATGGACATTTCTGCAGAGCTGAGTATCAGTGGTATGGCTTGGGAAGACTCCCTACAGGCAGCAAGTTCTGGGGCAGCTGGAGTCCTGCTGTGCCACCATCGGTGGCTTGTCTTGACCTCTGGGAGCTTGTGCTTTCTTGGCGCAGTTGCTCAGTGAGCCCATGAGCCCGGGTGCTAGGTGGCTCAGGCCATTTGTCTCGGTTCATTGGCCTCAGAGCCTAATTATCTTTGTCCTGTTCTCCATCGTACCCCTCTGAAGCACCTACTCGGCAGCTGCGCAGAAGCTTGTCCTCAAGCTTCAGGTTGTGTCTCAGGCCTGCATCTGGCTGGCCCGCTGCTGAGGGGCTGTGGGTCCTGTTGTGTGCTAGCTACTGCCATGCTGAGCAACAGAGGACGGAGGGCAGGGTTTCTGTGGTGAGGGTGTGTGCACTGCAGAGCATGGTTAGAACGATGGATGCAGGGTTACAGGGACAGCGGTCTGGGTGCCATCTCCTGGGACCTGGGACCGATGTTCTTTAGCTGGATCAGCTTGCAGCTAGGACTTGCCATGGGACCTGGGCCAGGGAGTGCTGTGAATGGGTTGCTAGGACAGATTAAAGTGCTCTCCAACACTGTCCCTGGATCTTGCACTGGGGATTCTGGCTGTCTCACAGCTGCTCTGTGTTGCCTGCGGCTCACATTGCTCTGGGTATGAAGGGCACCAATAGCCACTATAAGGGCATGCCAGCGCTTTAGTACCCGTGGCCTTCCTGACTCTAGCCTCAGACCTAGCAGCAGAGTCACAGATGTGCTGGGGTGAGGTGGGGGCAGGGTAGGTAGAGCCATGTGGTCCTGCTGGCTGGGGAGACTCCAGGGCTGGGGTCCAGAGAGCACGTGCTTTGTAGCCTAGATAGCACTTGTCTCCTCCAGATGAGAAGCAAAGGTTCTGGGGTGGGGAACAGCTACAGCATTTTATTAAGAGCTCTTCAGACACACAGCAGAGCTGGAGGTGTTTTATAGCAAATGCTCGGGACACAGGCCTGGGACACTCAGTCTTCCTTAGCCTCTGGGGTACTGGGATTTCAGGTGTGTGCCTGCCTGGCTTTGATTTTATGTTTTAGTTTTTTTTTTTTTTTTTTTTTTAATTTATTTTATTGATGAGTACACTGTAGCTGTCTTCAGATACACCAGAAGAGGGCATCCAATCTCATTACGGATGGCTGTGAGCCACCATGTGGTTGCTGGGAGTGGAACTCAGGACCTCTGGAAGAGCAGTCAGTGCTCTTAACCGCTGAGCCATCTCTCCAGCCCCATGTTTTAGTTTTTTGAGATGGAATTTTTCTGTGTAACCATTGCTGTTCTGAAACTCGCTGCCCTAAACTCAGGTCCACCGCCTCTGCCTTCCAAGAGCTGGGATTAAATGTGTGAGTCACCACACCCAGCTATGGCTTTCAGTTTTTGAGGGGGAATTCTAAAAGTAGGTTGAAGGCATTGTCTGTTTTGGCTCTTTGTGTTGCTTTATGTTTGGGGCCCCACCTTCTGCACTGTAAGGGGTAGGTTCTGCTCCTAACCTGCAACAGGGCCGGACCCTGTTCGATCTTCCTGAATCAGAACTGTCCAGTTACAAACACACTCACTACCCCAGACCTGTGGAGCATCGCAGCCTAGTGTCACCTTTCAGATGTGGTTGGCCCGCAGCCGAGCACGGCCATGTAAGGGAAGGCCTGCTTTACAGTCCCATTGGCCATGTGGACTTGACTGGTCAACAGTGAGACCCGGGCGTGTGCTACCCCTTTGCACTAGGTGACCTCACAGCATCGTGAGTGTAGCCATTTTAAATTGGGACCATCTGTGGCTTTAGGGTCTGAGGAGGGTCTGCGCTGACTTGGGGCACGAGGCAGCTCAGTTCTCTGACTCTGCAGGACGGTGGTGCGGAGGTGCACTGCCCTGACCTTCACAGCCTCAGAAGATCGGGTCTTGGTAGCTGACAAGTCTGGAGACGTCTACTCCTTCTCTGTGCTGGAACCGGATGGATGCGGCAGGCTGGAACTTGGGCACCTCTCCATGCTGCTAGACGTGGTATGTGGGAACACAGGCAGCACTGTCTGCTCCAGTCTCAGCTGGAGAGGGGCAGTCTGTGGACCAGGGCAGGCAGGACAGGTGGGAGAAGCATGGGGACCCCAGAGCAGGGGGCTGGAGTGGCACTGACAGGCGGGTGACACTCATTGTGCACCTTTTGACCACAGTCCGGGCAGTGTGGGGAAGTGGTGAGAGCTACTTGGCCTGTGGTCTCCCCCTTTTCCCCTCCCAGGGTTTAGTCTGTGGAACTGGGACAGCCTGGGGTGGGTGGCATCAAGGGCTGTGTGCAGTGTTTAGAATGCTGCTGGCTGCTGCTGTACAGTGTGGGGGATGGGAGGGGTGCAGCAGGTATGGGTGGGTGGCACTGGAGTTGGTCTTAGTGTGTAGAGATATGCCTCTGGCCCTTATTTAAGAACTGGGCACTTCTGAGGACCCTCTACAGTAAGGACGCTCCTGTCCCCTGCCAGTTCCCATTGCTCTTCCAAGCTGCACTTGAGCTCCCTGAAAAGCCTCCAAGGTGGCCTGGAGGAAACCCAAGCGTCCTCATGGTATTTCCAAGGCCGCCCAGTGAGTGCCTGTCTTCCTGTCGCCCCGGTGATGTAGGCTGTGAGTCCTGATGACCAGTTTGTGCTCACTGCAGACCGGGATGAGAAAATCCGGGTCAGCTGGGCTGCTGCTCCACACAGCATCGAGGCTTTCTGCCTGGGACACACAGAGTAAGTGTCACCCTGTCCCCTCCCCAGACAGGGGAGTCTGGGTCTAATAGATGAGGGTGGGTCAGGGCACCGGTGCTGTTGTAGACTGGTGGGCCGCCATGCTAAGAGCTGCTTGGAGACTTAGACTGAGAAGGCCGTCTCAGGCCCATGGCTCCCACAGATGTGAGCTGCAGAAATCAGGGCTCTGGGCTGAGGGAAGCAGTTGCTTTGAGTCTACCTCCTGGGCTCGTGCTCCTCAGCCCCTTCCCACAGCCTCGCAGTGAAACTCCGGCCTGCGTTCTGCTGCGCCTCAGCCCAGTGGGCGTGCCCTCACTCCTGCCTCAGGATCTGGACACGTTGCTGGTTCACGGCGCTGGTGTTTCTGTGGCAGCCCTTTGCTCCTCTTTGCTGTTTCCTGCTTGATGCTGCCTACTTCCTTGGGGAGCTTACCCCTCTACCTTGTGCAGGAACCTGTCACTTGAATACAGTGACTTGAGAACGAGCAGTGCCCGTTACTTAGCCTCTGGGGGTTTCTGCAGTGCCAGGGATGGAACCCCTCCTGGGGCCTTTTATGTAATGGCTCAGTTTAGTCCAGCTTTGTGGAGACCGATCCCCACTCTTAGCTGCTGAGGACTTGGTATGACTTAGGCCTGTGAGTGCACACAGCTTATTCCTCTTGGAGGGCCTAAGACTACAACTAGACCCCTAAGAGACGGCAGCTGCAGGCCGGGCCTGGGTCAGGTTGGTGGCTTGATATTGGTGTAATGGGGATGAAGGGAGCCATATGAACCCACACGTGCTAGGAGCCCTGGGTCTTGTGAGCGATAATTGAGGTCTCTGTTAAGAGCTGGGAGACGGGGCTGGAGAGATGGCTCAGTGGTTAAGAGCACTGGCTGCTCTTGCAGAGGTCCTGAGTTCAGTTCCCAGCAACCACATGGTGACTCACAACCGTCTATAATGGGATCCAGTACCTTCTTCTGGCTCGCAGGATAATGCAGACAGGGCACTCAGACATTAAAAAATATAAAAAAGGAGCTGGGAGAAGGGCCACTTTGTCGCCTGCACTGGAAATCATGGTCCTGGCCAGGAGGATTACAGGGTTGGTGTGGGGCTCCTGCAGAGCCAGCTTGCTCAGGCCCACGTATGGTGGCAGAGTGGCTGATGCTATCCTGTGCGGCTGGAGCCACAGAACTAGGCTGGGTTTTGTGGATAGAAGTTTCTGATTGGGTTCCTTGGGGTGCTGGTATTGACTGGCTACACAGAGGCCCCTTGTGTATGGCTTTCCTCCTCTCTGTTGCCCTCTGAGACTCACTGACCCAGCATGTAGGCATCTTGGATGGAGACAGGTTTGTGGGGCAGAGTGAGGTAGTGTCTCCATGCAGAGCTGCACTGGACAATGCTCTGGCAGAACTGGGCCCTGCCACCTTTGGTCCAGATGTAGTGCTGGGGACTCAAATGTGCCCAGCCATGTTCTCAGTACCTGCCGGTATGGGTGGGGTCTGCAGTGTTTCCTTTTCTGAGCAGGGTGAGAGGCTCCCTCCCGTGTTGGGGGTGACTTACCTTTGCTCCCCACAGGTTTGTGAGCCGCATCTTTGTGGTGCCCAGTCATCCTGAGCTGCTGCTTTCTTCCTCTGGGGTAAGTGTTGTGCTTGCTGCTGGGTGGTCACAGCAAAAGAAAGTATCCAGCCTCTTGTCCCCAGCTAGGGTGCCAAGTCCACCAGTCTCTGTCAGTTGTGGCCACTAGAGGGAGTGTCTTCCTGGCTCTTAAAGTGGCCCCTTTCTTCAGAGCTGTGTATAGTTTGTGCCCGCGTGTGTTTGCCTGCCTGGTCCCAGCACAGCAGGCATTGTAAGCGGACTTTACTCAGTAGGGGAGTTTGGCCATCTTGGTTCCTCTGCCTGCTGTGCCATGGCTGAGTGTCTTGACTCGCCTGTCATCATGGAGGCCTTCCTGGGTGCTCAGGCACAATTGGTTAGCTTGCTACAGAGAGTTTTCTTCATAAGGGAGCCCTAGCTGTCAGAGGGGCTCTGTCCCTCCCCCAGCCTTTTTGCTTCTGGGACAGACCTCTTGGGCCCACATGCTAACCCTTCATCTGTGTACAGGATGGCACCCTGAGACTCTGGGAGTACAGAAGTGGTCGCCAGCTGCAGTGCTGTGACCTGGCCAGCCTACAGGAGCCTGGAGAGCACCCAGGCCACAAGGTAGCTTCGTGCTCATCTTGGGTACCCGAGTATTTGCCAGCCACCTCCTATCGCTCTCATTATGGGCAAGTCCTCTCTCAGAAATATGTCCTTGTTACAAGTATGTGACTTCTTTCAGCTTGTTGTGTGGTGCCTGATGGGAAACAATTCACATCTCACCTTGTGTGTACACGGGGTCTGCCGTACAGGAAGGCCTCCGGGCATACTTAAAGGGTGATGATAGCAGACAGCCTCACCGTGTTTTGTCGGTGTTGGGGGCATGCCAGCATTCTCTGTGCTCACGGAGTCCCCCCTGGCACCTCCTGTGTACCCATGATTCCTCTGGCATCAGGGGTCTTCCCAGATTCCTCAGCTTAAAATTGGGTGGCATGGTACCTGCCCTCCCCCAGGCCAGCCAGTGAGAGGCATATCCATTTTTTTCTACACTTCATGAAACTTGAGACTTTTAGAAGTGTATGTATTACTTCCTGCCCTGGGAAGCATGGACAGTTGTGTCTCTGATCATAGCCCTTCTTCCCATGTGTCCCTGCTTTCCCACTGTGGCTTTGGAGGCATATCACAGGCCTGCAGGGACAGCCAGGGTCATGTGTGAGGATGGGCGTTGGCTGCTCTCTTCCTTCCTGTGGAGTCCAGATTGTTTCTGTGAACTCTTGCCCTGTGTTGGCATCATGTGTTGGCATTTTGCAGGCCCCATGGTGCCTGTGCCCTTACGCTCCACTGAGAAGGATACACAGGTGGCCTGGGAGCAGAGCCTTGGCCAAGCAGCTGCTTTTCCCTGCAGGGGTTGGCGGCATCCAGGATTGCATTCTGGGGACAGGAGAGCTATGTGGTGCTTCTGTGTGAGTGGTAAGACAGCGGGTCTCACTGTCAGTGGCGAGTTGGCACCCACAGGGCAGATTGAGGGGCTGGGTATAATTGAGGGGTTCCTTCCGCTGCCCCTTCTGAGTGCTCGGGCAGGTCTCTGGTGCTCTGCATTCTCTCCTGTGAAGCTCGGGGTTGGTCTTTGCTCTCCTTAGACATGAGAATATATAGGTTTGGAGAAGAGAGCAGCTCTTCAGAACCTTCTGGCTACAGCAGTGGTTCTCAGCCTTCCTAATGCGGAAAGCCTTTCATACAGTTCATGTGGTGACCTCAACCATAGTTGCTTTGGTTGCACTTCATAACTGTAATTTTGCTACGGTTAGGAATTGTAAGTGTGTGTTTGCTAATGGTCTCAGGCCTCCGTGAAAGGGTCACTGACATATACACTTGGAATGGGGTGACCATTTCACTCTTTGTCCTTTATTAGTTAGTTCTTGCTATAAAACAACTTACTCCAGAACTCAGACTGCAAACACGTACCATTTCCCAGAGTTTGGGTGACTCAGGGTCTTCAAGGTGGTAGAGGCAGGCCTAGTGCTAGCTATCTTGTGCAGAATGCTACACGGGCGTGCTGCTGTGGTGGTGACCAGTCTCTCTCTCTGGGAAAGCGTTCCTGTGGTCTTCGTCTTCCAGCTTGATGCCAGCAGACAGCAGCTGGTGTTCAGACAGCGGCTGACTTTCCCTCACCGAGTATGGGATGTTGTATTTGAGGAGACCCGGGGGCTGTGGATTCTACAGGACTGCCGTGACGCCCCTCTGGTGCTCTGGAGGCCAGTGGGCAGTGAGTGGCAGGTGAGAGTATGCAGAGTCTCCATGGTCTGGGCCTGTCGTCTTGGTGTGGGTGTGGCAGGGTGGAGCTGGGCTTTTCTCACGCCTCGAACCTCTTCAGCTTGATCACGTGTGTCTAGGTCCTAAGGCTGTAGCCTGAGGCAGCCTGTCTGCCCTGGCTTGGGTACTGGTTCCTGTGTAGAGGAGGTTAATTTGCCATCAGTGATGGGTCTTGACACCCGTCTCATTCCACACGGGTGAAGGCAGCACTAGGCCTGATGTGGGTATGCTCTTCCCATGTGCAGGCCCTGTTCCAGGGTCCTTGCTGGGTACTGATGTGCAGGGGGCACTGGGGGACATCCCTGCCAATCCCATAAAGCTTTGGGTGAGGTAGGACAGCGCTGGGAACTCTGGGCCAGCTTCACTGCCTGAGGCTGGTCCCACCAGGCCTCTGCCTGCTCTCTCTGAGTCCCAGGCTTACTTTTCACCTGCAGGCTGTTCCAGATGGTGCTGTGTCCCAGAGACTCTGCAGCCATCTCCATGAGAGCTGGGCCATGCTGGAAGGTGAGAACTCTGTTAGGTCTGTAACGGTAATGCAGAGAAGCTGTGCTGCTGCCCGTGCACTGAGGGGCAGTGGGGATGTGGGCCGAGGCAATTGCTGCCTGATGGCCACTGTTGTATTTACTGGCCAGAGAATGTTCGGCCAGCCAGGACCACCTAAACCCAGTCTCTATGAGACAAAATTATTACTCAGGAAAGATATTGCAAAGCCAGTTCTTAGACGTTAGGGTTCCTAGACTTTCAGGAGTGCTCCAGCTGTGGGTCTAAATGCCCTCTGAACCCTGCAGGCTCGCTCACCACAGAGCCGTCTAGTGGGCGATTTCTCAATTGAGATTCCCTCTTGGAGCATGAGTAGCTTGTGTTGAGTTGAAATAAAAGTGGTAGGCGGGCAGGGCAGGTGAGGAAGGTGCGTGTCCTCAGGCCTGCACCTGCTCACCCCTGGACCCCTGACTGTAGCTCGTGTCAGAGACAGCCTTTGCAGGATCTCTTACCACGTGGTATGAAACTGAGGCTGTGGGACTTGGCATCCTGCTGGCCTCTTACTCTATTGTACTCCTCATGCTCAGTCTGGTTCTAGTGAGAGTTACCTGGGGCAGACTCAGGCCAAAGCCTGTCTTCACGTCTAAGATGCTCCACGCACAGATGGAGCAGGGGGAACACCACGCCAGCCTGTGCAGCCTGAGCCTTGGCTGCTGGAGGTCAGGGAACCATACCCACCTGCAGGGTAGGGTGACCTAAGGGTCTTCTCTAGCATGCAGCACTGATTGTCCTTGGGATGTACCTCACCTGCACCTGAGCTTAACGCTCAAGGAAGTCCACTGCAGTGTGGCATGCTCTCACAGCCTGCTGAGGGCTTACAGCCTGCTGAGGGCTTACAGCCTGCTG
>NW_021604628.1:2605594-2635622 GCF_004785775.1 Grammomys surdaster | reverse complement strand
ACAGCCTGCTGAGGGCTTACAGCCTGCTGAGGGCTTACAGCCTGCTGAGGGCTTGCTCTGGGTCTAGGGTCCTGTAACTCCTGTAGCCTCTATAGACCACTTGCTATCCCAGTCACTGGTGTTGACTGACCCTGGCTGGTCTCACGTCCCCCTTGGGCAAGGTCTATTCCTGCTCAGCAGATGGTTGGAGGATTCGTGTCTCACATGTCCCTCAGTTCGGGACCTGCAGCTGGCCGTGTCTGTGAATGAACAGGAAAGTGCAGACAAGATGTCAGCCAGTCCCGTGTCCCTACTTCCCACCTCTGCCCCTTCCCTTCACCACATTCTGTTGGAACAAGTTCCCAGGGCAGAGTATGGATCCCAAGGCGTGGGTCACATGAGGTCCAGGGTCTTTGAAGTGTCAGGGAGGTAGAATTCCCAAAGGCATTCAGTGAGAGGAGGTAGTGCTGGCCCCTGGGCCATGTCCAAGTCACTTCACCCGCATCTCTTCTTGTCCTTGTCATAGGCTCTGTAGGTGCAGATGATGGCTTCCGCAGCCTGTACAAGGCCACCTTTGACAACATGACTTCTTATCTGAAGAAAAAAGAAGAGAGACTGCAGCAGCAGCTGAAGAAGCGTCAAAGGAGCCCCCTTCCAGGGTCCCCAGAACAGACCAAAAAGGCGTGCCCAGGGCAGTCAGCCCTTAGTTGCTGACCTTGGGCTTGGCTATAGCTCTCATCCCTGAGGCCCCATGGGCATCTCTCTCCTCCCTTCTGCCTGGCTCATGCCCAAGGAGGGAGATCGTGGCAGCTCAGTCCCCACCACTAGCTCAAGTCTCCAGAGACTCTGTCACCGAGCACAGGTGCCTGCCTGGTGCAGGGAAGACAGGTGGTGTCAGCTTAGCAATGAGTCTATAGCTGTGTGGAAGCACCTTCACATTGAAGGATACACTGACCCACAGGACCACGCACGTCTGTCAATGCCCACAGTGACATCCCTGGGATCTCTAGGGAGGCCTGCAGGCAGGACTTGCCTTTACCTCAGTGCCGTTGGCTCTTTGGTGAAGCTGTGTGTGGCTCACGGAGCTGCTTGCTGTTATGAGGCAGATTCAGTTGGTGCTGGTTCCCTAACGCTGCACTCCTGAGCAGACCAGACGGAGCAAACATCAGGGCTATGAGGGTGTGACCTTGGCGGGCCAGCCTTGTTTTACAGGAATGATGGTCACCTTGTGGCTCTGTTGCTTTGAACTCTGCATAAAGTGCAGAACAGAAGGGATTGAACAGTACACAGTGTCAATAAAGACAAGCTTTGCATAGCTTTCTCGAATGTTCAGCAGCGGCCTCCAAAGTTGGTCTTAAAAGACATCCAATATGTTTATGCTGTTCAAATGACATGGCTCTTGGTGGTTAGAGAGGGGTGTCATCCAGCTCTCCCTACTCTATGTTATGTCCCAGGCTGAGAGGGTTGGTGAGTAAGCAGCTGCTGGGGAAACAGAAGACCCGAGTTCAAGTACCACCCAAACATACAGAACAAAGATGGGACATAGCCTAATACTGGGGTTGTAGACTAAGACAGCCTAGCCTAAACAGTGACCTTTTAGACTCCTCCTGTCTCAGGATGGAGAGTAATAGAGGAAGACACCCTGTGTCATCCCCTGGTCTCCACTTGGACGTGCACACACAGTAGGAAGAGTCTTGTGGCCGTCAGCAGCTGTGCTGTCTTCAGTCAGTCCAGAGGGTGGCGTTCATGGAGCAGGGTACTCACGCCTGTCTAGGAGCTAATGTGCTTCGTGGGCGCTGAGATGTTTGGTTTCTGGAAAAGTGGCTGTGCGAACAGGGCTGGGTCCTGTGACCCGAGTTTGAAATGGAAATAAAAAATTTCATGACTTTTACGTCTGAGGGCCCAGGAATACAGCTTTGTTAGGACAATGCTGCGTTCTCAGCCCTTTGGTCATGTGCAGCCTTTGAGCCAGGTAGAGCCCGTGCCTGCAAAGCAACAGTCCTCATAGGGCCATCATGGCCCGGGGTCCATACAAGAAACCATGAGACCCAACACTGTTGCTGAGAGGCATCCGAGGTCCCTGATTTCTGGCTTGTAGGCTCTGAAATAGCCACAGTCGGTGATGGAAGCTCTCATGTCAAAGAAATGAGATGGTGCTTTCATGTTGGGGGTTATTCCTAACGCCCTGATGTGTCACAGAGCCAAACAGCAGTGAGTAGCAGGTGGGCCCACCCCAACAACCCCAGTCCTGTCTCCACTTTTCTTGATAAGCCCATGGTGTTCATGAGTGCTCCTGCCCTACAACGATGCCATCCCATCTCCTGTGGATGTCCTGGGCCCACTTACCTGTCTGAGTGGCCAGTGAGAGCACTCAGTGGTGTGGGCTGGAGGAGGGTGTCAGGCCTTCAAGGCCTAGCCAGGCCACAGCTGACTGACAACAGGCTTGTGCCTGCCCTCTGGCTCTGACTTTCCAGGCCCTGGAGCCATCAGTGGCTCCTGTTTTCCTTAAGCAAAGCTTCTGAGCCTGTAACTGGTCCCACTTTGAGGGTCCTTCATGCCTGTAGGTTGGGTACATAGCATTATTTTTTTACCAGACTCTGCTACCTAGCAGGCTAGTCCACATGCCTACATTTGAAGTTGTTCCAGACATTTCTTCCATAGTACGGTACATGGAGTCCCATTTGTATTGGAGACTTGTGTCTTTTAATTCGTTTTAGGCCAGTCTGATGTAGGCAGTTCATGCCAGGATTTCAGCTAGTGTCAGGATGGCTTCACCTCCCTCAGCATCTCCCTGCTTCCTCTGTGATGCCTTGTTGCCAGAGTTGTTCCCGTGAGGCTGTCCACCAGTCTCTGATAAGACACCAAGGCAATTTATAAGACAGAAGTTAACCGGCCTTACAGTTCCAGAGGGCTGGGGTCCATGCTGGTGGAAGGAGGTGTGGGAACAGGTGGCCGGAGCTGCAGCTGAGAGCTCAAATCGCCCACAAGCAGGAGGCAGGAGGCGGGCCACACTGGGAGTGACACATCAACAAGGCCATAGGTCTTAATCCTTCTAAACGTCTCCACCACTGGGGGCCATTCCCATCCAGACCAGTGCACAGAGCCCTCTCCTTTGCTGGTTTATACTTGGCCTCTGTACCCCCTAAACCCCTGCCTCATTAAACTTTATCTTCATTCCTTATTAGCATGTCGTCTCTGCCTCTTGCTTTGAGAGAGATTCCTTGCACTCTGCCTCGCTTCTGATTCAGTCCATCCGGCGGTGTTCATAGTTCTGTTTCATTATGACGGGAGGTCACGTGGTGCACAGGTGAAATGCATGCGAAACAGGGCATTCACTGTTCCTGGGACTCCACACTGTCTTGTACTCGCCTACCAACACTGGTGGGCAGACTGACCTCTGTACACTCCTGTACTCGGCCGCTTTTGCTGAAGCCTCTAAGATGTACCATTGCACATGGCTTAAGTGGTCCATCTGTGAAGATATCAGTCTGCTCTACCCACAAGTACTGGATGGTTTAAAAGTGTTGGCCGATAGGAAGACTGTGGTGGTGAGCATTCGAGTTCTTGCTATTTGGTCCACAGGGAAGCATTTCTGTCAGGTACAGAGATACCCATTAATGTCTGTAGGAGATTCTAGCACTTCCAGGATAGCAATACCCCATATTCTGCAGATGGTCAAGTCCGTTGCATAAGGAGATTTTGTAGTACACTCTCCATGTGCTCTCGCCAACCCTCTGAACTTGCTTTTGATGCAGTGTAAGAATTCTCCAATCCTAGATCCTGAAGATTTTGTCTGATTTTTCCAAAAGGTTCCTGGTTTCATTTCACATTTTTTTGGTTGTTTTATTCAAGACAGGGTTTTTCTCTGTATAAAACCAGGCTAGCCTTGGGCTGGAGAGATGGCTCAGCGGTTAAAAACATCGACTGCTCTTCCAAAGGTCCTGAGTTCAATTCCCGGCAACCACATGGTGGCTTACAATCATCTGTAATGGGATCTGAAGCCCTCTTCCGGTGTGCCTGAAGAGAACAATGGTGTATTCAGATACATAAATAAGAAAATCTTTAAAAAACGTTGCAACAACAACAAAACCCAGGCTAGCCTCGAACTCCCAAAGATCTGCCTACCTTTGCCTCCTGTGCTGAAATTAAAGCCATCTGCACCACCACACCTGGCTTTCATCCCAGTTTTAAGTTCACAGTCTACTCTGACCAGATGTCTCAGTGAGCTCTGAGACTCTCCTGTCTTGACATTCTGTTGAATTGCATCTGTTCGTTTTCTTGGGTACAGTTCTAGATTGTGAGTTTACAGTCATTCCCCCCCCCCCCTTAGGCTTCACTGCCTTGCTCTGGCCTGTAGATGTCTCCTCTGCTATGTTCTGTGAGCTCTCAGAGTTTGAGTCCCTCAGCTCTTGAGCACCCTACCTGCTTTGCTTTGTTTGAGATGGACCCCCAAGTTTTCTCCTTTGTTTGCAGACACAGTGCTGAGCTCTGCCACTAGAGGGAGCAGGAGGTACATCAAGGATGACCGGGCTCTGACTTCCAAACTGCCTTTTCTGGGTTTCTGTGGTATCTGCTTGCCTGCAGTGATTTTGCTAGCTCTCGGTAGGGAAGGGATTCCAGTGTGAGCCTTGGTTGTCAGCTCTTTGACAACCCCACCATCCTGCGTGACTTGGTCACTTCCAGCACACAGGTTCTGCATCTCAGATGCAGGGGATGCTCGGATCCTCAGCATGTAGGCTCAGGACTTCTTTGTGCCTGTCGCCTACCCTGTGATGGTGACTACCACCAACAATATACATTTTCTTACTGGGCACAGGGTGACTCTTCCTGCTGCTTTTGAAGCTTTTTCTTGATCGTTTGTTTTTTTGTGGTTTAATCTCTCTCTCTCTCTCTCTCTCTCTCTCTCTCTCTCTCTCTCTCTCTCTCTCTCTCTGTTGCATACATTCTATTTGGGGTTTCCTGATTACTGTTGAACTGGACATTTGCATCAAGCATGGGACATGCCCAGCTTCTACCTATTTCTGTAGTTGTGACTCTGGTGTGCCTGGCTTGGTCTGGTGACTTCCAAGCCTTTGCTGTTGGCTCATCTGCAGGCTTCTGTTTCCGCTGTGCCTCAGTTTGGGTAGACTTCAGCTGACTAACCTTCCCTTGTGGTATCTAAAATGCTGCCGCCGAAGGCCAAGGATTCTTTATTTCAGTTTCGACCTAAGCCTTCCGTTTCTCCGACAGTCACAATTTAAAGCCTTAAATTCATCTTGTGAATTGGGGTATGCAAGGGCTCCTGCTTGCGGTGTCATCTGTGTCATTTCTACATCTGTTTCTGGGGACTGGTTGAGAGGGAGAGGGAGAAAGGAGAGAGAGACGGAGAGGCAGTATGTGTGTATTGGCATGTGTACATGTCTTACATTTTTTTGATTGTTTCTCTGTGTGTGTGTGTGTGTTCTGTTGTATGATGGAGCTTTCTACAAACATGCTTCTCTAAAATGGGTAGTTTTTAATGTAGCAATTTTCTGAGATAAAACATTTTGTCTTAGAGGATGCTTGCTTACCACACCAGATGTTTCTCTCTCTCTGTCTCTCTCTCTTTCTCTTTCTCTCTCTTCCTTCCCCCTCCCCCACCCCCCATATATGTGTGTGCAGGGAAGCTCCTTAAGGAAGTTAGCAATCCAAAGCTTTCAGGAAGTCCCTGAAACTGACCAGATAAACTAGCCCTCTTTCTCCCCAAGCATATAACTGGGGAGACTAGCTAGGCAGTGGTGGTGCACACCTTAAATCCCAGCACTTGGGAGGCAGAGGCAGCTGGATCTCTAAGTTTGAGGCCAACCTGGTCTACAGAATGAGTTCCGGGACAGCCAGGGCTGCACACAGAAACCCTGTCTTGAACTTGAATCCCGCCCCCACCCCCAATGGTCAGACAACCTGAGCTTACTAGAAGAGGCTCAGGCCGGTAAAATCACTTGGAAGAAACAGGAATCAATGAAGATGCCTAAAGTGACCACAAGAGACAGTACCCCCCCCTGCCCCCGTCAGGCTGCCTGCGGGCTGTGCAGCATACTCCAGGTTTCCCAGACTCACCCATGCTGGGTAGGCTTTTGGTGATGCAGCTGTCTTTGAGTCATTTCTGCTCCTGTAGTAACCCCAATAACACTCACCGGTTCACCACACTGGCTTTGGTGGTGTCCTTCCTTTCTTGGGGCTGCCATTGGTCCCCTGTCTGGAGCGCAGAGGCATCCGTTCACATCGCCCCAGGAACAGAATCACGAGAGGGCTCAGTAACAATCTTGGATGTTGGTTGTCTGTGTTGTTTGAAGCAGGGTGTCTTGGTCATGGTTGCTTTCGTGGGTGAGCCAGCTCTTGAGCTTCCAAAGAGTCTCTGCCTCCTAGCCTCCCAATAGAGGAAGGCTGGGGTTACAGACATGCGCACTACTGTGCCTGGCTCCTACCTGGCTTCCGGGGACCCAAACTCAGGTAGCCAGGCTAGCCTAGCTGGCACTTCATTTACGGAGCCTCCCAGCCTCTAAGTGTGTTCTTTTAATACAGATACTTTCAGTCACACTGTCAGATTTTCTCACGGCTCCTCGGGATGACGTTATGAGAGCTAGCTCTCTCCACTCGCTCTTGCTTTAAAGTGGATGGTTGGGAAGCATGGAACGGGAAGGAGGACGGGCGGAGAGATGGTCTCCTGTGAAAGCCACCAGGTGTGAGCTTGTTTTCTTACCTGCAAAATGAAAGCTGAGTAGTAGGGGATACATCACTGGACGCCATCAGACTTGGACGCACATCAGAAGCCCATGGCCGCATCTGCCCTAGACCAAAAGGTGCCATCTTAACTTTATGCAGAGGACCAACAGCCCTGATATACAGGAATAACAAATAGAACGTGGAGAGCTGGAGCGTTGGCTCAGCAGTTAAGAGCACTTGTTGGTCTTTGAAAGGACTTGTTCCTTTCGAAGGTTCAGTTCCCAGTACCCACTTGTTTCTTTCAAAGGTTATTCCCAGTATAAGATGGTGGCTTATAACCATCTGTCACTCCAGTTCCAGCAGATGCAACATCCTTCTCAGACCTCAGGAAGCACCAGGCATACACGTATTACACAGACATACGGGCAAAGCAAAACGCCCATACGTGTAAAGTTCAAAAGAAGACTGTTGAGGTAATATTTTTAAAAGGCTATTTCTTGGACTGACTAAGCAGCGGTGGTTCTGCTTAGCTCAGGCCGCCATGTTCTCCAGCCTGAAGCCAAATGTTCCATAGCTGGAAGCGGCCAGAGGCCACCGGCGCGCCACAGCTAGGAATGGCCAGCCAGAAACACCACTGGCCCTGCCACCCATGAGACACCATAGTGGGAGATGGCTCTGCCAATCTCCCACACTGTCTCCACAAGGTTGGGCTCTGAGCCCAGATCATCCCACCATCCATGCGGTACCCGGTGGAAATGAGACTCTAATGTTTAAAGATTATCCAATAGCTTTATATATTTGGTAATGCTCAAATAACAAGAAGCCCACATGATTAGAGGTGTTACCAATACCTAACCTAGATGTTACAACTACCTTAGACTGCCGCCATTTTCCCTCTCTCCTCCCCTTTCCTCCTAGCTCCTCCTCTTCCTTCTCCTTACTCCTCCCACATTAGCTCCTCCCAAAATACTGAGTTTAATATAGTGGGAAATATACCGCTACAGAAGACGATGACGAAGGAAGAGGGTGAGGAAGAAAGAAAAAGAAAGAAAGAGGCGGCCGGCACACGCCTTTAATCCCAGCACTTGGGAGGCAGAGGCAGGCGGATTTCTGAGTTCGAGGCCAGCCTGGTCTACAGAGTGAGTTCCAGGACAGCCAGAGCTACACAGAGAAACCCTGTCTCGAAAAACCAAAAAACCAAAAACCAAAAACCAAAAAAAAAGAAAGAAAGAAAGAAAGAAACAGACAAAGGAAAGCTTCCAGCATCATTTACCATTTCTTTCTTTCCTTATTCTCCCAGACTTGGAAATGGGGGTAGGACACATGGGGCACGTGGAGGGTGTGTGGGGCAGCTGCTCATGCCCTGCCCACTTCCCCAATTTCATCTTACTTGTGCCAGCCCATGTGGCTAGCTGAGGGTCAAATCCACATCTGCTCCCTTCTCATCTGGCCATATGTTCTGGCTAGGGTCACCCTGCCTCACTTTCCCTTTTCCCATGTTAAAACCTGCCTATGTTCCAGTTCTCCCCTCCCTCACCCAGGTCAAGTGGCCCGCTTTGTAGGTAGCGTTATCTGATCTACAAAGGACGTGGGCCATAAATGCCAGCCACCGTGTGACTGCATGCTCTCCGAATCATATTAAACAGCGAAAGCTCAGGAGAAATTAATAAGCTTTTTAATTAAGTAGCACGGCCAAAGTGCTCTCGTTTCAATAGACAATTGATATAAAATTAATGAGATATTTTACACTATCTCATCATACTTGAGTGTTAAACCTGGTGGCTCTCTGCTCTTTTGGGGGCCTTGTGCGACCCAACAGCTCTGACTACTTTCACAAAGAATTGGATTCAGATACACGATGACACAAGTATGCAGTCACACCGAATCCAGGACTTAACACTGTCACCAAAGTACACCAGGGAAGACAGGATCTGCAGTCAGTGCAATGCTCCCCCCGCCCCTGGAAGGGCGGTGCCAGATGGCTGGGGGTCTTGAGGGATCTGGAAGCTAACCAAGATCATTGACTTTGCCTCTGAGTGTTGGCCATCCCCGGCCTCTTTCTCCCTTAAGTTGCTCTAGGTCAGGGTTGCTTTTAGCAGAAAAACAGAGATGAAACTCGAACAGGTATTCCAACTCGTTAAGAGCAAAAAGAGAGTGGAAGATGCCCGAGGCTGGAGAATCAGTGCTTGGGAGGATGGGAAGTTCTAGACAGGGATGGTGATGGCTGCATGGCAGTATGAACGAACTCTTACCAAACTGCACCTCGGGTAATCAAAATAATAAATGTTGTGTTATGTGTACGAACGAGTCCATGCATAGACACGCTCTTCCCTGCATGATTGAACTCCTAACTGCAGGTAGTCATTTCTAGAGCATTCTGAAGGCGCTGACAGGAAGTGGCCAACACGAGGCAGTCCTGGTCTTTAGTGGCAGTGACATCTGCTCTAGAAGCCTTAGAGGACATGGTTTCTCTGTGAGGCCCTGGCTGTCCTGGAACTCCCACTGTAAAGCAAGCTAGCCTTGAACTCAGAGATCTGCCTGCCTCTGCCTCCTGAGTGCTGGGATTAAAGGCGTGTACCACCACTGCCCGGCTACAAAGGAAAGTCTTGAAAGAGAGGAACTAAAGAAAGCAAACCTCATGGGGGTCTGAGCAAAGGAGCAAGAACGACATGGTCAGTGAGTTTTACTGTACCACAGCCCAGCTACTTACTTGGGCCAGGATGGAACGACCTCTTCAGGAAAGCAATCAGACTGGATGGGGGACATTCTGGAGGACAAAGTGGGTACGCTAAATGGTGGAGCGGGCCACGGTGTGTTTGGAAGCTTCTGGGGTCAGCTGAGGCCAGTGGGGTGGGTCCTGCTATCCACGATCTCTGAGTGCCTGGGAGGCTCATTGGTTCAGTACTTGAGGCCAGTCGCTCCCGTGGGATCTGCCGAGGTATGAGGTGACCCTTCTCGGGGGAGATGCCCTTCCTGCCCAATCACAGCACAGCAAAGATCTGTCACTCAGATAGTCAATGACATCAGGGTTTGGAAACATTTCAAAGTGGCATGAGGAACACATATGTAAACCCAGATCTTTGGTACTCGGGGCAGTGTTTGAACCACTGCCGCATGAGTAGGCTCGGGGATGAGGGAATGTCACTGGAGCCCTGCAGGCCCCTTTGCCACCTCTCCTACAAGCATCCCTCCTCACCCATGAGTTTCCTTACTCTTTAGTGCCACCCCAAGGGCATGCAAAGCAAGTGGGTCCTGCCCTCGAACTTTCTTCATCTTTTTCCCATATCAAAACCCTTTCCCCAGATGGCTCAGCGCTTAAGAGCGCTGGCTGCTCTTCCAGAGGTCCTGAGTTCTATTCCCAGCAACCACATGGTGGCTCACAACCATCTGTAATGGGGATCTGACGCCCTCTTCTGGTGTGTCTGAAGACAGCAACAGTGTACTCACATACATGAAATAAATTTAAAAAAAAAGTTTAAGAAGAAAAAAATCATATATATATATATATATCATATAATATATATAATCATAAAATATATATGATTTATAAAGATTAAAAAAGAAACCCTTTCCTGTCAGCTGCCATCCGAGATGCTCACAGGAGGGTTGTGGGGAGATGGCTCAGTGAGGACCTGAGTTTGATCTCCAGGACCCAGGTAAACAGGGGCACATGGTGGTGCCCACTTTGGTGAGGCAGGGACAGGAGGAGCCCTGGGGCTCTCCAACCAGCTAGCCCGACTTTAGGTCAGTGAGAAAGAGGTGGGGGTGGGGGAGACTGTCTCAAAGGACATGAATGGAGTTGCCAGCATGACACGTGAACTCTTCTTCCCACTTGCCCACACATACACACCTGAAGACATGCGTAAAGTCAGAAGGATCGGAGCATTGCCGCCCAGCGCTGAGCTTCTGGCCCGCTTCAGTCTCAGGAAGCGAAGTCAGGCCTGCTGCCTCTGCATCGGGCTACGGCAGCCCCAGGTCAGAGCCCGGCCAGGCAGAAGCACAGGCACTCCAGCTGTACACTTCTGAGAAGTTGAACTTACCACTGCCTCCTCCTCTTGTGCAGATCTGATGAGCCATCTCGTTACCACCCACCGAGAGGAACTGTTCTTCACACAGTCATCGAAGCCGTAGGTTTGAGGGTCCCTGATGCTTCTCCACCCTCTAATTAACTGCTGAGTATCCAAGGGGAGGGGAAAGGTGACATTCCTCCTCAAAGTCTTCAGCCAGCAGCAACACAAACACTGCCTAGGCCTCCCTCCCCAGCACTCAGGGCATTTGCTATGAACCTCACGCCATACTGGAAACTCCAGAAGAAAGAGCGCCCTCTTGAGATCAGCAGGCACACACTGAGAACGCCTATGCCACAGAGACATGGGCAGCAATGCAAAGAGCAGAGCCAACTGCGTGAAACGAACCGTCTTTCCTTCGGCTTCCTTTGTCAAAGCATCATCTAGAAAACCTTTCGGGATCCTTTCTCCAAATGTTCTGTGCAGTATGAGTGGGAAGAGCCCTGTAGAGAACAGCTTGAAGGTGAAAGCCAATAAAGAAGGTGCCGTCTGCAGCAGTGCACCAGAGTGAAGAAGGAGTGCCCGGGAGCTGGGCTATTGTCAAACCTGGAAACACGACGGAGAAAACCGCATTCTTTGCAGTCCACCAGGGTAGCGATAGGATAGGCTCTATGAAAATAAAAAAGTTCCTGGGATATCGATGGGAGAGTCACTAGAAGAAGGAAAAAAAATCGGGGGATCTTAAGAAAGCCAAGTTACAGCTAGAAATGATGAGATAAACCAACAGCCAGCGGTACCAAGTCTGAGCCATTTGTGTGTGGCATTGAGCACTGTTCTGTGCATTACATGAGTGACAGTGGGGAGAGTGTCTATCCTGTCGGTGATACAGATGGTTGCCTTCCTCGAGCAAGAGAGCCACCACTCTGCTAGCTAGCTGCACAAAAGACTGCAAAAATTTACCTGCCATTGTGAAGATTTCTGGCCAGTCCCGAGGTATGCCACCTGCACCTGAGCCCTTCTCTGCTGCAGAAACTTGTGAAGAACCCAAGGAAAGAGAAAATCCTGAGACTGGCAGACCCCAGAATGAGCCAGTCTGTGTCCTTGACATGGTAGCCAGGTTGGAGTCTGAGTGCCTGAAGCACCAGGGCCAGCAGGAACCCGGGAGCTTGTCATAGAATAACAGCTTTCGTAGAAATGTAGGCAGGATGTTGCTCACAAATGGTCCTCAGGCCAGTGACAAAAATGAAGAAGGCTCTTCAGACACACCCGACACTCAGGTGCACCCCTTGCAGCCGGTATCTGTGAGTGAAGGACCCTCGGAAACTGACCATCATTCTGAGGGGAGCAAGCCTGGGATGGTACTTCTTCTCAGGGCTGTCCTTCATTGCCAGCAGGTGTGAGCTTCCGCACAGAGAGCACAGAGTTAGAGCCGGGTCAGGAAACAACTGTGAGAATCTGCAGCCGGGACAATGTCGAAATGGCAGAGGAATTTGATGGATTGCCTACAGATGCTGCCAACTGTATACATAGAGAGCTTGTAACACTCACAAAACCACAATCCTGAGCAGAGACAGGAACCTCTGTCAGCATCACTGTGTGCAGAGTAGAGAAAGCCCAGCCATCTGCTTCAGACTCCCTTGAAGAGCTTCCTCCTGGGATGCTATCCTTTCTGTCACCTGGACAGGACCAGCAAGAGCATCCCCAGTTGAGTGAACACCCAGCACCAGGGGCATCAGAGGCTAGTCAGCCTTAAGATGCTGCTGAGGGCAGCAGTGCATGTGAAGAGAAAGATGCCTCTGAGGAGCCACTCGTTCCAGCAGCCTCTGGGGGAGGGAGTATCTTACAGGTGCTTGAAGCCAGTTGCAAGAAGCAGGTGTCTCAGGACTTCCTGGAGACCAGGTTTGAAATCCAGCAGCTTCTGGAGCCTCAGCAGTTCATGGCATGTCTGCCTCACCACATCATGGTGAAAATCTTCAGGTTACTACTCCCTTCCCTGAGTTTAACAATTCTTAAATGTACCTGGCGCTACTTCAAGTCCATCACTGAATACTACAACATCAGGCCAGCAGATTCTTGGTGGGTTCGAGACCCACGCTATAGAGAAGACCCTTGCAAGCAGTGCAAGAAAAAGTATGTGAAAGGGGATGTATCCCTGGGCCGGTGGCACCCCAAACCCTATTGCCAGGCTTTGCCATATGGGCCTGGGTACTGGATGTGCTGCCACCAGTCTCAGGAGGACTTTCCTGGTTGTAAGTTAGGCCTTCGTGACAATCACTGGTTACCTGCCTGCCATAGCTTTAATCGGGCAATCCATCAGAAATCAAGAGGGAGTGAAACGGAAGAGGAGTACTGAAGTCCACGTGAGAGGCAATAGGACTGTGAACTACCTGGGTCAACCTTCAGGGCTGCGACCTTGCCCGGCCCTTCTGGATCTCTGCTCAGATTTGACTGCATTTAAAATGCTCAGGTATTTTAAATTGTTTCCCAACTGTACAAGAAATTAGTCCCATGGTTTTGTATAGCGGCCATTAACCTATCCAGCTGTGAAGAGCTCTTGCCTGTTTTCCTCCATCAAGGACATTCAGAGGTCACCAGGAAGTCTCCACAAGGGGCTGCTGAAGCGGTCCAACACTGGCTCTGGATTTGGAGTGAGAAGGAAAGCAAACCTCTGAGAACTATGCCTCAGACAGAAAACCCAGGCACCTTACCCTAGACTTGTATGCTTGTTCCTGTGTGAGTGGAGACTGGAGACAGATACACCCCGTGGTGTTTACAGTGTATATGATGGTTGTGTCTGCATAGGGCTGTGAACGTGCACATTGAACCCGAGCACCTTTACCTGTAGATGAGTGCTTTGGCCCCTCTGTAAATAACGTGATTAAAATTCAGTATTGTATATTATGAACAACTGGCTAAACATAATCACCACAGAATAAGAGAATATCATATAATAGATTAAAATGTTGTGTATCCTTTTGTCTGGTTAAAATTTAAAAAAAAAACTTCAATAAAAAATAAACATTTTAAATGAGAAAAAAAAAGACGGAAGGATCACAGGATCTGATTCCTATAGTGAACTGTCGATGGTTTATCAATGATTCAATGATGGCTTTTTTTTTTTTTTTGAAGACAAGGGCTATAGAGTGTAGCATCCTCTGATCATACAAACGGTCAACTTCTTCAGAGCAACTGTGACCACTTGCAAGCCACTATCAAGATCAGTTCTGTTGATTTCCAGCTTTCCCTCACAGTAGGAAGGGACAGAGGGGGGACACTGGACCCTCCTTTGTACCTCCCATCCAGTTCTAGGTCTGAATACATACAGAATGGTAGGATAGCGGAGGAGAAGGAGTCCTGCTAAGGGTAAGCGGTCACCCCTGCTAGGGGAGATTTTCTGGTGCTGTAGCTGCTTCGGGGTCACTCATGTTCCTATAAGTAACCCCTCCCCCATGCTCTGTAAGCAAGTGCAACAAGCTGACTGGGCCCCAAGTTGGACTTTGCTGGAATTGGACTTTTGCCAATGGTAGGGCAAGGGTCAGCTCTGTGCTTGTGTTCCCCCAGGGAAAGAGCTGATGAAACACAGGTTTTCCCTATGTAGCACAGGCTGGCCGCAAACTCAAGGGTCTCTTGCCTCAGCCTCTCGAGTGCTAGAATTACAGGCATGAGCTACCAGGCTCATTGGTTTGCCCTTGGAATGTTTTTCAACCATCAGAAAATTTCCAATAATAGCTTATTCTTCCTTTGACTTGATCTCCTTTCCAAATATTCCGGCAAAGGGAACCAAGCAGAACCTCTTTTTTTTTTTCTAGCCCCTGGAGTTTCCAACTTGTTGTATCTCAAAGTCAGGACACGCTTGTGCGGTTTGTTGTTGTTTTATAGATTAGAATTGACAGATGTTTCTGTCTTTCTCCTACTTTAATATTTCAGTAGTAGACAGTTTCATATAGAAAGAAACATGTCTTTGTTAAGGGGAGGGGGGCCGACTGGAGAAGCCTCTATTTCATTCATTTATTCATTCATCAACTCATTCATTCATTCACTCACTTATCTCCAGACATGGTCTCATGGAACCCAGGCTGACCTTGAACTTGCCATATGGTCAAGAATGAACTCAAACATCTGATTCTCCACTTCCTGAGTGCCAGATTCTTGGTGTGTGCTACCAATGCTCTGATTATGTGATGTTAGAAATCGTGGTGTCAGGAATCGAAGCCAGGGCTTTGTGTATTCTAGGCAGATGCCCTAGCTACCGACTGAGCCAGATCCTCGGTTCATGAATTCTCTATTCACCTGTCTCTGATCTTCTATGTAATCCTTATGTGAGCAAAAAACTCACATTAAAAATTTTATTTAAGCCGGGCAGTGGTGGCGCACACCTTTAATCCCAGCAGTTGGGAGGCAGAGGCAGGCGGATTTCTGAGTTCAAGGCCAGCCTGGTCTACAGAGTGAGTTCCAGAACAACCAGGGCTATACAGAGAAATCCTGTCTCAAAAAAACAAATTAAAAAAAAAAAATCCTTTCCAAAAAATGCCATTCGTTCCATGGTTTAAGGTCTCTCTCTCTCTCTCTCTCTCTCTCTCTCTCTCTCTCTCTCTCTCTGTGTGTGTGTGTGTGTGTGTGTGTGTGTGTGTGTGTATGTGCATGCACGTTTCTGGGATTTGAACCCAGAGTGTCTTAGCACAGAAATAGATACCATGGTGAGTGTTGTCAAATTGACAGACTAGTGAAGCACCTGGGAGAAGAGGCTCTCAGCATGCCTGTGGGGGGATTATCTTGATTTTGCTAAATTGATGTGGGAAGATTTTTTTTTTTTTTTTGAGACAGAGTTTCTCTGCTTAGCCCTGGCTGCCCTGGAACTCTTGAAACTCAAAGATCTGCGTGCCTCTGCCTCCCTAGCGCTGGGGTTAAAGGTGCACACCACAATGCCTGGTGGGAAGACCCATTTTAGTTGTAGGCAGGACCATTCCCTTGCCTGGGGATGCGGGGCTGTATGGAGCAGAGAACTGGACAGCAGCCCCATGCATTACTCTGTCTCTGCCGGAGTAATAGGCAGCTTCTTCCAGTTCTGCTGCCTTGACTTTCCCACTGTGATGGACTGTACCTTAAACTGTGAGCTAAGATCAGATGCTTCTGTTGGAGTACTGCCATAGCAACAGAAAAAGAAACTAAGACACCAGGCCATCGCTCTACGACGGAGCTGTGTCCCCAGCCCTCTGATGGATTTGTCCAGTCTGTATATTACTCAAAATAAACCGACTTTAACTGTAAAACACAGGTTGGAATAGGTTGATAAGGGAAAATGTGTTGTGGCACACACAAGTCGCAAGGACTGCTGGAGTGATCTGGCTGCTTAGGAGGCAGACATCCCTAAAAGGTCAGGGGCTGCCGGGGCAATGCGGTGAGGCGGTACCTCATCAAACACATGACTGAATGAACATAGGTAAGAACAGGGTGGAGTGGAGTGTTAGCCCTAGACATAACTGATTTCTGTCTCAGGACAGCAGTAGGAACCAAGATGGATACCACTTCCAGGTAAAAGCTGGGCTCACTACAGAACTGACACAGTCCAGTTAAAGGCAGTTCTAGGAAGCCACCATTTTGTGTGTACGTGACGTGTATGTGTGTGTTTGTGTGGTATGTATGTGTGTGTTCTCAATCCCCAAGTAAATGACCCTTAAGAACTGTTTAACATTTAGCCAAACCTTTCTCGTCTGTCCGTATTGTAGCCACTTTCATTTGAGCTCTGTGACAAAGATCCTCTTCTTGGCCAAACTTTAGTTAGGCTCTTGACCCTTCTCCTAGGCCCCATTGGTGAATTTCCTTGTACAAGCCAATCTTCACAGGAACTCTTGAGTTTATTAAGGACACCCCACCCTCCTCTCTGATCCATGTGTGGGGGTGGGAGTGGCAGTGGCCAAGTCTTATGGAGGTTAGGCTGCTCTGATTTGTTTTGTAGCTGAGGCTAGCTTTGAACTCCTGATCCTCCTACATCTGCATCCCAAATGCTAGGGTTATAGGTGTGTGTGTGTGCGTGTGTGTGTGTGTGTGTGTTTCCATACTTAACACGGTTGAACTTTCTGAGAAACTCCTTGGCTTCTTTGTCCTCAGGACAAAGGTGTCTGGTGACCCGGATCCGGTCTTCAGCAGGAAGCTGGACAGCTCAACTGGCTTGACCTCCATCATGAATAATTTCACAGTGGTTCTTGGGCCTCTGCTCAGGGGCTATAAATCCCCAGCCTTTCTCACTGCCTTGAGAGGAGAGTCAATCTCCCACCCACTACAAAGCTCCCTGCCTGGTATCTGTGCCTGCTGAGTTGCTGAGATGCAATCTGCCTTGGTGAACTTTGACCCCCACTTCCCCCGCCCTTGACAGTAACTTTTCCTTTTACACACGTGGCGAGTGAACATCTGTATGCTTGTACACTCGCTCGGTTTCTTTGTTCCCTGTGGCCTGCGCTCTACTGGTTTGGAGGATGATCTGATACTTCTCCCAAACTGTGTGGGAATAATGTTCTTTTCGGCTTTCTGAATTTCTAAGAGGAGATAGAGGTCACTTTAATGCATTTTACTGGAGCCAGAACCTAACAAGCTTCCTCTTGTGAGCTCATCTCCTGTGGGATTTCCTCCCTAGGGGTCCCGAGTAATGGCAGTATTACACATCATTCGATAAGCCCACAGCAGGAAAGAGATGGCACTGAAAACTGGGTCACCCAGGAGGGGTTATGAGTCTAGCTTCAAAGATGGGGGAGATTAGAAAAACTCATATTCTAATGCAAAGGGTGCAGGCAGCTGCCTGCTTGCTTTAGGTCTGAAAGGCCAAAGAGGAACTTGCTCAGTTCAAAGCAGGCGGATGAGCTGTGGAGAGGCCTGACCAGAGAAGAGCTTTGGTCCTCAGCAAAGGCAAGGACAGAGAGGATGGCAGCTAACACAGAAAGACATTCCACTCACTCCCGGCACTCTTTTGCAGCACCGTGAAGTGTGTGCCGTGACAGTGTGTCACAGTCCATTAAACCAAGCTCAAGACACTTGAAGGGACTGAGATGGTCCAGTGTGGTCTGTGTCCATGGTGAAACCAAACTAGGTGTCAATGACACGAAGAAGGCAGGGAACTCTTCCAACAACCAGGGCCCAGGTAACCTAGTTTTAAATGATCCATGGCTAAGAGAGAGTCTCAAGGGAAATTAAGAAAAGACTGAGAACTGAAGGGAAATAAAAATACATTGTATCAAATTCAGCCCCGGGGCTGCGTAGCTAAAAGCCTGGCTGGGAAGGAGATTTACAATGGGAAAACCAGAAGGGAGACAAAAGATCAAGTCTCTTAACTAGACTTCAACCCAGATAAAAAGGACCGAATAATAAACCCAAACAGATCGGAAGGAGGAAATCTAAGAGATGAAATTAAACACAACGCAGGAAGTCAGCGGAACAGAGCTGGCTCTTTGAAAGGATCAATACAGATTTTGCGGGGCTGAGAAAGGAGAGGACCAAACGCTAATAACGGGAATGGGACTCCTTGACCACAAGGGACCCTGCAAAGCACCCACACCTATAACACTGACAGCTTCTGTGAGAGGGACCGACTGTTGGAACTGCACAAATTAGCAAAACCATCTACCATTAGGTACCAATTTCAACAATTCTTTCCACTATGGAATCAATGATTAAAATGTACCGTCACCACATCCTAGTCATGGCTATAAACCTTTAATCCCAGCACTCAGGAGGCAGAGGCAGGCAGATCTCTGAGAGTTCGAGGCCAGCCTGGTTCAGTCAGACTATGTAAGAGATGATGTGTTTCAAACCAAATAAGTAAATAAGTAATCCACTTCTTGGCGCTGGAGACGTGGCTCAGGGGTTAAGAGGCTGTCTGGTCTTCCAAAAAACTCAGGTTCAATTCCCAGCACCCACATGGCAGCTCACGGCTGTCTGTAACTTCAGTTTCAAGGGACCTGATGCCCTCACAGCAATGCACATACAATAAAATTAAATAAATTATCAAAATGCACCATCAACAGAAACACAGCTCCTGCCTCAAGGAGAAGAGGAGACAGTTTATTCTGGAGCTAAATGTAAATGACCTTGACCCAGAAACACAGACAAAGTTTACCCTGGATACTGTGTGTTCCAGCGTTGTATCAGTTCTGTGAAGTTTTTATAGTAACAGAACAAAGCAAAGTGTAAATTAGGGCTCTTTAGAACACATTTGTGGGAATATCAGGTAGACAGGGGGGTTTCAGCAAAGCGGGGAACTTCTGCTATAGCCTCAATGCTGTTTGAGGGCACTCTTAGCCTGTGGGTAGATACAAGGTACAGGTCTGTTTACCTAATAGTCACAGGGTATGATATCACACACAGAGGTGGCCAATAAATGGCCCTGAGGAGGCTAAGATACCCCAGGATAATTTGGCTCTGGACCCGCAACACTCCAACTCCTCCAAATCAGAGGCAGCAATGACTGAATCAACTCTATAGAATCTTTCCGTGGGTGTGGCTTTTTCTGGGACCCTCAGTTCACAGTCCCACTCTATCCTCCTCCTCCACGCCACCACCAAATGCGTATTCGTCAGTGGTTCCACTGAAAATTATTCCAGGCATTTGAAGAGGAACTGGCACCCATCTTTACCCCCCTTTTGCAAAAAAGCAGAGGAAGCAGAAGCCCTTCAATTACTGTGTGAACTAGTGTTACTTAGAGACCAAATCAGAGAGACAATAAATGTCCAGGTAGACATCCTGAACCAAATACTAGCAAGTTGAATTCAGTACATATATCACAAGAACAGACAATTATGATCAGCTGGAGTTTATTCTGGGATGCAAGGAATGGTTCAGTATTCAAAAACTGACAAGGTAATCCATCACTCTGAACTCAGGGACACTGTTAGCAAATTTTCCAGGCAAAGTTTCTATTGTGTGTGTGTGTGTGTGTGTGTGTGTGTGTGTGTGTGTACTGGCTGGTTTTGTATGCGAACTTGACACAAGCTGGAGTTATCACAGAGAAAGGAGCCTCCCTTGAGGAAATGCCTCCATGAGATCCAGCTGTAAGGCATTTTCTCAATTAGTGATCAAGAGTGGGAGGGCCCATTGTGGGTAGTGCCATCCCTGGGCTGGTAGTCCTGGGTTCTATAAGAAAGCAGGCTGAGCAAGTCAGGGGAAGCAAGTCAGTAAGCAGCACCCTTCCATGGCCTCTGCATCAGCTCCTGCCTCCAGGTTCCTGCCCTGTGTGAGTTCCAGTCCTGACTTCCTTTGGTGATGAACAGCAATGTGGAAGTGTAAGCTGAATTAACCCTTTCCTCCCCAACTTGCTTCTTGGTCATGATGTTTTGTGCAGGAATACAAACCCTGACTAAGACAGTGTGTAAGTGCACATGTGTGTGTGTGTGCACAGGTAGAGGTCAGAGGTCAACGTTGGGTATTATTTTCCAGGCTTCCTCTACCTTGCTTTTTGAGACAGGCTTAGATTTTTTTGCCAAGTTGGCTACAATGACTGGCCAGTGAGCTCTAGGGGTCTGCCTGTCTCTGTCTCCACACCTCTGGAATTACAAACATATGCTACCCAGCCTCCTTTTGATGTAGGTTCTGGGACTTGAACTCTGGTCCTTGTGCTTGTGTGGTTAAAGAGGGGAAAATCACAAGGTCATGGCAAGCAACACAGTAAAAGTGTTAGACAAAACATGATACAGACGTGCTGAAAAATAGCAAGAGAAGGGAACTTCCTTAATTTGATAAAGAATAGCTCCAAACATTTATCATTTATGCATGAAGAGCGGATCTCCGCCATCCCCACTGAAAAGGAGAAACAGGTTCTCTCAGCCAGTAATCACAGGGCTGGGCTCCCAGCCTGTGCAACAAAGTATATAGGCAGGACACAAAAGGCATGGACGGGTCAGGGGTGAGGTGCGTCTTGACTGTCAATCCCCTAGGAAACAAGCCCCTGAGTGAGACTCTGAGGGCACTTCAGGGAGGTTGGACTGAGGCGGGAAGATGCTCCCTGAGTGTAGCCAGCACTATTTGGGGTCCTGGACTGAATAAAAAGGAAGAGAGTGGGTGAGCTGAGCACTGTCTTTTCTCTCTGCCACCTGACTGAATGCGGTGTGCCCAGCTGCTTCAGGCTCCCGCCCCATGCCCTCCCTGTCACGTCCCTCAAACTGTGAGCCCAATAAATCCTTCCTTCCACCCACCCCCAACACTTTTATTGATTCTCTGGGAGTTTCACATCATGTACCCAATCATATCCCTTCCCAGTCCTTCCATGTCTACCCCTCCTGGTAAACCTCCCCATCCCCCCACCCCCGCCGAAAGAAGTAAAAAAGTAAAGAGATATAAGAAACAAACAACAAACAAGTCTACTTTGTTTTAACTGTATATGCCCTGGAGCATGGTCAGACTCCCAGTGACCTGCTCCTTAGATAGAACTGAGTCCTCCTGTTCCTACACCGCCACCAGAAACCATCAATTGTGAAGAGCTACTCTTCTGTGTCTTTGTCATTCTTTTTCTGTTTCTTTGTTTTGCCATTTGAGACAGGGTTTCACTGTGTAGGCCTGGCTGTCCTGAACTCAATCTGTAGGCCAGGTTGGCCTCAAACTCACAGAGATCTGCCTGCCTCTGCCCCCTGAGTGATGGGATTAAAGGCATGCACATGCCACTGCTACCGCTGCCGCCGCCCCTCCACCTGGCTCATCACTCTCTTTAAAGAGTGATAGCTTCCTGCCGGGCGGTGGTGGTGCACGCCTTTAATCCCAGCATTTGGGAGGCAGAGGCAGGTGGATTTCTGAGTTCAAGGCCAGCCTGGTCTACAGAGTGAGTTCCAGGACAGCCAGGGCTACACAGAGAAACCCTGTCTCCAAAAAAAAAAAAAAAAAAAAAGAGTGATGGCTTCCTGTCTAAGCTGTTACTTTTTGTAGGGATGGAGGTTGGGGGTGGGGGAGGTAGGGAGGTAAAACCCTTCCTTAAGTTACTTTGTCAGGCATTTTGTCACAGCCGAGAGACAGATCACCAGTACAACGATATGATCGACCGCATTGCAAGTCCCAAAGAGTCTACAAACCCTATGAAACAGGACAACACAACAAAACCAAAACTCCATCCCTTCCCCAAATGTGTCAGCTTAGTAAATCACAGGACACCAGAGAAACTACACAAGTCAGTTATGTTTTTAGCAATGAGGATGTGGACAATGGCCAGGTAGGGCCTGGGTAACTGTTACCTGGCTGGCCTGCCGTTTTGTGCCACTTTTACTAATGGCCTAAGGAAACTTTCTCAATATCCTGTTACTAGGATGTTCTGGGCTTTGTCCTTCGCTCTGTGATTGGTTCTTGAAAACCAATCACAACAGAAGTCAGAACTTCTTTGCATAGTGAGCCACAAGAAGCTTGGACCGGAACCAACCACCAGGTAGCACTTCCTGTACTTGTGTGTGTGCTTTTATGGTATAAGCTGCCCCTGGGATGGACCCCAACATAAGAGAGACACCTGCACCAATATAAGAAACTATTTGGAATAAGACTTCCAGTTTGAGGAGGGGTCGAGTAAAGTTTAAATTCCCAAGACATCCCTGGGAACTGACATCCTGCTTGGCAGAAAGAGACATGTATGTGGGTAACTGACATCCTGGCTGACAAGTTAAGACATGAGTATTAGACAAGGCAATTCCCCTGCCACAGTTTATATCCCAGCCAATGGGAGCATGGCTGTACATTAATGTACAGCAATGACATGTTCCTCAGGAAATCCTCTTATCCCTAAATCCTGATTGGTGGAATGACATGGCACAGATATTTGTAGACTTTAGGCTTAAAAGCCGTATTGGATTTTAACTCAATGTCGCAGTTACCTCCCGTGTGTCTGACCTACAGCCATGATCAATCAGTCTTGGGCATATGCTCAATAAAATACCCCTGTCTGAGATCGGTGTTCATGTGGTTTGGGAGACAGCTCCTGGGCCCCAACAGCCTTAAAGGTATATTAGCATATCTAATCACTCAGGAAAAATAAATATTGAAGTGTAAAGCAACAAAGCATGTCTGGACTAGAGGCTTGAAAGCTAGAACTAATAAGGAAAATGATAAACATCTAAACAAATGGAGAGACATAGGTTCCTGGGTTGGAAGATCCAGGATTGCAAAGATGTCAATTCACTCTAAATTGAAATAAATGAATAAATGAATTGACACTTAATCAAATGTCTGTGAAGACACAACAAAATTTTATACACACAGGCAAGTTAAAACAGGAAGACTGAGATGGTCAATACTGACTGTTCCCTTGATAGGGTCTAGAATCACCTGTGAGACAAGTCTCTCGGTTTGCTTGTGCGAGGTTATACTGCTTATGTTCTCGCTGAGGTGGGAAAATTAACCCTCCAAGAGAGTGGCTCTGCTCCCTGAGCTGGGGCCTGGACAAGAGGACGGCATTGCTGCCTGAGCTGGGGCCTGGACCCATCACAATGGAGAGAGTGACCTGAAGAACAGCAGCTGTCACCCTCTGCTCTGACTGCATCTGCAGTGTGACCAGCTGCCTCAGGTTTCCTTTGTCTCGACTTCCTTACCCTGTCAGTATGCCAAACAGTCGGTAGAAAACCTGAAGTTACTTTCGTCAAAACATTTTATCACAGAGAAAGTGCTAAGGAAGCTAGCGGTAAAGAAGTAGAGGCTGGAGAGAGAGCTTGGTGGTTAAGAACATTGGCGGCAATTCCAGATGGCCTGCGTTTGATTTCTAGAACCCGCCTGGTGGCTTGCAACTGTTCTAATTCCCATGCGAGGGGGTCTAGCACCCTCTTCTGGCCTTCTCAGGCACTGTACTTATGTGGTGTGCCGATATCCGTGCAGGCAAAACACCCCGTCTCAGTTAGGGTTTCTATTGCTACAGTGAAACACTATGACCAAAAGCAACTTGAGGAGGAAAGGCTTTGTTTGGCTAACACTTACATATCACTGTTTATCACAGAAAGAAGTCAGGACAGGAACTCAAACAGGGCAGGGACCTGGAGGCAGGAGCATAGAGGGCGGCTGGGTTGCTCAGCCTGCTTTCTTATAGAGCCCAGGATCACCAGCCCAGGGATGGCTCCACCCACAATGGGCGGGGCCAGGCCCTCCCCCATCAATCACTAATTACAAGAATGCCTACAGGCCTGACTACAGCCCAATCTTATCGAGGGCATTTTCTCAAGTGAAGCTCTCTTCTTTTTGATGACCCTATCTTGGGTCAAGTTGACATAAAATTAACCAGGACATGCCCATACATGAAAAAACAAACAACTTTTTGAAAAGAGGGCAAAATGGGAGGAATTAGGTAACCTAATTTTTAAAAATATTTATTTATTTATTTATTTATTTATTTATTTATTTATTGTCTGTGAGTACACTGTAGCTGTCTTCAGACACACCAGAAGAGGGCATCAGATTCCATTACAGATGGCTGCGAGCCACCATGTGGTTGTTGGGAATTGAACTCAGGACCTCTGGAAGAGCAGCCAGTGCTCTTAACTACTGACCCATCTCTCCAGTCCTTAAGTTAGCTAATTTAAGGAGCTATTGTCTTTTTAACCATTAAAGCTGTGTGATCCTGGTAACCGGGTAGCTATAAGTCAATGAACAGAAAATAGCCAGAAAAATCCAGATACAGATGACCACAGACATGTTCCACTGACCTCTGAGAAAACAATACAGGCAATTCCTTCAGGAAAAAAAAAACTTTTCTTTTTGACAGGGTTTCTCAGTGTAGCCCTAGCTATCCTGGAAATCACTGTCTGTAGACCAGACTGGCCTTGACTTTCAAGACCCACCTGCCTCTGCCTTCCAAGTGCTGGGTTTAAAGGTGAGCACCACCACAACCAGCTGTAAGAGAGCTTTTGAGAGGTCCTTGAACCACAAAACACAAGCTGCACCTCAGCCTCTATGAACAGGCATCATAGATTAAAACCTAAAACTATGGAATCTTAAGGAAAAAAAGACAGAAGAAATTCTCAGCATTCAGGGGTAGGGAGAGCGTTCTTAGACTCGACAACGAGCTTGGTGAAGACCTGACAAAATTGTATTTCGGCAAAAATACAAATATTTACTACTTGAAAAAAATACAGATTTAGCAGAGGTTCTCAACCTGTGGGTCATGGCCCCTTTGAGGGTCGGATAACCCTCTAACCCTAAGAAATCAGAAAACACAAGTTGACATTCCGATTCGTAACAGTAGCAAAATTGCAGTAACGAAGTAGCAACGGAAATAATGTTCCGGTTGGGGGGTCACCACAGCAGGAGGAACTGTATTAAAGGGTCCCAGCGTTAGGAAGGTCGAGAACCAAGACTTCTAAGATCAGAAGAAGTCTGAGAGCTGGGAGGTGGTGGTGCACACTTTTA
Source organism: Grammomys surdaster (assembly GCF_004785775.1). Taxonomy (NCBI): domain Eukaryota; kingdom Metazoa; phylum Chordata; class Mammalia; order Rodentia; family Muridae; genus Grammomys; species Grammomys surdaster. Next base: position 2,610,606 of record NW_021604628.1, on the reverse strand, counting down.
ATCCCAGCACTTGGGAGGCAGAGGCAGGAGGATCTCTCTGAGCTCGAGGCTGACCTGGTCTACAGAGTTCTGGGACAGGCAAAGGTACACAGAGAAAATATGCCTCAAAAAACCTCTTGAAAAAAAGAAAAAAAGAGAGGAGAAAGAAGACAGAAGTTTGGGGTCAGTACTCACGGACACTGTGTCTTGCCCAGCAGCATCTACGAGGCCCTGGGTTAGATCCCTGTCCCAGCTAGCTTCCTACGGCTGTGACAAAACACTGACCAGAAGCAGGGAAGGAAGGGTTCTTTGGCTTACACTTCCAGGTGGCTCTCCATCACTGAGGGAAGTCAGGGCCAAAACTCCAAGCAAAGAGGCAGGCGGTGAAGCAGAGGCAGCCATGAAAGAGTGCTGCTTACTGGCTTGTTCCTGATGGTGTCCTAAGCCAGGCCCACTTGCCCAGGTGTGGTAAGACCCATGGTGAGTTGAACTCTCCCCCATCAGTCAGTAATCAAGAAAATGCCCCACAGGCCAATCTAATGGAGGCAAGTTTTTTTTTTTTTCTCAATTGAGGGTTCTTCCCAAATGATCCTAGTTTGTGTCAAACTGACAAACAAAAGAACAAAACAAAAACAAAACAAAACTCAAAACCCCCAAATCAAGAAAACAACAAAAAACAAAACAAAAGACAACTATGCAGCCATGGGGGTGCGTGGGGGGGATGGGGGGTGGGGGAGGGGATAGCAGAGGGTGGGAGGCCTGGAGTTCCTGGCTGACTCTGAGATGTGAGGCAGGTCACAGGGCAGCTCCAAAGACAGAGGCAGGAGGAAGCCCAAATAGCACCCTTGCCCAGTAACCTGGCCAATTCCACATATCTTAGATATGGCAAGGAGACTTAATATGTATAAGGAGGTCCCAGGATGCAGCCCAAACTTCCCTCATACAGCGCTCACAGGGGTGGGGGTGGGGTGGGGGATGGGATCCAGTACTGGGGAAGCCGCACAGACAGGGAGTAGACCCATCAATGAAGCTGGTAGTGTGAGAGTCTTAGAAGGGCTGGGACTTACAACTCGGGGAGTAAAAATCCCGGCTTCAGCCCTGGGACAAGGTCGGGTCCCCTTAGAGTATGCTGAAGGACAATAAAATCAGGAAGGGGAGAGGGGCCCATGAGGCGGGGTGAAGCTGGGTCAGGTATTGGAGAAGAGTACATAGAATACATCCCTTGGTGGTGATGACCATGTCCTGCCCCCACCTAGGACACACTCCTTTATCCAGCCAAGGAGATGGTATGAGGAGATCTCATACCATGATGGGACTGTCCTGCATTATCCACCATAGCTTTGAGTTCCAGTTCCGGAAGGCTGGGGATGAGGTCTGGAGGAGAGACAGAGAGATGGGGAAGAGAGAGAGGGAGGGAAGGGGAAATGGAGGCAGAAACAGCCCAGGGGAACAGTTTTTATCTGGAGCCTCACGGATGAACTTGACCTTTGACCCAGAGTCTGGAACTCTGGGAGTAAACTTTCTGGGGGAGAGGAGGGGGTTGCAGCTGCACCGAGGGGGGCCAGCAGAGGTGGGAAGCAATTTTGTTACCCTTGGCTCAGTGCTCACTGCCCCTTTACAACGTGTGGGGTTAGCGCGCAGCAGTCTGGCTTCCTCCCAGTTCCCAGGCAAGAAGCCAGATGTCTGGGTGGTCTGCTGTAGCAGGCTCTTTAGCAGGAACGTCTCTGCCTTCCCCCAGGGTAAAGAACAACCAGAACCCTGTGTCTCTTTTGCCAGGGTGCTAAACTCAACCATTGGGCTCCAAACCCATGGCCTCTTAGCACCATGCTCTGGACACCTCAGCATCCCAGGTCGTTGATTATGAAAATATAATACTAACCACAAGGTTCAGAGTTCAGAAAATAAAGAGCCCCTGCGACCGATAAAGATGGTCCCAAGAGGAAAATGAGCAAAGGTTTGGTTCCGCAGAAGAGGAAGCTATATGGCCAGTGAGTAAACAAAAAGCTTCCAGCTTTAAAAAAAAAAAAATTAGAAAAGCCACTGGCCTCACCGGCCATCCACGATATGCAAATTAAGGGGGTGGGGCATTCTCCTTCACAAGGCATGATGGGAAGCCAGAGCCTATGACTAAAGACTATAGGGAAGGGTGGCCAGAGTCCTGCACCCAACAAGCTAGAGACTAATTTATCTGAGAAATGAGCAGGGGCAGCTCAGAAAGCTCTGATACAGCTTAATTAGAGTCTGGTGATGTCGGGAGAATAGTTAGCACCGTAAGTTTGTTAGCTGGATGGTTTAGGAATTGCTTGTGCCGAGAGGTTAAGTTGCTGAAGCGACGTCGGCAGGCTGGAAGGCATTTGAAGGTCTCTGCTCCTCCTGGTGTGGATGGGGCAGTATTCATGTTCATAGCTCACGTTAACCTCAGGCTGCGTGTGGCTCTGGGGTCTTGGGAGACTCTTAAGAACAGAAGTTAGATGGTCCTGTGCCCAGGCTGATACCCAGGTCCACCAGTCTTCTGCATTGTCTGAACCAGAGCAGAGACAGTCGACTTTCCTAGCCGGCCACTCAGACATGGGCCCCTCCCCCCACTCCATTCATTTACAGCTGTTGATATCAGGTGTCGCCGAGGATAACCAGAAAGTTATCATCGGGAATCTAGTGCAGTCAGTGCAAGACCCTGAACTCAGGATCCCAGGCCTGGGGGGAGGGGTGGGGGGAGGGGCAGGGGGAGGGAGGGTTTGGGGAGGGGCAGGGGGAGGAGGAAGTCCTTGATGGTGAGGTGGGAAGAACAGTTGGGACTGGAGGGTCTGTTTCCAGTCAGCATAGTAGGTGACTGTCCTGTCCTGTAGGGTGACAGGGTGGTCTCTGAAGTTCCTCGGGTGACAGACAAAAGCAAAACCAAGAAGAGATGTGGCTGAACTGAGTGGGTCAAAGGAGATGGGAACAGCTGCTGGGGTAGGAGGCTGAGAGGCTGAGGTGGAGGGCTCGAAATCCAAAGGCCAGCCTGGGCTACATGGAAAGTTTGAGGTTAGCCTCAGCAACATGGCGAGGAAAACACACACACACACACACACACACACACACAAACATATACAGAGGCATACGTGTGCATACCCTACAGAGACAGAGAGACAGAGAGACAGAGACAGAGAGAGACCAAGAGACAGAGACAAAGAGACAAAAAGACAGAGAGACATAGGCAGAGAGAGACAGAGAGACAGAGAGCTAGAGAGACAGAGACAGAGAGAGACCAAGAGACAGAAAGAGACAAAGAGACAAAAAGACAGAGAGACAGAGGCAGAGAGAGAGAGAGACAGAGAGGGGCACTATCCCCAGTGAATTATTCAAACATGAGAAGTAACATTCTAGAACTCACCCAGAGAGATAGGTGCTTCGAGGAAAGCCAATCCAGGTTGTAAGGGTCCCAACAGTGGACCAAATCCTCATGGAGTGATCTTTCTGGTGGGTCCTCTGGCCCCCAGGGGAGTAGTGCTGGCCCCGTGTCCTGGGAGGTGGCCAGCAGTTTCCTCATGCTTCTTGTAAATTGAGATTTCAGAGTTCAGGTGCATGAGAAGACAAGACCCCGTAAGCAGGGTATGTGTGACCATCTCTTTGTGACCTGTAGTGCCTGGGCTCCTGGGTAGTCACTGTGAGACTTGGAATGTCCCTACTGTCTGTCTTCCAAAAATGAAGGACAGGGCATCTCTTCTTTTGGGACAGAGTCCCACTGAGAATTTGAGGGGTAAATCCCAATTCCCTGTGAGCATTCAGCAGATGTCACTGTCAAGGTGTGTGTGTGGGGGCAATCTGTCTCCCATATCACCGCTCTGGTACATGGTGCCTCAGCCTGCCTCACTTCCCAGCTTCTGTACACATCACTGATACCTTCCCTCTGTTCATAAATGCAGGACACACTCCTGTCCCTGAGTGTCCCCCTTTGTTTATAAACACAGGACACGTGCACACTCCTGTACTCGGGCACCGTTCTCATGTTTAATGTGGAATTTACATCACATCCCATGGGCCAAACACATGAAGATACAGCCAAGGGAAAACCAGAGTCCTTGGAAGCCCAAGTCTAAAACCCAAAGGGAAAAAAAAAATACAGACCCGTTTCTGTATAAGAATATATTATTTAAAAGACAGTTTAAAAATAAAAATTCTGTACAGCATCGTGAATTCCTGTTTTCATATCAGTGAACAAAATGGTTCTTAGAAAACATGATCTGTGGCAGGCCATCATGGGGTCGTCTGGGCGTGACCGTCCTTGTGTGGAGAAGATCCTGGGAAGCCCCGCTTGGCTCTGTCCACTCAGGGGACACAGTTCATCTTTTCTAACTGGTCTGGTACAGTCCGCTGGAAAGAAAAAAAAGAGGAAGATGGTATGATTTTCCTCTGTGGGGCCTGGAGATGGCACAGCCTCAGAATCAAGTGGGGATTTAGATGGTAATAACATACATGTGATAAGAAAGCAGAAAGACTTGGGCTAGGGAGTGCTAGGAGTCAGCACTGCTCTTGCAGAGGACCCAAGTTCGAGTCCCAGCAGGTACAACTGCCTGTAACTCCAGTCCCAGGGTATACAATGCCCTCTCCTGTTCTCTATGGGCACCTGCACTCATGAGCACATACCTATACATGTGTGTGTGTGCGCACGCATGCATATATATGTGTGTGCGTATAATTAAATAAAATCAAATTTTCTTTCTTCCTTCCCCCCCCCCCTTAACAGAAGTAGGGCTGGAGAGGTATTCAGTAGTTAAGGGCACTGGCTAGTCTTCCAGAGGACCTAGGTTTAATTCCCAGCATCCACGTGGTAGTTTACAACTGTAACTTCAATTCCAAGAGATCCAGTGCACCTCTCTGGCCTCTGTAGGCACCAGACATGCCAGTAGTACACAGACACACAAGCAGGCAATCTCTCTCTCTCTCTCTCTCTCTCTCTCTCTCTCTCTCTCTCTCTCTCTCCCTTCTCTCTCCCTCCCTCCTTCCCTCCTTCCCTCCTTCCCTCCTCTCTCTCTCTCTCTCTCTCTCTCTCT
>NW_021604628.1:2591273-2605494 GCF_004785775.1 Grammomys surdaster | reverse complement strand
CTCACACACACACACACACACACACACACACACACACACACACACAGCCAAAGGGGCTACTAACTGGAGAACGAAAGGGAACCATCTGGTTGGGACAAGCAGGTGTGTGGGGAGGGGCAGGAATGGATGAGAAGGGATAACTGCGCACATGTTTGAAGACACCGGGTGATAACCACAACTTTGTATACGAATGTAAAAAATTAATTCGATATAAAAGAATGAGCTTGGGGCTGGGAGATGGCTTAACAGCTAAGAACACTGGCTGCTTTTAGGTTCAGTTCCCAGCACCCACGTGGCAGTCCGCAACTACCTGTAACCAACCAGGGGACCTGATGCCTGCTTCTGGCCTCTATAAACTCTAATGCACACATGGTGCACATCTTCACTTGGACACACAAATAAAATAAACTGAAGTGTTGTGGATGGACCTGGTGTCGTTTGTATTTTGATGTCAATTCCGCTTTCCTACGAGGGGCTGTCTGGACCGAGGAATCAGTCACCACGTACTCAGGTGACTTCTTGTGAACCATTCCCTAATGAATAAAAGAACCAATCACTGGGTGAGTAGGCGGGACTTCTGGGTTGGACAGAGGAAGAGAGGAAGCAGGAGAGAGGGGGGAGCTTTTGGATGGGGATAGCAAAAGGGCAAGATGTAGCTACTGTGTCTTCCAGGTTCCGTGATGGATCCGCCAGGATTCGCCACCGGAGGATTTAGATTTAATATTGCTTATAAGATTAAGATTCTAGTTGTTGCACCCAGCGACTGAGTTACCATTGTCTCTGAACTAAGTTTGTGCAGTGTTTTCCTTCACGAAGTGGTTCGACTGGGTTCCAGAGAGAAAGGTACAACAGCAAAGCATGGGTTTGCCTGATGTGCACCACAAAAGACCGTGGGGGTTTTGAAGCATGGGGCTGGCGTGGTTGCGACCCACCAGTGTGAACTTAGCGAGTCGGGTGGAGACATTTTGGAGCTCTGAGTCAGAGTCTCCACCGATAAGAACAGGTTGGCCATTGCCTGCTAGTGCATGGCTGGCCAGCCTGCTGAGGCAGAGAGTAGCTAGGGTGTAGCTCAGAAACTTGCTGTTCTTTTTTTTCTTTTCTTTTTTTTTTTTTTTGGTTTTTCGAGACAGGGTTCCTCTGTATAGCCCTGGCTGTCCTGGAACTCACTCTGTAGACCTGGCTGGCCTCGAACTCAGAAATCCACCTGCCTCTGCCTCCCAATTGCTGGGATTAAAGGCGTGCGCCCCCACCGCCCGGCCCCATTCTTTTTAATATTTCCTGCAACACTGAAAAAAATGAGGCTGTCGGCCACACAACACATGTGGGCAAAATTAAACAATGGCAGTGCCATTTTCTTTTCAAGAACATGACCCGGCTTCAAGGTTCACTGGATGGATGCCTCAGTATGGAACAGCAGTTCACACAACTACTCAAGTCCCAATAACGGCAGAGTGACCTCAGGCTTACAGACGACAGCTCTGGGGTTCACACACGGCTGCCGCTTGAAAGGTTTTACTAAAAGCATGTCTTAGAGGCTGACGTCTTTGCTGTCTCCCCTTCAAACCCAGCTTCTCCGGCTCCACGCATAAACCTGAAGTTTACCTGACATACCGAACAGCCATGTGCTTAGTGAGCTGTTAGGAAGCAAGCACTAGCTGATGGTTGTTTGGGGCGAAGCGCTGGGTCAGCAGATGTCATGGGACATGCTTGTGGTGACGAGGGCGAAGGCTTTTTAAAAGCTTTTAATACCCCAGAGGCACTTCACAGACTATTTCATCTAAAGAGTGGCACACATCTTGATAATTAATCCTTTTCTCTATCCAAAGTGTGAACCCTTCCAAATCAGAGTCCAGGTTCTAATTGAGATGCACGGGATTAAAGTTTCACTTATGGGAAAGCGGGCTGCATGCTGTGGCTGGACTCTGCGCTTGCCCTGTAAGTGTAGCAGGCAATTGATACTTTGTACACATCCCTGGAGTATCCCGGTGGGGATGCTCAACCCCCACTGTGAGGTTAAAGGTGGAAACACCTGACTGCAGTGTTTGGAAGGAGGCTGAGGGAGACGATTAGAACAGACAAAGGCATCAGAGTAGACATCCCATGACTGAGTTTCTGGTGCTTTGTAAGATGAGGGTGGGGAACTACACATGTGTGAGTGTGTGCGCGCGTGCGCACACACACACACGCATGCATGCATACATGCACAAATGTATACACAAATGCAAATACATGTACAAGTCCATGTGCACACATACAGGCACACACAATGCTCACATGCATGCATACACATGCATGCATATATGCACAAATGCATACACAGATGCAAACACATGTGCACACACATGCACACAAATGCATACCCAACTACAAATGAATGTACGAGCACATGTGCGCACATACAGGCACACACACACACACACATGTGCACACATGTATGCACACACACACATATGCACGCACACATAAACTCTCTTGCACGCACCCAGTCCTCCCCACATATAGAACTCCAGTGGCCTCCCACTTACTGCACATACTGAGATATCCATCAGTTTGGAGGAGAATGGCCTTCACTGTCTTTCCCATCTCTGTTCTTCTCTGTGGCGTTTTCGGTGGCCCCAGATGTTAAGCTTTCTGTCTTCTTCTGCAACTAAGAGAAGAGAGGTCAAAGTTAGCCCCTGGAGAGGCCTGGCATCCCTTCCCACTGGACAGCGGAATGTAGGATTGCAGACTCGGGTCCCCCCAGAGCAATGGCTGATGGGATAGCCATGATAGCAGAGGCCCCTGCAGCCTTCCTGTGAGAGTCTGGGAATGCCCTGATGCTGTAGCCTTTTGGTGTGTTTTGCTCTTAGCCTTGTAGATTTTCAGAGCTTTCTTGTGTCTATGGCAAGAGATGCCAACCAGGGAGATCGGGATTGCTGGTCTGTACTTTCAGTCAACCTGTATGAGTTCACCATATATCCGTGACACGCCTGGCATTGCACACCAGAGGTGTGCATGGCAGATGTGGCTGAAGGGGGATGTGACCAATACCAGGCCACACCTGGGAAAGCAGGCAGAAAAGATGGATATAGAATGGTCCATTACCAGGGAGCCTGGGAGGATGGGTACCGAATAGGAAATGAGACCGTGGGGGACATCCCATGTTGGGTGGTGGGGTCACGGTGGCCAAGGAGAGGTTTTCTGGGTCATAGATGTTCTGGTAGGAACAGGGGGTCAGGTGGGTAAAGAAAGACTATACCCCACCGCCACATCAGGGAGGAGGTGTGGATGGAATCCCTAGTGCCAGAGTGTCTGGAAGAAGAGATGCTCACACAGGGGCTGAACAAGAAAGCTGGACCCCTTTCAGGGGTCTGTTAAGACCGTAGTGGCTCCTACCCTCTCCTGGGATCCAGCATCCACAGTGCCCTAAAACCTCTCCATCTCCCAGACCACAAGGGTAGCCGAGTGGTCCTGTGTGCGCTGTTTCTGAAAGCAGGGATTTGGATGCTTGGACGCTTGCTTTGTTCCTCTGTCTTTTTCAATGCAGCCCTCACTGAATAGACATCCTGGCCAGGAGGAGGACACTGGCCACAGAGGTGCTAAGACACAGCACAGAGGCAGTTCTCCAGGGTTACACAGCTGTGTGTTTACTCTCACCGGCCGGCAGGCTCAGAGGAAAGCACTGCCTGACGCAGTCCCTGGGGAAGAACCTCTACATTTTAGCATATTAGGGCTTGGCTGGTTTTTTTTTTTTTTTTTAAGATTTACTTTATTATTTCTATGAGTACATGGTCACTGTCTTCAGACATACCAGAAGAGGGCATCTGATCCCATTACAAATGGTTGTGAGCCACCATGTGGTTGCTGGGAATTGAACTCAGGACCTCTGGAAGAGCAGTCAGTGCTCTTAACCACTGAGCCATCTCTCCAGCCCGAGGCTTGGCTCCTGTGCTTGGCCTTTGTTCTGCCTACCTGTGCCCTCTGCACTGCCCTCACCTCCTTCATGGCATCATCCAGCTGCTTCAGTTCCTCATAGTGTTCTCGGGACTCCCAGAGTGGCCGCAGCATGGTCTCCTCGGCAACAGGGAAAAGCTGAGGAGTAGAGGGTCCAAGGTCAGCCAGCCCCCATAATCGTGTTCAGCTGTGGAGAACACTGGGGAAGGCTGTCAGGCCCTTGTAGGTACTTTTGAGCCTCTGGGGTGTCACTTTCCAGTGGCCTCAAATCAGGTCTTTCAGGGAAATCCAAGGAGTATGAGTCTTCTGGCCAGTTCCGAGTCCTGGAGACCCCCGTGCATCCTCAACCACCTCCCATTTCGGCCTCTGGCTCAGATTCCTGTCATTCCCCATAGGATCTCAGAAAGCCTACAACCTTCTGCCCCTACTCCTTTCAGTAAGGCAAGGGTAGGTAGGTATGGCCTCAGAGGGGCTTATGCAGGGGATGGATCTGATAAAATTCCTGGTGGTGGTCCTAGGAATAGAAAGGATGTGGGTAGCTCTGAGGTACCCAGAGAATGATGGGTAGGGGTTGAAGGTGGGATAAGTGAGGAGGCAAGAGATGAGTGTGTGTTTGGGAGCCAGGGAGCTGGAAGCAGTGACCTTGGAAGCTCTCCATCCCTTGCTCCTTGCCTTTGTCCTGCAATATGGCTATCCCGGAGGCCACTCTATAGCCTCCCAATTCAAGAGTCTGGGGATTCTCACAGGGAATAGGCTGCAGCCACAGCTAAGAGACTGAACATCTTAGAGTGAACCCCATTCATTGTAGCTGTCCCTCCTTTTTGCCAGGGGACTTTTGAAATGAATTTCTGCTTCTCCTACTTGCCTCTCAGCAAGCTGGAGAGCACCTAGCAGTGTCTTCATGAAAGTATTTATCATTGAAAATCAGAGGGACTCGAAATGTCCTGATTTAACTGCACCTCCAATCTAAAGAAGCATATTTTCCAAAGTCCATGATGTGTGTCAAATGTTTTTCAACTGCCCTGTAAGACTGAGTTGTATAGGGAGATGTGAAAAGGATGCATAGGCAGCTTGGGACCTGGAAGGTGGAGGCTACAGAGGCTGGGTGGTAGAAGGCTAGGACCTGGTTGTGGGCACCGATTCCAGTTGTTCCTTTAAGGCGAGGCCTGGAAGGACAGGAGAGGCAACAGCTGGTACAACTGGCTGAGTCTTAAAGCTGGCAGAGATGGGCAGTGGAAAAGTGGGTACGGAGGGCCTGACATGCACACATGGAGCTCTTTGAAGAGGACTGGGGCAGAGCACTGGAAACAGCAGAAAATGGCTGCCAGGCAACCATCACCATGGCAGCAGATGATGGAGCTATAGAGGGTTCATGCATGTGCACATGCATAGCCCTGAAGTGTGCATACATGGCTGTGTGCACATGTGTGTTTACTGCTGCTGTACCTACAGCATGCATATCCCTGAAGTGTGCCTGCATGCCTGTGTGCACCTGAGTGTTTACTGCTGCTGTACCGACAGCACGATTACTCACCTTGGTCACTGTTTCAAACATTGGGATCAGGACAAACTTGATGAACCCAATTTGGGCTGTTGCTTTGGTCACTTTGTCTCGGTCCATGAATGGGGCCACAGGAAGGCCTTCAGACTTCTCACGGTCACTCTGCAGGGAACACAGTGACAGTGACATTAAAGGCACAAAGGACCGTAGACTTGGGTACACACAGCAGCCCTGTTCTTAGAGGAAGAACAGGACATGCTGCCTCGCTGTGATCCTCCTGGCCACACAAAGGCGGTACAGGATGCAGCCTGCAGTGTAATGGCTATGCATGAGCCAAGGTGCGGCAAGGGGACCAGTCTAAACACAGGCTGAGTGTCTGTCTCAAGGGCATGACAGGGCAGCTTACAAGGCAGAGCTTGACAGCTCCTTGTCTGCCTCTCCCATCCTGCCCTAACTAGCCTAGTTTATAACTACCATATGAACAATCTTATTTGGTGACTGCCCCTCCCCTTGAGTCTTCTTGACCCTTAGCCACTTTTCTTGAGTCTACTTCCAAAAGTGTCTCTATGAATGGCCATGGGTGTCAGTTCCATCACACTGGCTTTTCTGGTGGCTACAGTCTCATATCTATAAGACACCCTAATCAGGGCTGGCCTTGAACTCCTGATCTTCCGGCCTCCCAGCTGCTAGGATTACAGGTATGTGTCACCATGCCTCCTTCTCAGAACGATGTCAAAAGCAGAGTGACATTTCTGCCGGATGTCTACGCAGACAGTGGAGGCTGCTGGGGATGGGGGGACATATGCCAACCACCCTGGTCTGTTCTTTGTGGTGTAGCGCAGTCTAGAGCCAGCAACCTGACGGCTCAGTGTTTCTTACCTGCATAAAATATTCTTCCAGTAAACAGTCCACCCACGGTTCTGCCACCTCCATGGGACGGACCTCATTGGAGATATCACAGCATTTTATGAGAATCATCTTCAGCTGAAAGGAGATGCTGGCATTTAGGGCGTTGGTGGATTCAGCACAACCACCGCTCCTGTGTGGGTTGACTGGATCCACCATCACAGGTGGGGAAAAGGATAGGATGGGTGGGGCAAGGGTAGGGATTGGGGGGCAGTACTGTCCATCAAGACAAAAGGTTTTCCGCCTTGAAGGTCACTCTTCCTTCTTTGCTCTCTCTCTCTCACGCACGCACGCACGCACGCACGCACACACAGAGTGCTGCTTCGATCTTGCAGTCTGGATTTCCCAGCTTCCCCAAGAAAGGATGGGGACCCATCAGATACACAAGCTTTTTAGAATGCCAGCTGTAAACTGTCACATTAAAAATCGAGCGAGGACCCGTGCCCTCTTATGTTTGAAACGCTCTCACTCTGCAGTAGCTCAGGCTAGCCTTTAGAACTCAAGGCTGGCCTTGAACTCCGTATCTTCCTGCCTTCCAGCTTCTAGGATTACAGGTTATGTGTCACCAGGTCTGGTTCTCAAAACAAGGCCCTAGCAAGAACAAAGCAAGAAGATGCAAATTCAAGGTCTGCCTACAGGGCCAGCCTGGACAACTTAATGAGGCTCTTGTCTCAAAGTGTCGGGTAAAAAGAGGGCTGGGGACATGGCTGAGTGGCGCAGTGTTTGCAGGAAGTTCAACACCTTGACAAGTTAAATTTTGTGGCTGTGGAAAATAGAAGAAAAATATATGGAGCGGACATTGTGTTGTTCCAAACAGAGCTTTCCTAATCAGCCTGGGGCTACATCTCTGCAGAAATGTCTCTGATTAGGGCACCAAGTGTGTGACTGGAAGTGTCTGTGTAGGTCAATTCCTGCCAGCCTTCAAGCCACCCCAGAACACATGTTCTTGGGCCCACAGCAACCTCTTGGGCATGGTCTCCCAGAGGAGGTAGCTTCTCCCAGGCAGGAGGCTGGCCACTCCCTGGAGTTCAACAGGCCTGCATCACGCCAGTCAAAGGATTCTGTTTCGCAAGTGTTTCTCCTGAGCTAACCAGAGAATTAACTCTGCCCGGCTGTGGGGGCTGGAATCCTGGTACTCTGGCCTTGTGGCAGGCACAGACATCATGAGACACTGTGACCTTCCTGCATGAAAGGGGAGTGGGGGCTATTGTCCAGGGTCTGAGGGTGAACAGGCAGGAACATCTATCTGACACACAACCTTAGGCCACAGATCCAGATCTACTTGCTTTGTTGACTTTCCCATGTAGAAGAGGGATTATGCACAGCTTTGTGTCAGCATAGCAGGGTGGATTAATGCTTTCACTCTGTCTGGGCCTTGAAGGACTTATGGATAGTTGTTGTGCAGCCCCATTCCAGGTTCCTGGGCATTGATCCTTCTTCTCTGCTCTGTATTGGAACTGGCTTCAACCCAGAGGCAGTTAAAAGCTTGGTCTGGCTTGCCTCACGGGGGGAACTGCCCCAGACTAGACACTGTGGCCTCCGTAGCGGCTGGGTCAGGTATGTTGCTATGTCTTCGGGCTGTGTTCTGGCCACTTCCATTTCTGTGGCCCAGGAGCCTCCAGCACAGGCTTAGACTTTGAACTCTTTCTCCCAGATCTTTCTCAGTCTCCCCTGCCCCCAGCCTTTGGGGGCCCTGTGGTAACGCAAGTCCAGCCAGCCTGATCTTGTCCCGGGGGAGAAGATGTTATTCCTCTTGCACCTCCTGCATCAGTGGGTGAGTGGCCAGAGGAGGCTGGGCAGAGCCCAAGGTAGGTTTGGTCTAGGTTATCATCCTATCTAGCCACTTGCACACTGGGCAGAGTCCTTGGCCTTTTGCAAGTCACACAGCCCTGAAGCTTGCTTTCTTCCCATCACAGACAGAAGTAAGGTATGCAGGCTGCAGCCACCTTGCTTCCTATAGCTCCTTCCCATCATCCTTCACTTTTGGGTCTTTCCCAGACCTTAGCAGATCTTGCCACGGATCCAACATGGCTGTACAACAGCCCCCCTTTTGTCTCTGCTTTTGCCTTCTATGCTTTTAGTTCCCCCCCAAAAAAAAAATATTACATAGAAAGTTCCAGAAATAAAGAGCCCATCTGTTTTAACCTCCATGCTGTTCTGAACAATACACACAGAGAGATCTCACCACTCTCTTCACCCTACCCAGGATGGGGGTCTTCCCTCTGCCCTTGGTCCATTTTTGATATGTCACCTGCCTATTATTTACTGTGTGGTCCTCTTGTTACTCTGCCTGAGTTTGGTGTTAGGCTCTTTTGTGCCTGGTTTGTAAGCTAAACTTTATTGTGGAAACATATGAATAGGAAAAAGCACGCTATACATGGGGTTTGGCTTCAGCAACTCACTGGGATCTTGAGAGGTGTCCCCTGATAAGAAGACAACTGTGCCTCTCTTCTTACCTCAGAAAGGGGGGTGCTCTTGGAGGCCCCAACTTGGGGAAGACGTATCCTCCCACTGTTCAGGTGTTAGCCACCAGGGCCTTTGCTTCTCTGCACCCCTGTCTGTTTATTGAGATTCAGCTTTTTTGGAGTAATGCTCCCCTCCCTCCGAAAAAAGCTCAGCGTCATGGGATGGAAGCCACAAATTCAGCCTGACCTAAGAAAGGAATCCTTACTGACTGTCAGTCACTTTGCCTTAGGGGAGGCAAAGTGGTGGTATTGGTTTTCAAGACATTTATTTCTAAGTGCATGAGCGTTCTGTCTGCATGTATGTATGTGCAATGTCTTCAGAGGTCAGAAGAGGGCACCAGATCCCCTGGATCTGGGAATTACTCGTGGTTGTGAGCTGCCATGTGAGTGCTGGGAACTGAACCCAGGTCCTCTGCAAGAACATCAAGAGCCCTTAACTGTTGAGCCAGCTCTTGAGCCCCATGGTATTAGTTTTAAAGAAATTAAATGGTTTAAAAGAGACTATGATACATGTCTCCAAAGTAAGGCACAAAACAATTAACGTAACCTCTCAATGATGGGGTATCAGTTGTTATTTATTTATTTATTCATTTTTGTTTTTTGAGACAGGGTTTCTCTGTGTAGCCCTGGCTGTCCTGGAACTCACTCTGTAGACCAGGCTGGCCTCGAACTCAGAAATCCGCCTGCCTCTGCCTCCCAAGTGCTGGGATTAAAGGCATGTACCACCACTGCCCGGCGTTATTTATTTTGTTAACGAGTTTTGCTCACTTTGAAATTAATTAATTTTCGAGATAGGGTCTTACACTATAATCCAGACTGGCTAGGATGTAGCTCAGGTGGGTCTACAGTTGCTGTAATCCTCCTGCCTCAGGCTTTCCAGTGCTGCAGATTGCAGGGATGAATAGCATTCTAGGTTTGCATTTTGTCTTTTTGGGAGGGACAGACACAGGACACACTCAGACCATCTCCTCAAGGGAGGAGGTGGTACTCCAGCCACAGAATACTCTCCAGGAGGTAGCCTTGATGACTGCTGGCCTGGGAAGGGTTGTGATACTGAAATCCAGTCACTCCAACACTCCATGGCCAGGTAAGATACTGGGCTCTTGGAGTTTCCCACCTGAACTACAACTCAGCTTTCCAAAGACACAACCTACCAGGGTCAGGTGCTCCTCGTTGCTGTAATCAAAATTCTCCATTTTCTCCTTGAAAGAATCCATAATTTCATTGTGCCTTGCCATGTCGGTGGCCAAGATCAGCGTGATCATCCCCTGAGCAGTAAGAGGACATGGTGTCAGCACATACCAGAACCTCACTGAGAACTCCTCACACTGTGCTCTGTGTGACCACTGCCCCATGTGTGCTCTGTCTGTCCCTATGCCACATCCACAGGCTGCAGATCACAGGCGGACAGATGGTTCATCATGCTGACTTGTGAAACCAAACAGATTTTAGCCTAGGTTAGAAGTCTCCTAGATTTAGTCACCAAGACTGCAATTGGCCCTGCTCAGAGCTTACTGACGGGTATCCGTGGAGTTTCCAAGATGGTTTTCCCATTGCCTCATTTATATGTGACTGTGTAGAGATTATCTAAGTCAGAACATACTTGGTAACATTCCCACTATGAAGTTTGCAAATGAGGATTCAATGGGCTTGAGGCTATAGCTATGCAGTGGTTTGAACATGGTTGATGCTCTCCTAAACTCAGTCCCTGTGGTGACTGTATTAAGAAGTGGGATCTTTAGGGAGTGCATGGGTTCTACCCTCGTGAAGCAATTCATATTCTCCTCTGACCCGCTCAGCACTGGATTAAATCCTCAGAGAGTGACTTCTCACTCTTGTCTTGACCTTCTGTCTGTCCACATCCCTCACCAGAAACAGAGCAGATGTGGATGCCAAGCTCCTAGACATCTCAGCCTTGAGAACTGTGAGTGAACACAGACCTCTTCTCTTTTTATATTTCCCAGCCTGTGGGATTTTATTACAGCAGCTGAAACTAGACTAAGGCAGTTACTTTGTTAACTAGAAACTGGCTTAGGAAAAGTAGCATAATTTGAAACTGTAACTTTCATTTCTCCTGCCTCCCTAGCTTTCTGTGCATCTATGGTATTCTGCTTGTCTATACGTCTGCCCATCTTTCCTTCCATCCATCACCATCCCTCATCCAACCATCTGCCACCCAGTCGTCCACCCATGCTTCTTTGCATCCATTACCCAAGCATCTGCTACACACTCCTCCACTCATCCATCTGCATTCAACTCTTCCATCTATCCACCCGCCCACCTACCATCAATCCAGTCATCCACCCATTTATCATCTATTTGCCAACACTCATCCATCATCTATCTGCCCTATCCATCTATCTATCCATCCATCTACTCATCCATCATCTATCTGTCCTATCCATCCATCTATCCATCCACCATCCATCCATCCATCTATCTATCCATCCATCCTCCATCCATCCATCCATCCATCCACCCCACAAACATTTACATAACATCTCCATGCCAGGTGTAGAGCTTCACGCTTCCAAGAAAATAAGACCACTGGCCTCAAATGTTAATGTCGGACAGCCAATATGAAGAACCTCAAATGTATATCTCTTCTGTGTGACATCACTTTGCATTTTGAATTATGAACCTTTTTTTTCCCCCCGTAAAGACTAGTGTTAATAGAACATTCGGTTAGCCCTCAAAATCTTCAATGACAAAATTATTGTGTGTGTGAGTGTGGGTGCACACATGCTGTAATTAGTACCTGTGGAGGTCGGGGACAACTGTGGCTGCTGGCCATGAAGAAGATCCTGTTCGTAGGAATTTATTGTCTCCTCATCCAATTAGATGACCCTCTCTCTTTTGGGATGCTGCCTGACACATTTTGCTGGGGCAAGCTACATACTAAGGGATGCCCCATCAGGTCCTCTGGGCAGTCACTGGGTGGCACTGGCCATCTTCTTTCCTCTGATTGCCCTTTAACCACTTCAGAGAAGGTTGGTTATAGTTGTCATAGCAACCTAAGGCACACACTGATAGGGTGGAGCCGCAAACATGAAAGAAAGGGCGGAAGCCTACAGATAGAGGGCGGAGAGGGCTGGACTGAGAATCCGTGGTTCAATATTGACTGTCATAAGCACTACAGTTGGCTTTGAACCTCACAGGGAATGGACAAATAAGGAAATAATGGTTTATGAGGCGGCTGCTCTTTGACAGAGTCAAGCTTGTAGGATCCCCTGGAGACAGATGAACCTTTCCCCTGCATCAGTTCAGCGGTGTGGGGAAGGACGCCAGCCAGATGAGACTCAAAGGGGTGGCAATAGATGACTCTCAGAAGGCCTGGAGCTGTTCCTTATATGCGCAGCCTGGATGGTCTTGCTGAGTGCTGCCAGACATGGGGATATAGTCCCTTATAGTTCTGGGGTCTGGAAGGCCAAGATGAAGGTGCCAACATGTTCACATTCCTCCCAAGGGTTGAGAGAAAGCTCCTTCCTGCCCATTAAAACTTCTGGCAGCCTATGACCTGGCTTCGTCTATACCAGTATCTGCTGCTATTGTCCCATGACCTTTTACTATGTTCATGACTCTTTCTCCTCTGTCCTTCATAAGGACTCTTGGCATTGGTTCAGAACCCAATCCACAGTGGCACTAGGAGATCCTACTTAAGCAGGTATGTATGACGGTTTGCATATGCTCGGCCCAGGGAGTGGCACTATTAGAAGGTGTGGCCCTGTTCTAGTAGGTGTGTCACTGTGGGTGTGGGCTTTAAGACCCTCATCCTAGCTGCCTGGAAGCTAGCAACCTTCAGATGAAGATGTAGAACTCTGAGTTCCTCCTGCACCATGCCTGCCTGGATGCTGCCATGTTCCCGCCTTGATGATAATGGACTGAACCTCTGAACCTGTAAGCCATCCCCAATTAAATGTTGTCCTTATAAGACTTGCCTTGGTCATGGTGTCTGTTCACAGCAGTAAAACCCTAACTAAGACAGAATACCAAGGCATCCCTCTCTCCCTAAATAAGGACTCATTCATAGGTTCTGAGGATCAGCTACCACTGAGTTGCTACATTTCAGACAGGAGTCACTCTGGGTCCCTCCATCCCCTGTAAATAGCACCACTGGCTCAGTTATGGTTCAGACGGGACTTTTGCATGGGGAGGGTGATGTTTTAAGTGACTAGAAATGTTTGTCTCAGGGCAGGGGTGACTAGGCAGGATAATCTGGTAGTACAGATCATGGGGGAGATGAATGACCAGGTTGGGGGAGGGGAGAACAGTAGCTGAAGCTACATGGCAGATATCAGCTCTACCAGGTTGCACGTGACAGATGCCTGTCTAGAGCACGTACTGTATCCTTAGGCCAGATATTTCTCTTTCTCTCCTCAGCTCCCTCCCTGACTGTAGGGACATAGGAGTCACCTTAAAGGGAGCCCATTAGGGTTGTATTAATAGCTGTGACATGCAAGTGACATCAGGTGTATATGGCAAAGGCCCATCTTCTTGGGGACCACTCTGGGCCCTGGCGGAAGAGGGGACAGAGGGCTGGTTTCAGCATCCATGATGGGCAACCACTGTCACCAAGCCTCTGCAGAGTGGAACTTTGCTCTGACCCCAGGAAGTTCTGGCCCCACACACCTGCCTGATCTGCCTGAAGCCCTCGGGCGGCACGCTGGCAAAGATGTTACACTCGGGTCTCGCCAGGATCTGGAAGGCAACGGCGCAGTGGTGGTTCTCCAGCGGTGAGATGTCATTATAGCGCACAGCGAGCTCTGTGCGGGCGTTGATCTGGTATCTAGGGTACATGGAGAGAGCAGGAGGCTCAGGCACCCGGCCGCTGGCATCTGTACGTCATGGTGTGCGTGGTACCTGCAGAGGCTGGCGGGATGCACTTAAGGGCAGTGAGCGGGTACCATCTGCATACACCAGAAACTTGCTTCAGCTGAACCCCTGGCTCTCATGCTTCTGTAACTAGATATCCTGTACCTTTAGGTCCAACTTGGGACCTTATCTCTCTCCTTGAGTGATGACTTGAAGGTAGTAGGGTTCTAAAATCTGCCTGGTTCTTCAGTATATGCAAAGACAGGATTTTGGAAAGAGGAAACAGGTTCACTCTCTCATTCTCTGTCTGTCTATCTGTCTGTCTATCTGTCTGTCTACATATACATATAAAACAGGATCTCATTCTGTAGCACAGGGTGGCCTGGAACCTGGCATTTTCTATCTTCTCTCCCAAGAGCTGAGGTTACAGGAGAGCCCCACTGTGCCATTCTAAGGACTGAGTTTTTGGGGGAGGGGGCTAATGCTAAAATGAAAAACTCTTTGCCAGCCTCTTGTTAGCAGCTGTGCCGACCACTAAATAGGTAGAATATATAATATAATATAATATAATATAATATAATATAATATAATATAATATAATATA
>NW_021604628.1:2575787-2591263 GCF_004785775.1 Grammomys surdaster | reverse complement strand
TAATATAATATAATATAATATAATATAATATAATATAATATAATATATATAATATATAATATATAATATATAATAATATATAGTATCAGATACATTCTTGGGACAGCCCCTGAGGAGCACTTACGGCCACAGCTGACATCTGTTCTGTCCCGCCCAGCCTCTGAGGAACACACATGGCTAGACTAGGGACCTGTACTGTCCTGACAAATGGTGGCAGTGGCCCCAGGCACATCTGATGGTGATACACAGCCGCAAAGGTACATTAGAAAAAACCCTCGCAATGCTGAATGCAAGCTCACATCATGAGAGTGACCTGTTGGGCCCGTGAGGTAGCATTCTACCCAGCGCAGACAGGAAGGGCTTAGTTAGTGTCCCAGATCTGGGCCCATCCTCTTACCCCCTTCACATGCATTCCTTCTGCCCTGCCCCAATGTACCACTCACCCTGCCCCACCCCCACCTCCCTCTGCCCGTGCCTTTGGAAGCAGTTTGAGGAAGAAGCTTCCTGGCAGAAAATGGTATGAAGACCTGCTGTCTCTACCTTAAGGAGGGGACAGGCTGCCGCTGCCCTGCACCTCCTGAGCCTGGGCTGACACAAAGAGACTGTGGCTACCTGTAGGGTTTGGTGGTTCCATCCTAGGGGAGGCCTAAGGCCCTGGACAAAGTCCAAAAGCTCGGAACCGCATCCTGCAGGGCTTGGTCGAGTGTGTGTGTCTAGGTTGGCAGCTCCGTTTGAGAGCTGTCAAAGGGCACACTGAGTTTCCCCTGAGCGAAGGGACACCTTTCGAAGGAGAAACGAGAAGAAATCTCAAACGTACGTGTTGTTGTACCCTGGGTGGTCCAGGTCATGGCAGATGGCTGCGGTCATCAGGACCAAGATGTCCATCTGGGAAAACTTCTCCTGGATCAGGTGAGAGTCAGGCGGTCTGTCCTCCTCATGAAGGGCAGGAAGGGTGGGGGGACAGACTGGGCTGCAGTGACAGGGGAGGACCCAGTCCCCCTGGGCTGGGAGGAGAGGAGGGCCCCGGGTACACAGCAGGGTTAGGGACAGAGGGCAGGGGCTGTTAGGACCTACCTGGAGGCTACAGAGCCAGACCATGCTGTACATCATCTGTGTCACACAGAAGCAGTGCCGGAAGTTGTGGAAGGGGTTGTTCCTGTAGTTGTCATGGACACAGAGCTGCGGGGAGGAAAGGGAGAGCCCCCTGAGCTTGGCGACCCTTGCTCCTATAAGTCTCCCGGGGTTTTGCATGCTCAAGGCCTTGGGAACTCCTAAGTAACACAGGACAGTGTGGCCCAGGAGTAATGTACCACTACTCTACCATCTGGGGCGGGGATTAAGGTATCCCCTAGGTGTCTGCTGAGTCACCCTAGCATAAGAAGCTGGGAGTGGGTCAGGGAGTATTTCACCAGGAGTTCTAGGTTCCCAGGCCTATGGGACAACTAACAGGGTCTCGGTTCTTGGTTAGCAGTAATATTCCATTGCTTAGAGAAAGCTCTGCTACTAAGAACTCCATACACCTGTCTATGTATAGCCACCCACACTATACACAACCCCAGACAAATACGCTCTCGTCAACTCCTGGAGACACACTCTCGCTCTCATACTGCCACAGAGACACATACCCTCACACTCACACACATCCTCCCATGCACACGCCCAGACGCACACGCACATGCAAACATAGATGTAACCCACATGCTCATGTAATCTCGTCATCCACACACACCCCAACACACATGGCACCCCCAACTCCACACTCCCCTGCTTTTGTGTGCTACCTTGTGGGTCTCTCCCTGATGGTTGTATTATTTCCTTGCTCCTCTGAGGGGCATGGGAGGACAGATGGGACAAATGACCTCATAGGATTTCCTTGATACCAACGCCTACTCTGCAGAAGCCCATTGCCACCAGAGCACGCAGGGCAGTCCACTTCAGTGTGATAGGGAGGAAGTGAGAGGCCCGAGTGTGAGCTCACCACTTACCAGCCACCTGCGGAGTGTGATTGGGTTGATGCTGAAGTCCCTGACCAGACCGAGGTCATGGTACATATGCTCTAAACAGCTCAGCATCTGTGGGAACAAGGCCAGGGGTCAGGGGTCAGAAGGAGCAGGTAGACCAGTTGTCCTTCCTTCCTATGTCTTGTCCTGGATAGAGCCACCAGGGTGACCTGGGAAGGTGAGCTTCAGCCGTGGGTGGGATAGGCCAATGGTAGGATCACCCAGTCGGGCTGTGGGTCTGTGACAACCTGTAGGTCTCCTGGGAGTGAAGTGACAAGAAGCCCACGAGCATTCCAGGCAAGATTGCAGCTCTGTGCATGGTGACACTATTTCAGAGGAGGATACCAAGGTGACCATAATCTGAGCAGAGCGGTAAGGGTTAGGAGGAGGCTATCCACCATCTGACATCCACCATCCACCTTGCTTGTTCAAGGCTAGAGATGGGAAGGGCTTGAATCAGCTGAAGTTCGCCCCTCTTATTGGGACTGGAGATGCTTTCTGATGTCTTCATCTCGATTTGGAGGGCCAATCTCTTGTCTGAATGAATCTTATTGCCACTTGGTGGTGGTGGTGGAGCGAGACAGACATGGTCTTTAATTCTATGGTCTGCCATCATTCTATGGGTCTCTGCAGGCATCTCCCAGTGGACTAAGGCAGCGAGGAATTTGTAACTGAGCCTGGCTAGAGCCGCTTTTCTTCTGGGAGAAGAAAGTCTTGGGGATTCAGGAGATTTACAATACAAAGCTGAGTGAGCCAGCCCTGTGAGCACGTGGCATGACCCCAGCAGAGAGCACTTCCATAGGGGTCACATATCAGTGCCTGGCTGGTTCTGGGCACCACTGTCCCAATACCTGCACCGAACAGTAGTTGTCAGTGCTATAGTCTGGCCTGCTTCCCTTGCATCTGGGCATTGAATTGCGTCCCATGGACATAGTATATTGAGGCCCCACTGTGACCCTCCAATGTGACCATATTAGGGATAGGGTTTTACAGAGGAAGCTAAGATAAATGTGGCCATGGGGAGGGGGGGAGGGCGGCATCCCAATTTGATCTGACCGTGACTCTGTAGGGACAGATCAGAACACAGACACATAAAGATGACTGAGAGATGTTAAGGGGAGAGAGAATTCAGGAACGACAGCCCAAGACACCTCGACCTTGGACTTCCGGCTCCAGGGCAGCGAGACAATAAGACACTTTTTTTTTTTTTTTAGGTTTTTCGAGACAGGGTTTCTCTGTATAGCCCTGGCTGTCCTGGAACTCACTCTGTAGACCAGGCTGGCCTCGAACTCAGAAATCCACCTGCCTCTGCCTCCCAAGTGCTGGGATTAAAGGCGTGCGCCACCACCGCCTGGCCGAGCTATCCTTTTTTTGTTATGGGCTGGGCATGCTGTAGTTAAAGGGGAAGCTTTGTGACTACAATACTTTTCAGTTCTGTCAAGAGTGGAGAATTCTACCGTATCGGTATCCGTGAAGAGTTCATTTGGAAAACAGAAAACAACCTCTCATTCAGACCTAGTAGGGCAAGCAGGGAGAATAAGCAAGGGGACTTTAGAATCTCACAGAGTATCCCGAGAGCATGCTGGGCACACATTCATCTTCCTTGAGAAGCCAACGGCTTTGATGCCGAAGGTTCCAGAAGGGGCTTCCTGCAGAGAAACACATGTTCTGATCCTAGCTTGAGAATGGCTGGCTCCCAGGCTGTAGACAGATGTTGTCCAGAGCTTCCAGCCTCTGCACCATCCTGGATACCAGCGCTCAGTACCCTTGGGCTACATACAGCCCCAAACCATTGGTTTGTTTGTTTTTTTTTTTTTTTTCCTCAGAGGCCCAGACAGTGTTCTGAGCCATCCTGGAGAGATATCTGCTGGGAAATCAGAGTTGAGAGATGCAGGGAGCTGCCAGACTAAACCATCTGCCGCCACTTCTGTGACGGGTGACGTGGTGGCTTCAGAGCAGTAGTGACGGTCTGTTTCCTTGACAGTCCTCAACCCCGGCTGGCTGAGCGAGTGAGCCAGGTGGCTCCCCGATGTGACGATGAGTACTGACTAAGACGGGGAGGACTTACGAGATGGCCGTGGGTGGCCCTTCAGTGTGACAGGGCAGTCACCTTACTGTGTGCAGCCTCAGGGTGGGGCCAATGGATGAGACTAACAAGAGATGGCATCCTGGGTCATGGGTGAGGAGGGCTGGACACTGGGTAGAGATGTGGGTCGATGTGGCATGACACCCACTGGGAAAGACAGGTGAACCCCAACAGGGTCCTGATGCTCCTTGACATCTCAGGGCTGGGTGGCTGCCCAGACCCTCAGAGAATCTTTAGTTATACATCACGGCTGCCCACACTTGGATCTGCCAGACGCATTTCTGGCTTACCACCTGATGGTAGTGAGAAACCTCCAGAAGCATCCTGCTAGCCTCCCTGGCCAAAGCTATGGGTAGTGGAAGGTGTCACATGGCTGAGTCAAACTTTGAGAGCCACTCACCATGCCCACTTGCCTGCTAGCAGCTATGAATACAGTCTCCAAAGTGAGGGCATATTCTGCCATAGATGGATGAGTTCTCCAGCCTTGGGGACAACCTTCACCTCTCACCGTGGGTGGCACAGTACTTGGAGGTCCCACGGGGCAGGTGGTGGTGGCAGGAGAAAACTCAAATATTGATTTCTATGCAGTCATTCTCACGGGTGACTTTGACTGGTTAAGGTCAATGACCAGGTATTGGGTCCTTCCTTGAGGATGGCCCAGAAGCAGGGCTGGCCACCTGCTGCTTGAAGGAGCCACTTGGCCTCTTGCTGTACCTTTATTTGTCATGGTCTTGCTCTGTTCAGGTCCAGGAGCAAGGATGCTGACATGTCTCCTTAAAGCTCTGTCTTTGTTTCCATGATTGTGGGCGTGCGACCCCCACACTGACCTAGGAGGGCTGCGTGTCTCAGATGCTGCCTGAACTTTTGATTCTTGCATTCCGGTCGCAGACCTCAGAGCTGGAGTGCAGAACCCTTGGCAGCCGCACGCACCTCTGGAGGCTCGCTGATGGCTGTGCTTTCAAGCGATCTGGGCTGGGTTCTGCTTTTCTGTCTTGTTGAGTGTGTACTTGTAGAGAGTTTGCATGCACGCGCACGCCTGTGTGTGTGCGGTGTGTGTATGTTTGCACACACTCACGTGCTCCAGTATGAGAGGTCGATATGGTATCTTCCTTTATTGCTCTCTCTCTCATACAATGAGGTAGGATCTATCATTTGAACCCAGAGCTCACTGACAAGACAAAGCTAACCAGCCTGCTTGGGCTGTCTCAGCCTCCCTGGCGCTGAGATTACAGGCAATGGCCATACCCACCTGATGTTTACATGGGCGTAGCAAGTTCAAACCCTGGTCCTCACTGTGTACAGCCAGCTCTTTTAGCCACTGAGTATCTCCACAGCCTGTTCTCTGCTTTTCTGGCCAACATGCCCTAGCCAAAAAGCTTTCTTACGTTGGGCGAGCAACACGCCGGAAGAAGTTTATTTGGGAAATTTGGGGATCCTCTTGTCTAGAGGTACAAAATCCCACTGGTTGTGACTGATCTTGTCAAAGGCAGCAGGGAGCATGTTGGCCTATTTCTACATGTCCGTGCTTGGGAAAAGCTCGGAAGAGAGTCCTTAGGTTTTGGTGAGTTGTCTATGTAGAGCGACTTAATTCTTTCAATTTCCGTGTCAGTATTTCTTCGTGAATGAGATATTTGGAAGACACATTTTTCCTGTCGGAAGTGACTCCTTTCTCTGCAAACCTCAAATACCCACTATCTCCTGTCCAGCTGCCCAGGGGTGTCTGCTGGCCACTCTTCCCACGTCTCCTTTGGAGGCCCCTTTCTACAGGAAATAGCTGTTCTAAGCAGCTGCTATGCCTCTGCACGGCTTCATCTTCCCACGCCTCCTATAGATGTGGGTGTACCCAGCTCCAGGCCTGGGGTCAGCTGGCCATGCTTCAGTAGCGGCCCAGGAGGTAATGTCTGTTTTCCTCAGGAAAGGCCCTTTGCCTTGAGCTCTGTCTCCTGTATCCCCCTGAGCCCATCAAATGTCCATTTGAATTAAAATCTATAGATTTTAATTCAGGAGGTTTTAAGTTTAAAAAAAAAAAAAAGACAGGAGGACTAGCTTGGGCACATTCCCCATTCATGATCTGCAATCCTGAGCAGCTGGATCCCAGTGACTGGGGAACTTGGATGTCCCTCACCTACCTCATTGGGTTCCCAGAGCCAGACATCGAAGGTGGGCTTCCGTAGGGCTTCAATGGTCTCTGGAGTGAGCAGGTACTAGAAAGGATGGGAAAGGTATGTTAGCCAGACAGTGGGGCTTCTATGAGTGGCAAAGGCCGTAGCCTCAGAGATCTGAGTGAGCATTTTCTCTATTTTCTAGTCCCCCTCACAGACACGGTGTATAGACTCAAGCCTGCCTTTCTCTGGAAATTGTCAATGGACTTGCCCCTGTAGTTGCCTGGGCTAGGCCACATGGGGCTTCCTAGGGATGTTTGAGTGACAGAAATAATCCCTATAAATGCCACAAGAAGACCAACAGAGTCAACTAACCTGGACCTGTGGGGGCTCTCAGAGACTGAGCCACTAACCAAAGAGCACACACGGGCTGGAAAGAGGCCCCCGGCACACATGTAGCAAACTTGCACTCAAGTCTCCATGTGGGTCACCCAACGATTGGAGAGGGGGGTTGTCATTAAAGCTGTAGCTTGACTGTGGTATCTGTTCCCCAACAGGGCTGCTTTGCCTGGCCTCAGTGGAAGAGGCTGTACCTAATCTGGCAGAAACTTGACGTGCCAGGGCTTTGGGATAATCTTGGAGATGGGCGGTGGGGGGGGAGGGGCACCATCTCAGAGGAGAAGGGGAGGGAGGATGGGGGGGGGATAGGGAACTCTGTTATGGGGAGGGTGGGAGGAAGAGCAGTGTTCCGGATGTAAATAAATAAATAAAAGAAATATTTCCTATATTTGTCATGATAGCAATTTCATGGCTACATTCGTCAAAACTCAGATTCCAAGAAGATGAGCCATCAGCTGTCAATCAGTTCTCAACAGTAAAAGTGATATCAAGTGAAGAGAAGAGACACTAAGCCACTGCGTGTATGTTCAAATCTCTCCTGAGAAACCCTGCTAGGTTCCTCTTGCCAGGAACCACCCTCCCTGGAATCAGCCATGAGTTAAGTCACACACTGGCTGATGAAGGCCTTGGTTCAAGGTTAGCTCCACTGGGGACTAAGGTTTAGGGTGAACCGCCAGAATCCAGGTTGATATTCTAGATGTGAGGCAGCAGTAGGAAGCTTTTTGGGTTAGCCTTCTCCATTTTCTTACGAAGGGACTGGTGTGGAGGCTAGCCTCAGTTTGTTCCAGGACTGGGTTGTGTAATCTCGGGAAAGATGTGGGGCCATATTTTCCCTTGTGAAAAGGTATTGCTCTCCGGGATGATAACTCAAGTGTATGGCTCGGACCCAGGTGGAGTAAATCATTGGCTAGTGGGCACAGGGGACATATGGGGGCTTCCAGGAGGACCTATGGGTTGGCCAGCCTAACTGCAGAGTAACCGCAAGCCAGGGTTTAAGTGGAGGCATCTAAAGTAACTTAACTCTCGGTCACAGCTACTCCACTAAAGGCTTGGCTTCTTTTCGAAACTCACAAAAGCTTTAGTGCAAAGCTTTTCGTAAGAACTCTGTTCAGGACCAGGGGAGCCAGTGATGGAGATTTTAAAGATCCTTGTTAAAGTTCCTTGGTGGAATGTTTGTATGCAGATGTCTTTTACTGTCAGCTGCGGGTCCGGGAGGGAGCCAGAAGGGCTGTTACCCCACCTCCCTTCCCGCTCTGGAATCACTTCTCTAAACAAATGTCTAAGAGAAAAATATCCTGCCTGAGACCCTCCCATCCTTCCTCATCCAGAGACGGGGATACAGCGGGGTTTGTTATCACTGTGCAGAGTGACGAGCCAGACTTGGGTTCCCGTGTCCTGGTGCTAGAGGACACAGAACTAGATTTGTCCCTGGGCCAGAAATCTATCTCACCTTGGGGTAAGTGGGGACATCCCGACGAGGTGTCAACTTCTTGTTATCCAAAAAACTGTATTTACATGGACAGTTGGTCCTGGAGGGCAGAGGGAGAACTTGGTTACAGCAGTACATTCTGGCTCAGAGGCGCCGTGTGTGTTGCTCAGGGCATCAGAGCAAATGGAACACAGGGCCACCAGCCCCAGGATCCATAGCCCCAGCCCTGGAATGCACAGACCCACCCCACTGGATTCATCCTGGGAGTATCAGTCAGGGAGGCTGTGACATGTTTGGCTCTCAGTCTGCAAATAGGAAACACCCATAAAGCCAGATACTTATGCAGCCAGAGTTCACATTTAGTTTAATTTTAAGTGGCACAAGTAAAAAAAAAAAAAATTCTCTTTTTCTTTCCCTTTCCTTTATTTCTGAGATAGGATCTTATGTAACCCAGGCTGGCCTCAGACTTACTATGTAACCAAGGATGGCTTTGAACTTCTGATTCTCCTGCATGGTAGGATAATAGAGGTGCCTTACCACCCCCAGTTTATGTGGTACTGGAGATGGAAGCCAGGACCAATTGAACCACATCCTATACTTTTTTTTTTGGTGACGGGGTTTCTCTGTGTAACATTGGCTGTCCTGGAACTCACACTATAGACCAGGATGGCTTTGAACTTAGAGAGATCTGCTTGTCTCTGCCTCCTGAGTGCTGGGTCTAAATGTATGTGCCAGCACTATCCTGCTCACAGTAAAACATTTTTATTCTCAAAGATGCGGCTGGATGTGACGGTATACTCATGGGATGTCAGCACTCAGCCAACGAGGCTGAAGAATCATTTAATCTGGAGCCAGTGGGGTTATAGTTGGAGACCATGACTCAAAAAACAACAAATGCAGGAGAAAACCAGAGAAACCCTGAAATTTCAGTCATCCAGTTTCTCCCTAAGCTCCACACCCTGAAAGCCTCTCTGAGGACATCTTAAGAGTATCCTTTCAGAAGGTTCTGAGGCATGGATGACACACATGGCTGGACATCTGAGCTTTCCCAACTACATTGGGGTTGGGTTAAGAAAAAGAGAAAAATCTATGACCTGGAGGGTTAAAATTGAATCTACTTATTTTTCACAACGTTACAAGTGAAAAAAAGATCACAAAACAGTATACTTAAGGATTTTTTTTTCCCTTCAAAACTAGATGAACACACCCAGGGGGGAAAATTACCCAGGAGCGGGGGCTTTGTAATGGATTTCAACCGAACCAGTGACTCCCTGGCCTCCAGCTGGGTTGTCTGGAGTCTCCTGTGAGCCTGTGTGGTTTCCCAGCCAAGAATCATAAATCGTTTCCTTTTGAAACACAGCCTTCAGTTGCCTCTCTCCCAACTGCACCACTTGCAAAAACTACCAGGTTTTTGTGACAAGTTGCTGTACTAAGGGGATTCTAACAGACAAATTTATAGGATTTGCTATAGGAACCAATGGAAGGAACCAATCAAATGTCCCAGTGAAGCCATCTCCCCCTCCACCCTGACCACAAGCCGACCACCTCCCATTTGAGGTCGGCTGTGCTCTTGGCTATGTGGGGTAACATTGTTTCTCCAGCCTCGCTTATACACACATCCGCACCGTGTTCTGTTTTGCATTCTGTCTTCTGCCTTCCCTGAGAACATATGGAAGCCCTCCCCAGACACGATGCTGACTGCTGGAATCTAGTTCCTTCCTAGCAACTGAGGCCTTGGGGGCAGACTAGGCTGCTGGGGGCCTGCTGACCCTGCCTTGGCCAGCCACTTCCCGCTCTGAGCCCTGTTGCCACAGGAACCAGCATCCTCCAGTGGGCAGAGCGCTGGCATAGTGCCTCTTCTTTTTGTTCTGTCTGGAGCTCATTTTTTGCCTCATTTCCTGGGCTTCCCATCCTCCCATCCCCCGGGACTCAGCTCATGGCCAAGGCCATTTGTCTGAGACACATGCAGAGATTACAGACCTCAAGCCTCAGTCAACGCTCTCTGTTTCTGCACTACCCTACTCTGGCCTTACAGGATACTCTTTCCCTCCTTGCATGGTGCTGGGAGCCACAGCAGCCATATTCCCCAGTAGGATGTGTGTACTTCTGCCCTGAATGTGAGCTGGCCATTGGAATTTGTTCCTCTCAGGGAAACAGAGGAATCTCAGTGAGTCTAAGGAGAACACAGTCTGCTCAAGGCTCTGGCAAGCTGTGTAGGTCCCCTCTCTTATCTCCAGGTAGGTTCTGGTGGATCTAGTCTCCTATCAGGGTGTGTTCAAAAGTGGGCGAATGTCAGTCTGTGTAGAGCTAGGCTCCACCTCACCTGGTCTCCTGTCCCTTCTGCTCCCCGAGGAAGGCAAGAATGGGATACCTGCATCCCTCAAGGGTGTAACCTTTCTCCACAGTCTAGGTGAGTCTACACAGCCTCATCCTGGGGGTGGTGGTGGGGCTTGATTGCTGAGTGTGCTTCTGTACTTAAAATGGACCCCTTCCATCAATAAGACAGAAGGCAAATACCACATTCTCCATCCTACATCCTGAACACTAAAGCGCTGGCTTGGATAGAAAAGCGGCTACAGGGGCCTGAGCACGGACTAGGCACGGACTAGACCAAAGCTTCACATCGGTTTGGTCATTTGAAGGCGAGACTTGAGCATTTCACCCTGTCTCTTTCTTACAAGGCACGCCTCCAGTGCTGTCTGCAGAGAATGCTGTCTCTGTGAGCCTGCTGAGGCACTAGAGGGCTCTGGTTTATGTCTCTGTGAGCTCTAAACTGTACTTGTGGGGTACAGAGGCACACTCGTCACTGATACAAGCCACAAGCCCACTACAGGCAGACTGCCAACACTGCTGACGGGGGATAGTACAGAGGCCACTTGCCTCCTACCTGGTCCTGGGAACCATGCTTCCTAGAGTGTTCACAGGTTGAGTAAGATCTTGGGTCAAAGGCTGTCAGGTTGGTTCTCAGTTTTAGCTGAGTGTCTGCCCCTCACATGACTCTGGTTCTTTTTAGAAGTCACACAGAAGGGTCTCTCCTGGCCCTTGAAGAGCTACCTTCATAGGAACAGTGGGAGTGAGCTGGTCATGCAGTGTCCTCTGGCTGCAAGATTCTTTGCCCTGTCTTCACCCAAATCTAATGGAACAAGAGCTCCTTGGGCTGGAGAGATGGCTAAGAGCACTGACTGCTCTTCCAGAGGTCCTGAGTTCAATTCCCAGCAACCACGTGGTGGCTCACAACCAACTATGGGATCTGATGCCCTCTTCTGGTGTGTCTGAAGACAGCAACAGTGCACTTATATAAAATAAATAAATAAATCTTTAAAAATAAAAAAAGAGCTCTTTTAACTCTACACCAGTGAGCCACTCCACATGATCCTGAATGTGACATGGTCCCCTTAGGACACCACGATTCACCTCTCTTCCCTATACTGTGCCCTCCCTGCGACAACCAGGCTGGCTATCATGGTGGGAGTCCATGGGGACCACCAGATTTTCCAGTACCCCCCTACCTGCAGGCAAGAGCCACGCCCCACTCTCAACAGGCAGCCTGAGGGGTGTTGTTTTCAGAATGCTTGAGGTTGGGGTCCTAAGACAATTGACATCATTTGTTCAGGACTGGTCCTTACTCAGGATGCTGCTTCAGGATGCTGCCCTATAGCCATGGACCCTGGCTTTAGAGGATATTCCTACTGACAAGCTGTGCAGGAGACATGTTTTGCTTGGATTATTGGTCACTGGTTTCTGAGGACATCACCCTTTGAAGAGCCAGTCCATAGAAATGGGAGTACCCACTGTGCTCCTCTGACAGAAGGGAACTAGGAGACCTGGGGATAAAAACTGGGTGTTTGTTCACTACAAACTAAACACTTTTGTCTTTTTACTGTCATCTTTAAAACCAGGTATCAGTTGGGCATGGTGGCACATGCCCTTAATCCCAGATAGAGGCAGGTGGATCTCTGTTAGTTTGAGGCCAGCCTGGTCTACATAGCAGGCTCCAGGATAGTCAGAGCTAAACAAACAAACAAACAAACAAGCAAATAAACAACCCCCACCAATCAAAATAACAACAAAAAAATGGACACCAAATTCTTTCAAGGGTGGAATTTACTGTTACAGAGGGCTCTGGAGAAGAGTTATTTCCCTTGCATGTATAGGCATTTTCCAGGTATGAAACTCCTTTATAAGAAAAATGTAGGGGCCTGGAAAGATGGCTCAGCAGTAATGAGTACTTACTGTTCTTGCAGGGGACTGGGGTTCTATCCCCAACACTCACATGGCAACTCACAATTCCCTGTAACTCTAGTTCCAGAAGATCAGATGACCTCTTTTGCTCACCATGGGCACTAGACATGCAAGTGGGACACAGACTTGCCTACAGGCAAACATCCGTAGACATAAAAATAAATCTTTAAGAAAACGGGATTGTGGGGAGGGTTGTGGGGTGGAGAGATGGCTTAACGGTTAAGAGCACTGGCTGTTCTTCCAGAGGTCCTGAGTTCAATTCCCAGCAACCACATGGTGGCTCACAACCATCTGTAATGGGATCTGATGCCCTCTTCTGGTGTGTATGAAGACAGAGCATATATACACACATGCATGCATATATATATGTATATATATATATTGAATCTTTTTTTAAAAAGGAAAGAAAATGGGATAGAGCACTTGATCTCTGATACAACAGGCTTGTGTCATCCATGTTGGGACCAGATCAAGGCACATAAGCCATAGCCCATCCCACAGTTTCCACAGAGCCCTGACTAGCACCAGCTACTGCAGGCCTGGACACAGACTTACCTGCTGTTTCTAGCTGCCAACTCCTCCCGCATCTTCTTAATGTCACTCTTGCATTTTTCGATCTCCACCACTTTCAGTCCTTCCACTGGTGACAAAGAGACACAGACGGGGGTCACCGGAAGTAATCTCAGAAAGTAGTCGCGGGTGTCTAGCCAGACTGGCAGCTGCGGGTTCCAGAAGGACGCTGGCTTGTGGCAAAGGCTTCTCTACCTTCCCAGGCTACTGATATCGGGGGTTCCCTCACCTCCCCACCAGCCAAGAAATAAACAGGCAAAAATCAAGGAAGAGCGAGGTCAGACTCAGTCATATCCTCGGGGTCCCAGCTAACTGAAGAGTGTGCCTGCCAACAAGCCAGTAGTCAGTATGCTCCCTCGGGAATGCTGGGAATGGCTGGAAATGCTGCCGGAAGCTGGGTTCTTGAGGAAGAAAAAAAAAAAAGTTATGTCTGTTACTTTATGACTGCATGTCAGTTTCCTGCCAAAGGACACTCACTACCCACGGTGTGAGCTATTATTCTCTTTCTCACTGAGCTGGACTCCAAATAATTGCTAAAAAACACAGCATGGCCCTTTCTAAAGGAAAACAGCCATTCGGGGACTTGGTGGGTTCCTGACAATGTCTCCAACCCAAGAAGAGGAGCCACAGCTTGGGTGTATGTACAAAGGCAGCCTGGTGTGACTCAGCCTCTTTCAGGGTTTTCCAGAAATTTCTAAGATATTGGACAACCTGGGATAGGGTTCTGCAGGGACACCGCCTCTTCTGCACAAAGGAACACGGTCGGCTCTGGTCCGGGTGACTTGCTTCTGGGCCAGAGAAACTTCTACCCCTCCCATACAAGGCTGGTAGGTGCAGACCAAAATGAAGGTCTTAGGCATCAGTGTCTGGGGACAGGGCAGGGGCAGCCTGGGGACAAGTCTAGGCAGTAGCTGTAGTGAACAGAGAGACTTGGTATGTTTGGTCACCCACTTGGTCACCTTTCTTTTGAGTGGGGTTCTTCATGCTTTTTTTTTTAAAGGTTTTATTTATTAATTATTTATTTATTTTATTATTATATGTAAGGTACACTGTAGCTGTCTTCAGACACCCCATAAGAGGGCATTAGATCTCATTACGGATGGTTGTGAGCCACCATGTGGTTGCTAGGATTTGAACTCATGACCTCCGGAAGAGCAGTCAGTGCTCTTAACCACTGAGCCATCTCTCCAGCCCCATGTTTTTTTTTTTTTTTTTTTTTTTTGATTCACTAGCACCCAAAGAAGTTGTTGAAGGTCATTGGATGTTCTTTTGAAGATAGTGATGAGTTCAATATGGCCGCCACTGTCTTGTTTAAGACTGGTGGCGTTTTTTTTTTTTTTTTTTTTGCATGCCGAAGGTTTGCCTCTGGGATATGAGTGGAACATGAGGCAGATCAACAAGCAGAGGAAGCTGCAGCTCAATCAATCAATGGATCAAAGGCAGAGCATGGGGGAAAGCCAGTAGACCCAAGGGGAACATGTGGCAGATTCCACTTGCCATGCGCATGAGGGACAAAGGTGTCCTGTGTAGCACAGTCTTCCTGTCTTGGTTTGTAAGTGGTTGGGATTATAGGCGTGACCTATGGCTACACCTGGTGTTCTGCTGTTCATCGAAGGCCCCATTCAGTCCTTCTACCATCAGATCCTGAAGAAGGAAGCCTGTTCCCTGGGGCAGGTAATCCATTTTGTGAGGCCTTAATGGTGGAAGGCCATTGGACTCATGGCCTGATCCAAGTTTCACCCATTAGGGTCCTGTGGTAGTTTGAATATGCTTGGCCCAGGGAATGGCCCTCTTTGGAGGTGTGGCCTTGTAGGAGTAGGTGTGTCACTGTGGGCGTGGTCTTTAAGACCCTCCTCCTAACCATAGGGATGTTCAGCTCCTCCTACACCATGTCTACCTGGACACTGCCATGTTCCCACCTTGGTGATAATGGACTGAACCTCTGAACCTGTAAGCCAGCCCCAATTAAATGTTGT
This sequence comes from Grammomys surdaster, assembly GCF_004785775.1. Taxonomy (NCBI): domain Eukaryota; kingdom Metazoa; phylum Chordata; class Mammalia; order Rodentia; family Muridae; genus Grammomys; species Grammomys surdaster. Next base: position 2,576,459 of record NW_021604628.1, on the reverse strand, counting down.
CCTTATAAGAGTTGCCTTGGTCATGGTGTCTGTTCCCAGCAGTAAGACCTTGACTAAGACAGGTCCCCTTGTCCTTCTTAAGCTCGTCCTATGGGTAGGCACAGATACTCCAAGCTAAAGTAGAGGTCACCCTGAATCATTTGCCATTGCCAGCGCCCCGGTGACGGAGCCAACATAGGCCTCCTGACATGCTGGCCTGCAGTTATCTGCTTTGGAACCTGGGAAGTGGGTGTGGACTTCAGGAGGGCTGAAGTGCTGCAGAGAGGGCGATGGAGACCCTGGAACTAGAGTTACAGATAGTTGTGAGCTGCCACGTGGACAGGTGGCTGGAAATCAAACCCAAGAACCCTGGAACTGCAGCCAGGGTTTTTGTGTTTTTTTTTTTTTTGGGACAGGGTTTCTCTGTGTAGCCCTGGCTGTCCTGGAACTCACTCTGTAGACCAGGCTGGCCTCGAACTCAGAAATCCACCTGCCTCTGCCTCCCAAGTGCTGGGATTAAAGGCGTGTGCCACCACCGCCCAGCCAGCCAGCCAGCCAGTGTTCTTAATCACTGAGGCACCTCCCTGGTTCCAACTTCAGAAGGGGTTTCTGTGGGCTTCTGTACCTTGTCACCTCTCAATAGAAATGATTTAAGAGTGAATTCCTAAGGGAGATGTTGGCTCTGTGGAAAAA
>NW_021604628.1:2560270-2575687 GCF_004785775.1 Grammomys surdaster | reverse complement strand
AGCAATTCTGGATTGTTTGCTTACCCCGTATCTACCTCTGTCTTCGGGTGTCAGCTCTGGCTGTGGCCCACACTGGTGTTTAGGTCTTGGTTTAGGTCCAGGACATGGGTACAAAGAGTGGACAGAGAAGGGATGCCCTGTGTCCCCACCACAACACACCAGGAAGGAAGTGAATAGCTCCCGGCAGGACAGGAGGCAAGGGCCAGGCTGTTCCATGGTTATGAAATCACCTTTGACCCTCCAGTCATCCCAGACTCCTTAAAAGCTAAACATTTACACAGAAAGGGGGGAAAAGCGCTGACAGTCACAGAGGAGAAACGTATATTTGGTTTAAGGTCAAAGAGCAAGCAGGAAATTCTGTTCACTACAAGGTCAGCAGTGTGGGGGTTTACAGCTGGATGTCTCTTACCCTGAGATAACAGTTAACAACACCCAGATGGACCTGCGTGTGCACACATGCCTTCCAGTGAGTCTGTCTATGTCTTTGCGTTCGTGTCTGTGTGTCTGTATGGAATAGTGATTCAAGCTGTCTTCCTAGAGTGCCTGCCCAGCCACCCGGGGCCAGGATCCTGTGAACACCACTTGATTTCAACAAAAGATCCTTGGCAGGTATTAGGTAGAAAACTCAAAACAGGAGCATCTTTGATTCAAATGGCAGCTTGTCTTCACAAGAAACAGACAGGGTGTACTGAGAAACAGTAGCCGGAAGGAGGGAACTATTGGAACAGTACAGGAGCAGGCTGCAGCCATGTACTGATCCCAGCTAGGGAATGGGAAGGACCAATGACCAGAGTCGGGCTAGAACTGGCTTTCCCTCAGATCCCAGAGGAGCCAGCCCCGTTGACACTTCCCAAGCCGGAGAGCTTCCAACTTCTAGCACCTTGGAGGGGACATTGCTGTGACTTACACATGCTTCCTGTGTGCCGCCCTTTGCTGGAGTGGTCACTAACGTTTCTGTGGCTCCTCACTATCCCCAGGGAAGACAAGATAGTCTTAAGGACCCAAAGACAAGCTGACTCGGGGGAAAGCCAACGCACTTGGAGAGGTACACGGGGGATGATGGAACATATGTGTCGGCTCATTCCCCTGAGTCAGGTCTTGTATGATAGAAATTTGTTCTTGAAAAAATGAGAAGCGATTAAAAAGAAAAAAAATGGCACCCACTCTTTCATATAAACAGAGCCACATATTCTTCAAGGGTGCTCATCTCTTAATGGCTTCCTGTTTGAATTCTGTTTACTCAGCCCAAGTTAATAAATTAGGTGCCCGGGTATCACCAGGCTGAGGCTGACAGTGACAGAGAGCCTGGCTTTAGAGCGGAGGGTGAAATGTGGGCTCTGAGGGCCTGTGGTGCGGAAGCATCAATCCTTCATTGTCACCACGGATGAGGTGACTTGAAGCTATTTCCCTCCCTGAATCTGGCTCTTTGGAATGGAAACTGGACTTGACTCGCTCTTACTTGCAGTGGTCAGAAACAGAGACCAAAATGTCACATATTCCAAATTCTGCAGAAGCAAGCTGCACAGCGGTGTGAAGAGAAGACCCCCACCCGGCCCGCCCCCATGCAGAGAAGTACAAGAGCTACAGCCCTGGCAGGGGTTCTACCAGGCCAGACATAGGCCACCGGGTTTATGGTTTGTGTCCGGTGCACAGACGAAGCTTCATACAAGCTTTGCTTTAACAGAAATATGTGCTTAAGATCTGCCCTGGTCCAGCTTTCGTTGAAATCAAAGCGACACAGAAAGAATGCATTTGCCTTCAGCGCTGACCTGCTCACGGTTCTAAGCGACTAATTCTGATGGAGGATAAAAAACAAAACAATGACAACAAAAAAAAACCTCGCTACTCACATTCCACCCGTTTCTCCAGCATGGCCAGGTGATTTGCAACTTCCGCTTTCAGCTCGTTGATCTTAAACGCTCTGGGGGCAAAAGCGGGGAGAAAAGATAAAGCAGGAGGCCCAGACCAGCCAATGTTTATAGGTCCCTGCCTGGGGTGAAATCTCCAGGGAGGGTTGGGAGGGGACCAAGACAACAGGAGGTACCTTTTAAAGAACACACAATGTCTCAGAGTCTGGTGTTATCACTACTCTGTCCTGGGCTCTCTGGGTTGACCCATGCTCGTGCCCCACTCTGCCCAGTACGGACAGCTGTGGGGTACTGCCATGCTCCGTGGTGATTCAGTCATTTGGTCCAAAGTGACAATAACATACCATACAGAAGTCACTTTGGGAAACTGACGACGAAATTATAGGATGTTGGCAAAACTAAAGGGAAGCCATCCACCCATACGGCAGCATCTCAGTGAGAAACACTCCTTTGTAAAAGGGTATTTTATTGATGGCTCCGACCCTTAGAAGAATGGAGGGTGACTTATTCGCCACCTCCGGAACTCATATTCTACAAGCGGCCATGGGACATGGGTTTGGGGATATGGTGAAGTTTTGCTAGGATATGCCGAGCTAGGCTAGCTACAGAAGCTACAGAGGGCTGACCATGACTAGGGCCAGCTCCCATAAGTCTGGAAAGGATGTACAGAGAGTGAGCATACGGTACCTGGAGAATTGTTCTGCCACCTGGGCCAGCACGCCCTGGATGAGTTCTTCTCTTTCTACAAACCAAAGAAGAGAAACCGATGGAGGAACAGACGTGGAGACAGGCAGGCGGCTACACCTGTGTGAGCTACAGGTGCTACTGTAGAAGGATGTTTGGCCTGTCCATCGGGGTAGCAGGGCTTCCCTGGATACAGGTTTCTCCTCTTCTCTGCTGCCTGCTCGTCCTGTGGCCCCAGGGCTGATGTTCTCCAGACACTAACATTAGATAAGGCAGGCAGGCTACGGGGGCTCTAAATATAGGCAGCATTCTCTTGGGGCTCATTTTATGGGGACAATTACCATGGAAGAGTGGGGTCAATGCACCACTGAGTGAAAACATGGTGTTCTCGGGATGGGCCTGCAGAGAGGAAGCGGGCTGGGTGGGGCAGGCCTGGCCTCTTCTGGCCTGCCCTGTAAAACTGGGCTGGGTGGTTGGTTTTTACAAGGTTCAGATCCCAGGCTGGTCACAACTCGTCTCTTTCCTCTTTCCTGACCAGCCCAATTCTGTGAACTTGCAGATGGTCATGACATCACCCTCTGAAGTGATTCTATCTGTGCTCTTGAGAAGGGAGACCTTCGTGTCCCAGCTAACCACTCACTCATGGCCCCAAACTCAGAGACTCTATAAAGGAACTCATACACTCTTCTTTGTTGACTTGATGCTTAACTCTCGCCAGCAACCAAAACATAGCAAACCAAACCAGCACAGCTAAGACAATATTTCAATAATATTAGTCTGGCAATGGAACTCAGAAGCTAAGAAAACGTCCCTGTGTTTCCACCTAGTGCCTGCTTTCTAGCAAACGGTCACAAACATACAGAGAGGACAGTATACCACAGCATCATTTAATATAACGGAAATCAGCACAGCTTGTCTGTATGGCATCGGCGGTGGTGGTGGTGATGATGGCGGCACATGTTATGACACAAGTATAGAGGTCAGAGGACAACTTGTAGGAGTCAGGTTTTTCCTTTCACTGTGTGGAATTTGGGGGACCAAACTCAGGCCACCAGGCTTGTTGGCGAGTGCTTTTAACCACCAAGCCATCTTGTGGGCCTCAGGATTTGTTAAATTAAATATGATGTATCTGTATTATAGACTCATATTCTACTATTGATAATAAATCCAGCTCCGCACACTTTTAAATCCCAGGGAGGGTGAGGCAGGATTTAGAGGGCCAGGTGGGCGAGAAGAACAAGTTTAAGGTTAAGGTTAGCTTTAACTGCACAACAAGATCCGGTCTAATATGGAAAGAAGAGGAAAAAACTAAATAATAATTTTAAAATGTTCATGTCTGGGAGGCGGAGGTAGGAGGATTTAACCACGATAAGCCAGCCAGGGTTCCACAGCAAGACCCTGACTCTAAGAACAAAACAAAAACCAACAGGAAAAGTTAGCATCTGTCATTAGATATAAAAAGTGGTTTTTAGGGGCTAAAGAAATCTTTCAGAGACTAAAGACCCTTGCTGCTTCTGCAGAGGACCAGACTTTGATTCTTAGCACCCACACGATGGCTCACAGCCAACCATCTATATAAAACTCCAGTCCGGGGGATCGAATGCCCTTTCTGATCTCCATGGGTACAAGGCAGGCACACAGTACATAGACTTATGTTCAAGTCAAACACATACACATTAAACAAATCTCAAAAAGTTCATTCAAATGATTTTCGAGAAGTAACAGAGAATGCTTCCATTTCTCAAACATACTGGGAAGGAACCTTCCAGAACACCAACACTAGTTTATCTCTCGTTTATGAGATTCCATTTTCCGATTTTTGATACCTTGGAGAACCTTTATTTTCCACCATGAACATATGTATTAATTTTACAACGAGAAAGAAGTGTTCCCCCTAACCCTACCCCCCACCCCCACATCTTGGACACTTTCTGTCTAAGGAACAGAACATGGCTGGCACCAGACGTCTCCTTGGGCTCCCTTGGTTCCCTCCCTCCACAGGCCACCTCTGTCCTGATCTAAGCAGATGCCAGCTCATGGACTTCACAGGAACACAAGTGTGTTGTGTGTGTCTTCCCGTGTGTAACTGCTGTCTTAGTCTACCGAGGAGACTGGGTTGCATCGGTGCCCTGTAGCACAGACCTGCCATGAAGGTACATCAGTCATCACCAGGCTAATGACCCTAAAAACTCCAAGCAAAGCAATTCAAGTCATCAGCTGTGAGAATACCATGTCAAGCAGCACGTGGCTCGGCGACACTGTGCTGGCACAGGCAGAAGTTCTGCAGTGGCTGCTGGATGGTGTAGCCCGCTATGTGAGCCCCGGAAGATGCGTCCACGTGCGGACACCACACTCCATCTCGGTGAGTCTTCGACAACAAACTGTTTTAACATTCCCTTCTACAGACATTCAACATGACAGGAGCAGGAACCTGGTCTACTCAACTACCGGGCGTTTTCGGCTCCCTCCCTCCCTTGCTTTTGGCAGGATTTGGTTCATAGTCCAGGCTGGCCTCTGACTTGGGCTATCTTTATAATGCAGCCTTTCAAATGCTGAGAGCCCCAGTTTCAGACCTCATTCTCCTATTCCCCTTCTTCTCCTCCCCTCCCCTCCCCTCCCTTCTCTTCTCCTCCCTCCCTCCCTCCCTCCCTCCCTCTCTTCCTTCCTAAAATATATTTTTTGCTAGTGTTTATCCACTGGACACAATAAAAACAAAACAAAAAACCCCAAATCAATCAATTTAGATCAGCGGTTCTTAACCTGTGGGTCACAACCCTTTCACAGAGATTGCCTAAGATCATTGGAAATACCAGATATTTATATTACGATTCATAACAGTGGTGAAATTACAGCTAGGAAGTAACAAAGGGGTAATTCTACGGTTTGGGGGGGTCACCACAACATGAAGAATTATATTGCAGCATTAGGAAGGTTGAACCACTGGCCTCGATCTACCTGTGAAGCCTTCTCTGCTTTACAGCCTATAGGCAATTCTTCTGGTGTCACATGACCTTACACTCCATGTGGGTTCACTCTGAGTGCAGGTTCAGGGCAGGTTCAGTCACCCCGACCCAGCTTCCGATTGTCTGCCTCCCATGCACCCAGGTGTCAATCCAGATGTCTGCCTTAAACCACTTCCTTCTGGTGACCACCTCCCTGTAGGCAGCTAGTTACAGTCTACCTGACTCACCAGCCGTGCCCACACCCGGCACACAGTGTGCAGCCCTATGCCACAGTAACCATCTCCAACACCCGTGACCTTTCAGAACTCATGTCTGCTTGCTTTAAATCACCAATTAAAATTCCCCATGAGGAACCCTGTGGGAGTAATTCTCAGGACACAATAAAGGCATTAACCTATGGGTCACAATAAAGGCATTAACCTACAGGTCATCTTCTGTCTTTGTTCCTGTGCTCCTGGCCTCTCTGTGTGGCCTACAGGGACATGTCTATCCTAAATAATGGCATCTTTACCTCAAGCTTGGGTCTCCTAATCATCCACAAGGTACTCTCTACCTAAGACCCAGAACACTTTCAAGCGAGTGGGTGTTGATAACTCATGGCCGCCTAGCTTCATATCCTGGAAGAAGAAAGGTCACTTTTCATAGCATCTCTTAGACAACTCAAAGTGTCAGTCACAGAGGTACAGTTGAGAGGCTTGCTAGTCTAATGACTGGCCTTCTGAGAGGCCTGCACCTATCATGGAGGAGAAGTGGCCTCTGGCAGGGCCTCAGTGAGCTTTTGTAGCTTCCTTGGTGCAGAGCCGTCTTAGGTTACTTATCAAGAAATCTTTAGAAAATTCGGCAGTTGGAATTTACATGAGTTGCTAATCTCTGAGTATTTGTATAAATCCAGAAGTCATCACACAATCGGGATTGTGTGTGTGTGTGTATGTGCATATGAGTGTGTGCAAGTGTGTCTATGTGACTATGTGAATGTTTATATGAGTGTATGTGTGAGCGTATGTGAAAGTGTGTGTGTATGTGGCTGTGAGTGTGTATGTGGCTGTGAGTGTGTGTGTATGAGTATGTGAGTGTGTGTATGTGTGTATATGAGTGTGTGTGTGTGTGTGTAAATATGAGTATGTGTATATACACATGAATACCACATTACACCTGTGTAGATTCGAGGACGACCTGTAGGAGTTGCTTCTTGCCTTCCACCATGTGGGTCCTGGGATTCAAACCCAGGTGATCAAGCTTGGTAGCAAGTCTCTGACCCACACCCACCACCACAACCAGCCTCTATTCATTCTATGGAGCTGCCATCAGGGTCTGATACCAAATCCACAAAGGTAACAGCACCAGATAGAGCCATAACCAACACCTTTCATGAGCACAGACCCAAAACTCAGTAAGAAAAAAAAAATTAAAAACACATTCAGCAATATATATATATATATATATATATATGAAAACTTTACATGATGGTCAAATGTGATTTGTGTCAGGGACACAAGTTGGGTCCAGTGTTTTAAAACCAATCAATGTAATCCACATTGGTAGCATAGAAAAATCTCATTATCCTGTCAATTAAGCCACAGAAAGGCATCTGGTAAAATCAGCACACATTCAAGATGAAGCTCTCAGAGAGGCAGACACAGGGAGGAACCTCTTTAAGCTGATTTTACATAGCATTAACAGGGACTGGAGAGATGGCTTAGTGGTTAAGAGCACTGGCTGCTCTTCCAAAGGTCCTGAGTTCAAATCCCAGCACCCACATGGTGGCTCACAACCATGTACTTCCAAGAGATCTGATGCCTTCTTCTGGCCTCTGTGGGCGCTGCATGTACAAGGTGCATATACATGTGTGTAGCTAGTAGCTACAACACCCATACACTAAATTATAGAAGCATTAACACAACTCTTCAGCTACAGGTGTGACAGGACGAAATGGGTTTCTCATTATTACTATTTGACACGATGCTAGTGCAATAAGGTGAGAATAAGAAATAAAAAGCACACAGGTCAGAAAGGAAGAAATACATCAGCAGCCCTTAACTGCCGACGGCAAGACTGTCTACACAGAACATTTCAAGGATTCTACAAAATGCAACAAACACCTCTCCTGGAGTCAACAAGTGAATTTAAGAAAGGTCATGAGATACACACACGATACTAATAATATGCATAATTACATTAAAAATTCAGTTCCATTGAGAGTCACTCGGAAGAGCTTCATGGCTCAGGTTTAAACATAACAAAACATGCAGAATTTATATGCCCGCAACTCCAAATGCCACCGAGAAAGATACGTAAGTAAGTAATAACTTGTGTTAATGGCTGAGTAAATTTGACACAGTGAAGATGTCATCCTCCCTAACCTAGTATGGCAGGCTTAAGTTTCCTTCTGTCAAAAAACCACACTGCAGGCTCTTTTGTGGAAATACATTATTCCACAGGTGAAAAACTCATGCAAGATGAATTCCTCATGGCTGTAAACCATAACACACAGGGCACAACCTGCAGAGTGTGGGGGGAGTCAGGGACTTCCTAGATGTGACACCCAAATACACAGGGGGAATCCACTAAGCCACTTCATCAAACTTAATTGTTGCTGTCGGAAGAATAGTGTTAGGAGGATGAAGAGGCAGCCTGAAACCACACTTCAGGCGGTCACTTGCTCAGGAGTAGTTGGCCAGCACAAAACAGACTCCATGTTTTAGTGTGTGTGTGTGTGTGTGTGTGTGTGTGTGTGTGTGTTTTAAGAGAAAGAATACGAGGTTGGGTGGGTGGTTAGGGATATGGAAGGAAGTGGTGAAGGGGTAAAGAGAAGACCAAGATATATTTAAACAAATAAAAATAGCTGGGCAGTGGTGGCGCACGCCTTTAATCCCAGCACTTGGGAGGCAGAGGCAGGCAGATTTCTGACTTTGAGGCCAGCCTGGTCTACAAAGTGAGTTCCAGGACAGCCAGGGCTACACAGAGAAACCCTGTCTCGAAAACAACAACAATAACAAAAAAAGAACAAATAAAAAAAAAAAAAGCCCAGGTAATGGTGATCCCAGCACTTGAAAGGCAGAGGCAGATGGATCTCTTTGAGTTTGAGGTCAACCTGGTTTACAGAGCTAGTTCCAGAACAACCAGGACTACAAGCAGAGAAACCCTGTCTTGAAAGGCCAAAATATGTGAAGAAATAAATAAATAAAATAAAAATTAATTTAAGTAAGTAAAAATAAGTCACGCCATCCCCCAAAGGAGAGAAGACAAATCGCAGGTCGGGTGGAGTATTCGCAAGCCGAGTATCTGACAGTGATTTGAATACAGTGTGTGTGAAATCTGTCACAACTCCACAGCAGAAGACAACTCAATTTGAACACAGGCAAGAGGTGACACACTGACTGTGTGCAAGACAGGTGTGAGCATGAGACCTATGTGACATTTACAGTCACTCGGAAAGACAAATCAGAATGCTTATCCTAAGATTAAAAAGACTAACCACACCCAGGACTGGGGAGGAATAACCTGGGTCACTCATATCCTGCTGGTGGCCTGGGGATTCTCTGGAGAAGTTTGACAGTAGCTGACCTTCCGGGCAGAGGGAAGGAAATCTATGTACCCATAATCACCTGTATGCTAGCAACCTGGCTGGAAACGGTCCCAGCCTGGAAACAAACACCCTCCTGCGTGACTGGATAAACTACGCTCCTCTGAGGACAGAGAACACTAGGCAGCCATAAAAAGGACTACCTCAATAGGGACAACTCAGATGGATCAGAGTGCGGGTTCCGAGTGAGACAGCTAATCCCCCAAATTACGGGTATGACTGCATTTATTCTATGCTCTAAGTGACAAAATTAGAAATCTGGTGATCTCCAGCTAGTGACTGACAGGGGTCGGAGAAGAGTGAGTTCAGAAAGGAAGTGATTACCATACCCTAGCGAAGCCGGCTGGATGGGGGAGGGGGTTAAGGGGGAGAAGGCACCTGCACACAGGAGTGCGTCAGTGTGCATAGCTAGCTGGGTCGCTGTGCTTGCTGCAGGTTGTACAAGGTGAGCTGGGACAGATTCTCATGTGCATCTGAAGCTGAGCTCCAAGCCATCTCGGAATGGAATAACAAAATGAGGAAGTGGGGAGGGATGGCTCAGAGATAAAGGACACCAGATGCAGAGAGGCGGTCTGGGACTTGGTTCCTAGCAGCCACTTGGCAGCTAACAATTATGGTAACACCAGTTCCAGGGGAATCTGACGCCCTCTTCTGGCCTCCCTGGGTATAAGGCACACAGGTGGGACACAGGCATCTATGCAGGCCAACAGTCATACACATAAAATAAAAATAAATAGCTTTTCAAGAAGGAGTTAATGGCCGGGTGGTGGTGGCGCACGTCTTTAATCCCAGCACTGGGGAGGCAGAGGCAGGCGGTTTTCTGAGTTCGAGGCCAGCCTGGTCTACAGAGTGAGTTCCAGGACAGCCAGGGCTATACAGAGAAACCCTGTCCTGAAAAACAAACAAACAAACCAAACAAAAAAAAAAAAGAAAGAAAAGAAAAAGAAGGGGTTAATGAAGAGCTGTCCTTTGGATTGGGGGGGGTGCGGAGGGCAGATGTAATCTCTTGGGTCTCGAAGTAGCAGTTTTATGCTTGTATTGGATTCTCAGGGGAAGCAGGAATCAGGGTTTGGGCAGACATTGGAATCCTCCTCTACATTAAGACTAAATCTTAGGCTTAGCCTATGGTCCTCTTATGGTGTCTTTGTTCGGAGACAAAGTGAGTGGCGCACCCGCCGGGGTCACAGTCAGGCTGTGACATACACACAACTCAGCACAAAGAGCTTGCCGGGGCGTTTATAGAGAGTGCAAAGAATGAATTCTTTTCCAAGAGAAGAGAGGGGGAAAAAAATCCCGTGTAGCACTGCCGCCCACCCACCCACGTGTCCAGAAACACAGCCCTGATCCGAAAGTGTTGTCTGCCATTAACAGGGATTCCTGCACTAACGTTGTTTCCTTCCAGTGGACTAGAACCTGAAAGTGGACAAGGAACCTGTGTAGCATCCTCAGGGCAGTGTGCAGCTTGTGGCAAAGGCCATTGCCTTTGTTCCAGTCCCTGTTGCCCCGCCTTGCTATCCCGGGGTCACTAAGGCTGGCTAACACACAAGATTTGCCCTAACTTCTCTTTGTGGCTTGCCCTTCCCTGGTGTGTCCCAGTCTTTGGGGCAACGGAATGCTCATGACACCCCCATCAGCCTGGGCATCCCCAGGGTCTGTCCGCTGTATCTTTCACATGCTTTATTTCGTGGTGATTACAGATGGAGCGCACTCGCACAGATCGAGGGCGTTCACTGTGACATTTCCGCACGTGCACACATTCATGCTTTGATTGAACCCATCGGTCTTCTTGTCTTCTCTATCCCATCTTTCCGCTCCCCTAATAATTCTTTCTTTTACCTCCCTTTTATCTTTTGAATAGATTTCCACGTGAGAAAAAGCATGCATATTGTCTGTCTTCATTTCCCTCAGGTAGCCTAAAACTCCTGGATTGGAAGGGCAACAGCTTTCAGCTGCCCAGAGTTCATCCTTCCCAACCTGGTGGCAAAGTCATACCCTGTCAGCAAAACTCAGGACCATGGATGACACCTCTCACCGCTTCCCATGGCCCATCCCGACTTGAAGGACTTTAAACACGTGCAGACATTCTGTTTTGAGGATGGTCTTAGTAGCTCCGAGAAAAGTCAGCAGTTCACGAGCCAAGAATGCTAGTAAATCACACCTGCGGGCAACTGTCATCTCTCTGGGCTCCCTCTGGACCTCAAAGGTTTTAAGCAAAGAAAAAAAAGAGTCCGAGGGGAGAAGTCGGTTTAATTGATGCTCCACACAGCCCGCCCGACCTGCAGGAGGGCAAGCTGGCATTCACAGGCAATTTGTTTTCCAGGGAAACTCCAGGAGCTGAGCAGCAGGCTATGCAGAATACCCGCTGGCCCAGGCTCCTCTGAGTGTAGGAGAGCTGACGGGACATATCAGGGAGGACTCCCGGGTACTGAGTGCAGCAAAAGTAGGCGAGCACCTTGTATATTCTAAAGAGCAGCTTCCTCCAGCCTGAGCCTTGGCAGGCCAGGCAGCGTCTTGCTTCCCGAGGCAAGCGTCCACAATAAACGCTGCTGCGTTCCGGGAGCTGGGGATCTCACATATTAGCACGGGAATGCCGAGTTTCATCTTAGGACAACTTAGGAGAATCTAAGGGGGCCAGCAGGGGTGCCGCTTCGAGGTTGTTTGGACAACACAGCAGAGGAGCAGAGGAACCTCAGCTCTTGTGTCCTCTGAATAGACCAAACCTCTGTCAATTCTGGGGGAGCTACTGGGGTGCCAGGCTCGAGGTTCCTGGACAGAATCCAGTTGGCACAAATGGGATAGGTGCCCTGCCCCATGGGGTTTCCCCACGCAGCAGACCATGGCCACCGAGTCTTAAGTCCGACTCCAGCTTCGGTTAGAGGGGACAGTCAAGGAATCTGTCCCCGCCTTGCTCACTTCCAGGAACTGTTTATGTTTCAAACAATTCCCGACCCTGCCCAGGACTCCTGTCATTCAGTGGCGGAAGGATTTGGTTAAAGGGACAGCCAAGGAAAGCCTGTCTTTCTGTTGCAAGGAGCAACTGTAATCGTACACAGCATGCTAGCTGGTGTCTCAAAGTTCTTTGCATACTGAGCAGAACGGGAGAACAGCTCTGTCGGTTTTTCCGTGCCCTAACCCCGGAGCTGGTTCGGATATCCCCCCTCTTCCCTGTCCCAGTCTCCTGCACGGAGCTGGAAGGCTGGGGTGCTGGCAGGGACACCTACAGCTTAGCTCTCTGACGCTGCAGAAACAGCTTTAAGAGCTGCAGGGGCGGTAAGCGTGCTGACATACACCTGAAATCCTCCGACTGGGGAGGCTGAGGCAGGAGGATGGTGAACGGGAAGCCAGCCTGGGTTACACAGTGAGATCAACTGCAGGCAGCAGATGGGACTCTCTGAGCATTCCCTCCGGGCTGCATGCACTCAACAGAAACTTCCTAAAGCTCTGAAAAAACGACACCAAAACGGAGCAAGGCCCACACAACAACAACAACAACAACAACAACAATGATATTTCTACCCTTTTTGGGTGTCAGTCATCATCATTATCACCATCATCATCATCACCACCACCACCACCATCATCATCATCATCACTATGACCACCACATTAGGGAAAAAAAAGCCCCATTCCTTATCCTCGATGAGACAAGCCTCTCAGGGGCCCTGAAGTCAATAAAAGGCTCGGATATTTTCCTTCTCAATGCCACCCTACCCCCCCCCAAAGACTCTCTGCCCTTGCCCTGGGAACCAAGGGGGACCAGACTTACCTCCTGTCCCACTTCTGGTCTCTCCCAAGTCCCCGAAGCTGCCCTCCAACCAGTCTACCTTCAAAACAGCCTGTGAAGATGTTCTAAGGCTGGAAGGGTCACTGGCCAATCATTGTTTATGGGCATAAAACTGACATTCAGAAGGAGGGGGGAAGTGGGGGGGGGACACACTTCCTTTATGACCCAGGAGGACAATAAAGTTATATGACTAACAGTGACTTTGCCTGGCCTTCTTAAAGTCACAGGTTCTCTGGGTTTGCCCTGCTGGGAAATCAGTGTCTCGGCAGCCAAAGGACTGGCAGAGGGCATTTCAGTAATCAGCCAGCCAAGGCGCCCAGGACTCTGATGTCCTCGAGCCATTGTCTTGGTGGTTCGGAGCCATCAGGCATGGGGGTGTATATACAGCACTGTTCTTGGGGTGGGGATGAGGGTCTGTCTGTTCTGTGTAGTCTGTATGATCCAGATTTGAGGTGCTCAGAACATTTTCTTCCCCTGCACCCCACCCCCTGCTCCCCTACCTTCTTAAGAACCTGGGCAGAGGTGTACACAGCGGCAGCCTTCATAACTGCCGATGCGGGAAGCCACCAAGCTGCCTGCAGCAGGTAACGGAGGAATAGACATTGCTGCTGCGTAGGGACCAGAGATGTGAAAGGCTGCTGAGGAGACAGGGAAGGGTGGAGAAAGGGCCCCAGCTGCACAGGAGCAAATGACAGAAGCTGGTCGGAAAGGTTCCGGCTACAGGACAGTCTGGGGAAGGAAAAACCATGGAGATAGAGAAGATGGGTGGTGGGAGGCAGCAAAGATCAGTGGAAACACACATACCACACACACATCACATACACACACCACACACACATACCACACACAGACATTACACACACACCATACACACATACACCATACACACACCACACACACACACCATACACACATACCACAGACAGACATCACACACACCACACACACACCATACACACATACCACATACACACACACACATCACACACACACACCATACACACATACCACACACACATCACACATACACAGCACACACACACATACCACACACAACACACACACCACACACAAAATCACACGCACACACACCACATACACGAATACCACACACACATTACACATACACACTACACACACACCACAGACACACACACACCACACACATACACACACCACACACATCACACATACACAACACACACCATACAGACACACCCTGCTGGCCACCATGGCTTTGAATCTGAAATGCCAGTCTCAATGACCTCTCCACCCTCGGCTTCCTGAGGAGGCGGGACTATGGGTGCCATCAGACTTCTGGAAGCCAAGGAGGTTAAAGATACCCGTTATGAGCCGCACTGGGGGACACATGGTACTGTGTATTTACAAGGACTGGAGAGTGTGTGAAGCCAAGAGTGGCCCACAGTGAACTGTGGACTCCAGAGAGTATGACGTGTCTGTCACTGAGGGTGTAGGGAGGGGATGGCTAGGAACTGTGATTTTCACTTAACTTTGTTATAAATCTCAAACTATCAGGCCTATTAGTTGGAGATCAGTGGAAGGTGGAGAGGTGGAGACCGTTCTGCTTACAGTAGCAGCTACAAGCGATGCTGAAGGGCGGCTGAGGTGTAGGTGAGGTGTCTCCGGGCACGTGGGAGGTGAACACACATAAAAGGCACACTCAGTGCTAGGCTGCAAGCAGAATGCAATATCTGTGAGCTTGTCCACAGTAAGGCCTTCGCATTGATCATAGCAGCCGAACCCCACATTAGAAGTGACCCCTCACCCCACGTCCACCCATAGTGACTTAGAGAGTAAGCACGGTCAACAGCCCAGAAGTGGTCAAAGTCCTGTGAATCTGGAAGCGGTGGCACTGAACCAGAGAGTCAGGTGGATTGCACACAGTAGGACTCTGTACTAGTGGCCCTAGGGAGTTGCCAATGCAAGCTGCCGAAACAGGCAGAGATGGTGGATTCTTACGGTGTTCGTTTGGGGAAGCTCTCAAGGTTGGTGGAAATATCTGTCTTGACGGGCTGAAGCACTAGCAGGATGCAATGCCAGAGCTGTTCTTATCCAAGAGGAACCCTGCAGTCAGGACAGCCACTGCTTGCCACCCACGTCTCTGGCCGTGGCCTGTTGCAGCTCTGGCCAGTTAGACCACCCTGGAGGAGAAGCGTGAGCTTGCAATTCCAGGAACAGTTATATTTTGCACTTTTCCACTGCACTCTGTTTTTTTTAAAAAAAATAATGCAGGCAAGGATGATTAAGGGCGTGTTTATGAAGCCTAAAAGCCTTAATGCTTTGGGCTGAAACTGCACTAAATATAGAAAATATTATTAAGAAGCATTATGATTGCTCACGAGTAACACATCTGCATTCAAATTCAGAGCAGGGACTTGGCTTCCGAGCAAAATGAGAGCCCACACTCTGTGTGTGTAGGTTTGGCCCTGAGGGAGCGTCCCTGCTCCATTGAAATCCTCCAGTTTTGTTGAGACAAGCTTGTGCCCATTGGTTTGCCCAGGAGGTTACTTTTAA
>NW_021604628.1:2533850-2555270 GCF_004785775.1 Grammomys surdaster | reverse complement strand
TCTCTCTCTCTCTCTCTCTCTCTCTCTCTCTCTCTCCCTTTCTCTATCTCTCTCATTATTTAAAAGGTGATAACAGGGCCTTACCAGATACTTGCTTGACAGCCACAGGTCTCACCTTGTAGGGAGTTCTGCAAAAAAAGAGTGTCCCAGTGAGTGGCTGCCAGAGGCACTGGCTACTGCCAGCGATAAGCACTCCCTTGGGAGCATTACAATTCAGTCAACTAAGCGCCTGGTGGTTTATTTTCATTTTATCTTGAGGTGCTGGAGATGGAACCCCAGGCCCTGTACATTGCAAGTTCCTGCTCTGCCACCGAGCTACATACACCCCCAACACTACATACACCCCAACACCCCTTCCCTGCAACCTGACCGTTCTGAGTTCTCTTATTTGGATGCATCTAATTTTTTAAATTATATAAAATTATTTATAAATTATATATACTTGGAGTAGCCTTCATAACGTTCACAACTTGATCACAAGGAAGCAAATTTCTGTCATTGATACAATTAAGAACCAGAGATACATTGTCATGTGGAACCAGAGGACTCTGACATTTTGGACCAGTTCTACCCCAAACCAGTGCAAACTAGCTCCCACTTGTCTCTGCTGGTGTTCACAGAACTGTACTGGAGACAGCGACCCTGTGAAAACCCACACCCCATTATTCACCGCCCTGTCTGAAGCTGTACAGAGGACGTGGGCTATCTGGATGGCAGGGGAAGGCTCTGTAAATGATGGTAGGACCTCCATCGAGGGTCAGGGATGGGCTTCTGAGATCTGTGGAAACCAGGCAATGGTGAGTGATACCCAGTGCTAAGAGCTAACCCCAGGAGAGATTGGTTGATTGTTGTTGTTGTTTTTTTTTTTCCCACTTAGCAGTTTAACAAAATTTACAACCTGATTGCAAGAGCAACACAAGGCTAGAGAGACAGCCCTCGGAGGTGCTGCAGGCAGGGTGTGCGCTAGCAACGCAGACAGGCGCAGGCGAGAGTTCAAACACCTGACCCTCACTGGGACTTGCAAATGAAATCCGGAGGTTATGTGTCAAGATGAGGCTCAGGGTCCCGGGACCCTCCTTGTGTTCTGAGAGCCCACTGTGGTAGGAACCGGCTTTGAACAAGGCTAAAATGTCCCTATGTTCAATGATCTCCTATGTTCAAGTGTAGGTTTCTGAAGGGACAGACATTGTAACAGTGTCTGTCTTTGGGATGGGTAGCCCGTTCATCATCCCATGCTACTTTGGCCTGAATGTAACCAGCAAGCCGATGCCACTGGCCAGAGGGAAGGAGGATTTGGACAAAGATTGCAAGACCCTGAGACCCCAGGCAAAGCTTCCTGGCTACATCTCATGGCCTCTTGCTTAGTTGTGGCTCTTGGTTCCCAAATCCCCCCAGGTCAGCTCTGCAGAGCCGGTGACGTGTCTTCCAGGACTGAATAAACTCTTGGCTCCATCTGAACTGAGTTACAGCTTCCTCACCCTCTTCCTGGACACTGTTAATATAATGTAAATGACATAAACCCTTCCCCGCCTGGAGTTGATAGACGGCCTTGGACTTTCATTGCGTGTCTGTTCTGCAATCTTAACCGCCTGGGCACTGGCTTTCCTTATGATGCCTTGAAAGGCAGCAGCCTGGCGCCAGCTGGGCATCCATCTAAGAGGCACGTGCACTGAGCGGAGGGATGGCTGCACGGGCCTCCTCGCTGGCGCCCGGTTGCTTTACCCAGCGGAAAGCTGCACGTCTCACAACTTGGCTAAAATCAGAAACCCAAAGATGTGTTTGTGTTCTGTCAGAAATGTGCCGTGTCAATTTTGGCCCTCTCCTCTCTCCGTATGCTGCGCCATATGGCCCCACTCTCCTCACACCATCTAAGCATCTGTTCCCCTTCCCCAGAAAGAAAGGAAGGAAGGGCAGGGTCCAAGAGGCAGCTCCGAGAGCTGAATGCTGCCAGACCTAGAACATTCTTTGGTCAGAGAAAGGAGACAGATGGGATAAGGCTCTCTGAGAGCAAACCTGTAGCTCCATCTGGTCAGGCTCTGACATGTCTGTTCTCACTATCGCTCCTGAGGAACAGGCCACTCATCATGTCTTGCCAGCTCCAAACGAGAGCAGAAGCCGACTGGCCTCCAATCTCATTGCTGTGACTTGGGGTTTGAAACAGGTGCAGAGAAACAGCCGGAAAGCGTGAAGCTGGGAAAGAGGAGTCAGCTACCCCTCCAGCCAGGATGGAGGTGGCTAGCCAGGAACCTTGGAGACTCATAGAGTCTCATAGGGGCATCATAGAAAATCCATCCTGAGAACAGGAAACAGCCCCGAGTGTGAGAGTGAGGGCTCTCTCTAGAGTTAGGTCTCTTCCACCAGTGGCAGGCTGCGACAGAGGTGACCATGTCCAAGCTGAACGACCACATGGTCTTCAGAAGTGGGAGAAGTTTAAAAAATGTAAACACAAGTGATCAGGTATGCAGGCATGTGGTCACTTGGAACCATGGGTGGAGGTGGGTGAGGGTGGATGGGGTTACGGGGTGGGCCTGTGCTCTCGGGGAAGTTGGGGGTGGGTCACACAGACCAGAGAGTGTATCCTGTACTGAACCCTCTGAGAATGGTACCAGCCGGCTCAGAGGGCACAGGCCCACATCTAAGTCCAGAGTGGTTTCAGGGTTCCCCTCAGCACATGGGGCGCACCCCAGGTTCTGCACTCTGTAATTTTTTTTTTTTGCAGAGCTTTACAAAGACCCAGATTAATAAGTCTTAGAGGGGGTGAGGGGCTTGTGGGTTAACCAGATCCCTTTAAAAGGGCTTGCCAGCTTTAGTGCGCAGCAGGGGCCACTATTCAGCTGACCTGGTTTAAACCGAGCCACAGTGTGGGCGAGCAGATGCATGTCTTCACTGACGACAGGCATGCCTCTAGGCCAGGAACCCCTGTGGAGACTGAGATTGGGAATTTCTAGGCCAGACTTGTCCTGATCCACATGGAGCCTTCAGCATGGAGGTGACAACCCCTTCCCAGCAAACAAGCTCAGGACGAGTAGGAGTGAGGGAGGACATGGAGACCCTGAAGACAGGAAACTCACAGCTCGGGCAAGTGCGGTCCACCAGGCCTATGTCTGTCACCTCCCCAATCTCCATGTGTCCACATGGGTGTCTCACCTCTGCCTACCTTCGGCATGTGGCCACCATCAGTCTTAGGAGATTTAGGTCTGAGCCCACAAATGTATTTTTCATGTTCCTGCCTCTCTGAGCCATCTGTGTAGCTAGCTCTGTCTCTGTATCCACACCTCTGTAACCCCAACACACAGAAGCACGCACCCGTCCAACCTCATGCAGTTCTATCCTGTCTGCATCTGAGGGGTGGTTTTCAGTCACAAATGATGCAGTGCTTATTATGAACCCTTGGGCTTGTGTGCATGCGTGTGCGCATGCCTGTGTACGTGTGTGTGTGTGTGTGTGTGTGCCCGTGTGTGCTCTCATGTGCATTTCAATGCACACGTGTGCGCACACACGTGTGCATGTGTGTGCTTGTGTGTATTCCTATGTGTGTGTGCATGTATGTATTTGTGTGTGCGTGTGCATACATGTGTGCTCTTATGTGTGTTCTGATGCACATGTGTGTACGTGTGTACATGTGTGTATGCACGTGTGTGTATATTCGTATTCATGCGTGTGTGCACGTGTGCCCTCATGTGCATTTCAATGCACATGTGTGTGTGCATGTGTGCTCTCGTGTGCATTTTGATATATACATGTGTGTGCACGTATGAATGCATGTATGTATGTAAGTGTGTGCATGCATGTGTGAGTATATGTATGTGTGTATGCACGTATGATCATACACATATGTATGTGTGCTATTGTGTTTTCTTGCTCAAGAGGTTCTGGGGTCACATAGACACTTGTTGTCCGTTCCCTGTACAGTCTGAGTATCTCTGCTAGCTGAATTGTTATACCTGTTATAACTGAATCCAGCAAAACCTACATTTCTTTGTGGGACTGAGACCCTGCTTACACAGACAGGGCATAGAGAAATCCCACCCCCAACATGGCCACTTTAGGATTCTGGGTGTTGAGGGGACGGACCACTCAGTCCCTTCCTCTTGATGGAGTTCTGGGTCAGTCAGGCTGGAAATGACACACATGTCACACATGTTGCATGTGATTGTCATGGGAGTCTTTGAGTCAATGAGCCATGAGCCTTGTGGGAGTCTGGATCAGAGTGAGGGTCAGTGGGTCTGACTGGAACACTGACTCCTAGGGGCAAGATGAAGGAACAAAGACATCCTGTGCCTGAGTATTATGGGTATGCCTAGTGTGGAGACCTGGTCAAGGCTGAGGGTTGCTGGGAACAGTAGCAGTCATGTTTAATGTCAGCCATAATCACTGAGGCCTCACTGATCTGTTTCTGAAAACAGGAACAAACTACAAAGTTGCCTTGTGCCTGAGTGGGGAAACCACTCTGGAGCTTAGGTGGAGATCCCAGCTGGGCCCATCCAGGAACCCAAGCAACCAAGGATGTTGGTGTATCTGCCTGGTATCTGCTTTCTCCTGTGGGCTCAGAGCTGGCCATGGGTTCATCATAGGAACCATGATGACCAGATTGATAGAGGCCCCAAACCTCCCCTGAGTCCTATGGACTGGTGGTCAGAGGAACAGAGAGGACCCAGAGAGGATCCTGAGGACTTACCTCCCCAACATCTCATTGTCTACTTCCTGTACTCTTCTAAGAGTATACTAAAACTTTTAAATGAGTGTGTGTGTGTGTGTGTGTGTGTGTGTGTTTTGCAGAAGTCAATGGACAACTTCGTAGAATTTGGTCTCGCTTTCCATCTTCATGTGGGTCCTGGGCTTGAACTTGTGTCTTTAGGCTTGCGTGCAAGCGCTTTACTAGCTGATCCAGCATGCCAGCCCTAGAGGCTGCATTTCTAAGTTCTGTTTTGCTGAACTGTACAAATGACATGGAGACTACAGGGACTTCCCAGGCCACCTGGAAAAGAGACATTCTTGATTCCAGGACCCTTTCCATGTCCTCCAAGAGGGTACAGATAACTGGCTCCAGCTGTCCTACCCATTTCCACAAGGGAACACACAGCTACTGGCTACTCTTGACCTTCTGTGCCTCAGCCTCCTATCTCCTACGCACTGAATGTTCCAGTAAGGGCTCAAGTGGGGAGACAAAGTCCTTAGGAAACCGTAGCTTCTCCTACAAAGATTCCTCAGGCTGGAGCTATGCTCCTAGTCCAGTTCCCTGTGTGTGCACATGGCTTCCTCACAGGGAAAATGGTTTCCCAAGAAGGAAAGAGTGAACTAAGCCTCCGCCTGCCTCCCATCTGCCTCTTTCCCTCTCCGGCTGAAACTTCACACTTTTTAGCAGTAGTAAACAAAACCAAATTGCAGACTCCCTGGCACATGGCGCGGACGAGTAAGACAACCCAGGAGGAGACACTTACCGCTCTGAATTGGCAGGCATGGTGGGATCGATGGAGACCATGGCGTCGTCTGTGGTCAAAAGGGAGATGGTGGTGTTCCTGCAAAACACTCATGTCAGCTCTGAACCCCTCCCTCAACACACATGCATGCTTGCACATGGGCCTCGAGTGACAGAGTCCAGAGGAACCAGGACCTGAGAACAGGGGACCAGGTGTCCTTGGTTAAGGGCAGGTAGGGGCAGCTGGTTGTCCTGTAGATACCTACCCCACCCTCCACCCCCTTATCAAGTCAAGTGAAAAGGGCAAGTGTATTCTAAGAGCCTGTCAACTTTTAAATAATTTAAAGTGGGAATCGGAGCGAGGATAATTTATTGAGTTGAGAGATTAAGGAATCCGAGGTGTACAAAAACTAGCATTAGACCAGAGACGGGAACCACCACTCACCTCGCTGCTTCTGCATCCTTGGAGAGATCCCCCGAGCCTGCTCATCTCTCTCCCATAAAGAACGGACTTAAGTGGTCGAAACCTGTCTCCTCCCAGCCCCTCTAGGGGCTGCTGATAAGCTCACACCTCTGTCCAAAGAACTAAGCCCTCTGATCCTCAGCTGTGAGTTTTTATTACTGCATTTTTAATGTGTGTGTATAAGGACGGATGCACGCCAACGTGGGTACGTGAGGTCAGAGGTCAGTCTCCGAGTGGTATCCCTCGGGGAACCATCCACCTTGAATCTTGAGACAGGATCTCTTACTGGGACTGGGGCTTGCAACCCATCTTGTGAAGTTTTCGAATCGGTACAACGGAAATGGGACCCAAATCCCACATCGTACCCACAGATATGTCCACAGTATATGTTTTACAGTTCTTACCATAGGATGCCTAACGCTTCCCACAGGGTGGCTACTTTTGCTGCACTGGGGCGTGTGCTATATCCTCCAGGACATGGCTTCATCCCTTTGTCCCTCTCTTACTTGTCTATAAAAGGCTTCTGTAACCCTTCTGTCCCATTACCTCCACAGACCATAACCCTATCTAAAGTCATCGCCATCCAATGCCATTCCCGAGCGCCCCTTCTTTCCCTTATCCATTTCTTTAGTTGTGTCTGAGACAGGGTCTCACTGTATGGTCCCGGCTGGCCTCTAACCTACAATCCTCCTGCCCCAGCTTCCCAAATACCAGTGTTACAGGCACATACCATCTCTAAAGGAAAATTACGATGCTAAAATGGGCCAAGTGTCTCTTATCCAAAACACTCATGACCAGAAGTGTTTGGGATTATTATTATTATTTTCTTCAGATTTTAGACTGCCTGGATATCTGGGATGTGATACCGGGGTGGGGGGGGGGAGCTGACCTACGCCTAAACATACAATGTACATATTTCACTCTGTGTCTTGATTGACATATTATACCACGCCAAGGACACTACTCTGTGCATCTGGGGTCAGGTCAGTCAGTGCTAAAAACTGTTTCAGGTTTCAGAAAACTTGGGATTTGGGGTTTAGGGACTAGAGAGGCCCAGCCTCTAATTAGAAAAGTCCCATGCTGATACAGGCTGGCTTTAAGAAGGAAACTGAGGATTTAGACTAGGCAACTGCTTGTAACGCATCTCTGACATGAGTCCTGTGTCCAGCGCTCCTGGAAGCAAAGGCACTTAGCTAGTTATTTGTAGCTGAGGTAACTCCAAACACCTCCTTCCTCAACAGTGAGTGAACACATGAAAGGGAAAACCCAGTTCTGAAGATGGAGCTCTACCTGAGCTCGACAGGGCAGCTGGACCCTGCTGCTGGGGTCCAGCTCGGTCCTGGGTCAAGCCAGGATGGAGCTTCTCATGGGGTTCGCTTCGAGGATTTGAGAGAAATCACAGCAGAAGCCTGGGGGATTCTTCTGCCCCCTAACCCCAGCTTGTAGCTTCACCCTTGTCTGGTCCACTGTGGGGATAATACAGCTCTTATCATGGAGCACACAGTGGGGGGTGGGGTGGGAGGAGACACTCACCGAGGCAGGCCGGTGGCGATACAGAACAGGTCCATGATGTCACTGGAGTTGCAGTACTTGCTGAAAACCACCTGTGAGACACAGAAGCTGAGCTTAGGAGTTGGCTCAGTGAGTAATGTGCTTCCTATCTAAGTGCAAGGACCCAGGTTCAATCCCAGAACTCATGTACACAGGACGCGCTGGCCACCTAGGCCAGTGAGAGATGCTCCCTCAACAAACAGGACAAACAGCTTCTGGGGAATATCAGCTAAAGTGAACCCCTGGTTTCCCACCTGCAGGTGTGCACATGTGAGGCTACATACATACATGAACACATGTGTGCGCACACGCACATACGTGAAAAAGCATAATCCTTAGGCAGTGAGGTAGCAGAGCGCCCACTGGTTTCCATGGAGACGCTGGGTTCCATGCATTCCCTCACTGTTCGGAACTAAGGGTTACTTTTCAAAGCTGTGGGCTCTAGGATGCCACGTGGGCATCTTTTCATTTGGTCGGTGTATACGGATTGTGGAAAGGCTCAATTCCTTTGTTAGGTGAGAATAAATCACTCGCCCGTCTTCTCCACGCCTGCAGTAACCCGGGCACAAAACTGAAAACGAAGTTCTTCCAGGGTACGGCAGCACAGCTAGTCTCATGGAGTAATTACAGGAAAAGCGCACTTTAAATTTCTTGATTCTTTTTTTCTTTTTAAAAGATTGCCTTTTAGTCTTTGGGAGATGAGGATCTGGGGCTGAATGACTAGATCAAAGGGGAAATCAAAACGATAAGAGAACAGCTGTGAGTCGCTATCTGTCACAGCAAAACGTAAACCGTTTGCACTGTGGCTGCACCCCACCGGGCATCCAGTCCCGGCTGGCTCTGTAGGACAGCAAGGGTTTGCTTTGCATTGGCCTGGCCTGTATGAGCGTTCTGACGTAAGCCTCAGCTGTTTTCCTCTGGTAGCCTATCTCATTATCATCACTGATCTCTTCTTTTACATAATTAATAAATATTAACATATAATATATCATATAGAGATATTATATATTAATACAATATTGTATATTATAGCTTTCTTTTTTCCATCCCTCCCTCCCACTCTCTTCTCCTTCCTCTCTCATCCTGGGAATCAAACCAAGGGCCTCGAAGATCGGACAGGGGTTGGACAGTGAGCTACCTCGCCCAGCTCCTTTCTGAGACAGTGTTACACACTATGTGGATCATAATTTGAATCACTCGCCTCCAGCTTTGGAGTCCTGGGATCACTGGCACCCCCAAAGCCCCACTTTCATTCCGTAGACATTTCCCTTAGATGTTTCTTCCTGGATCACTGTGGTCAACACCCTTTAGTTCCTGCGTGTAGGGGAGGACCAGGGCCGATAAGATGGTTGTTGTTATTTTTTGATGCCAGGCACAGCCATTTCAACTGAGTTGCTTCTTGCTCTACCTCAAAATAGTGAACTAGAGCAAAGAGACGACGCTCTCCCAAGAACTTGGCCTTTCTGTGATTGGCTGTTTGCTGCATGTTGCTGGATCAATGATACAAAATGATACAAAGTGATACAAAGCAGAACAGGTGTTCACCGCTGGCCCATTCCACCTTTTATGTCTGTACTATGGGTCACAGTTGTGATCTGCACCGTTCAAGGGCTCTGTCCGTGATGTCCTCAGTTCCGGACGCCATTGCAGCTCACCTCTGCCATACCCTGACCCTCACAGTTTCGTTTTCCCTGGTTCAGCTCCCATCTCATCCCACCCCTGCCACGCCCCTGAATAGTGTCACTTTTCTTTGCCTGTCCCTGCTAGCTCCTGTCACCCACAGGGGAGATCCAACTCTCGGCTGGGCATCTAATGTTCTAATGCTTGCACCCTCCCAGCCTGCATCCTAACTAAGTGTCCCCACTCCCATCTCTGGCTCCAGTCCGACAGATACTCCTTCTTAGCCCTCCAGCCCTCTCTTCATCCTGCTGTCTACGCAGGATGGCAGCATCTTTGGTCCCCGCTCTCAGCAGAGCACACCTTCAACCTTCTTTTGTTTTTCATTTTCTTTTTTTACCATGAGCATCCTGGCATGGACCCCCTAGGCCATGGTTTATGTTGCAGATTTGCTGGCACAACCAACCTGAAGTCCCGAGTCAGCCTGGGGTTCTAGCCGTGCAGCCCTCAAAGCAGACAGGATCTTTCTTGTGGCTCACTCGGCCCGCCGCAGTTTGGTTTTTGATGTCTCACACTTGTGTGAGCTGGAGGTGGGGGGAGCAAAGGAGGGGGGAGGGTATGAAGGCCCTTTTCTATTATCCGTCTTCCCCGGGAGACTTCTTAAAAAGGAAGGTGAGGTAAGAGGCTCTGCAAAGTGTGCCTGCAGTCAGAGAAGCAATGGCCAGTGGGCCAGCTCAGGGATGCTGTGCACAGCACCTGGGTGAGGCCGAGGACTGTGTACTTTGTTTTTACTAGGCTCAGGGGGGGCCTCTGAGGGGTGGGAGAGGCTACAGGATATTGGATGTAGAGCTACCGGCCAGCTATCCCTCTACAAAAGGTCTTGTTCCCTACCTCCCCTGCACAGACACTTAGGGTACCATGTGGCTGGTAGGGGCTTCTCCAGCACCCCAGAACCCACAGAGATGATCCTAAAGTTGCATCCTCTCTACAGCCGAGAACCACTTACACCAAGGCCTCTTAGATCCTTGGAGCGTCCAGCGGGGTTCTCTGCCTTCCTCGTTTCTTTCTGTAAGTCGGAGAAAACTCCCTGACTCCTTTTGTTTTTACTTTATACTTATTTAATAGTGAATATTCATGCACGCCATAGCTGTAAGTCAAGCCCCTTCTCCTGCTGAGCCATCTCTCTGGGCCCTACCCACTTCTTTGTGCCTCAGTTTTAAGTCCTGTAGAATAGGCCCACAGAGGCAGCAGCTGTCATCTAGAGATGGCTAGTCTGAGTGATGGATGCTCTTTAAGGTTCTACTGTCAAATTTTGTGATTCTGAAGAAGTTCAGAGGCCACCGTGAAGGACCACACCAGGAAAAGTAAACTGCAGAACCCTACCCCTACCCCCAGAGCCCAGTCCAGACAGGCCTCCATGTCCACCTCCACAGGATGTCCAGGATAAACAGCTAAACAGCATGGTAAGACTCCCGACCACGCCCAGTGGAATGTACCCCAGAGCACAGAGTGAGCCCCACGAAAATTTTATTGTGCAGATTTTTTTTTAGCTCCACAAAGAAGCCCTTTTGTTTCTTTGTAAGCATTTTTTAACAAAGTGGTAGGATTTTTTTTTAAACACCGAAATGAAACATTTTAAAATAATATCTGTTTTCTACTGCCATCTCCGCCTCCTCCCCAGATTCATAAAGTTGTATTAAATAGTCTTTCTTTTCCATGGCAACGGGGTTATCTGCTGAGGTTCCTCCAGAGCAGTGGGCGATGCTTACAAAGCAGAGGCTACCGTATCGGGTCAAAGCTTTGAACTTCCTCTGAGGGGGTGGGTGGGTGGTTGGGTGGGTGGGTAGGAACCTACTCTGACCCCAAGAAGGCCAGAATCTTCTCAGCAATAAGAAACACCTAAACTTCCTTCAGGCCAAGCGCCTTTGCCCTATCCTGGCTATCCTTTGAAATGTCTTTGCCCAGATTTTTAAGGTCTGCCAACAAAGTGGAAATGAAAGAGAATTTCCTTTGTGCTTGGGCTTCCAAGGATAGGATAGCAAAGAACGGAGGAGGCTTTTGAAAAGTTGAAAGGTAATCTCCTAGCCAGGGATGGGTGATATAGGCCTACGAGCCCAGCTTCTGAGAGGGTGGGACATGAGGACCATGAATTTGAGACCAGTCAGGACTGAGTCTGCAGAGGAGTGGGGGGGGGGCTTTCACCCAATCAAATGGAAGGCCCCTTGGCACCTGATGCTCTTGCTGTTCCTGTGCAAACAGCTAGGCTGGATCTATGGAAGTCAGGCTTTGTTCTGGGACCAGGATCCACCTCCTGACATCGTTTCTGACAAATGGCCCAGGGATGCCATACAGAAACTTGGAAAGAGCAGAAAAGACTCCGTGGGGTGCTTCCGGCAGAAAGCAGCGAGACCCCACATTCCTCGGTTCCCTGGCCATGATCACTTTCTTGAGGTCTCTTTTGAACTGGCTGCAACAGGAGTTGAGCAAAAATCCTTTGAAAACGCGGTCCTCTCACTTGAAGGAGGGAGAGTCGAGGTTCTTAGGTGTTAATTAGTCTCCAGCAGGGCCAATGCCAGGGGAGTCTGAGTGGGGAGAATCCAGAGGACAGGATGCTGGAATGGCTGGAGTTAGGAGACAGCCAGCCTGGGCTGACTGTTGCTGACTACCAAAACCGGCTGGCTGCAGGGTGTGGCCGTGGGAGCCTCGGACAGCCTCATGAGAAAGGGCACGGAGCTGTCTGTCTACGCGTTGAGCAATTTTCTAGGTCCTTTGTTCCTTACTCAGAAACAGACAGCACAAGGAAATAGAAGTTGAGATTCAAACGAGATGCCAAGGCAGCCAGATCCACATGCTTTCACGCCACCTTCCAGCTTCCAGAGACAGCCCGGGGCTGGGGCTCATAAGCAAGCATGGAAAATCACCCCAAAGTTTTTCATGTCGTTGGACGGGCAGCACTGTGATATGAAAACATGGGACCAGAGAAACAAGGAGGAAGCAGACAGCTTCTCCTCACTGGGAATCGGTCCTTCTCTACCTCAGCTGAGACCTGTGAATGTCACAGAGTGGCTTCATCCCAAAGCCCCCCCACCCCCACCCCAGTCTCCATGCCGCCAGAGTTGGCAGAAGCTAGGCACAATCCAAAGAGTAGAGCAAAGAAACAGAGGCACCCAGGCATGTGGGAACTCTCACAGGACCAGCCAGGGTCAAAGTTTCTTCTCAGTCCACCTTACATTGAGGGTATATATACCCTGGCAACTACTGACCCTGGTTATGTAAGTATATATTCAAATCAGCCCCCTGGTGTGGACCTGGTTATAGACACAGGGCTGGATCTGAGACAGAAGCTGGATCCCCAATCGGAATCACCTTCTCTCCGCACTAGATTCTCTCTTGTAAACTGTAAGCACAGGACCCTCAGCTTACCATTCTGTAAATGGTAAGAACCAGAACACCACCGGCCTCTCTGGGAAGTAGTGAGCAGCAAAGCAGAGGAAAACACCAGAAATGAACCACCAAAAGCATGGCTGGCTGAACACAACATTACATACCACACCATCTGGGTTACCCATCCATGAGACTCATGGCCATGTCAGGCTATTGACTTAAGTCTCCAAGGGTCTCTGAGTTGCCAAACGCAACCAGAGTATCTTCCAGCCACACGCTTGTGTGGTACCCAGTTGTATTTTAGTGAGATGATACTGTACCCCTTGAGGGATTTCCAGGGATCGGGGTGGATCTCCTCTGTGCCCACAACTTCCTTGGGGAGGAGCTGCTCTTGACCTGGCAAACTATCATTAAGGATGGACAAAGCTCTGTATGGTGGAGCACCAATGTCTTTGAATAGATGTTCTGGCCCAACTCAGTGATGCTTAGGCTGCATGACCTCGTCTCAAGAATGTAAGAAAGGCAAGGAGGCTGGGGGCTGGGGTCAGGGCTCTGGTTAATTGGCAATCAATCGCCCTGTCAGCTTGGCTGGGTAGAGACCAGTGGTTCTCAACCTTCCTAATGCTGTGACCCTTGAATATAGTTCCTCGTGATGTTGTGACCCCCCCAACCATAAAATCATTTTCATTGCTACTTCGTAATTGTAATTTAGCTACTGTTAGGAGTCATCCCGTAAATATTCTTGGAGACAGAGGTTTGACAAAGGGGTCGAGCGAGACCCACAGGTTGAGAGTCACTGGTAAAGACTCTCTGATAAACATCCCTCTGTGTGCCTTCTTCCAAAAGATTAGGGAAGCAAGATTTGGAAAACCACAGTAACCAGGCACAGGGTACCCCTCCAACAAGCACTCTCTAGATATGCCCCATAGAGAGTAAGGCAGGTGGTCCTGGCTCCTGGTGACCCTGGTGACCCTGTCCTATCATTATACTGATTCCCGGGTTTCTCTTCATACTACTTCCTGAAAGTTTTCCTAAGAG
The DNA here is from genome assembly GCF_004785775.1 of Grammomys surdaster. NCBI lineage: Eukaryota > Metazoa > Chordata > Mammalia > Rodentia > Muridae > Grammomys > Grammomys surdaster. The sequence continues at coordinate 2,541,798 of NW_021604628.1, read as the reverse complement.
ACTTGGAGCTTGCAGAGATGGGTGGGGAGGCTCAGCGGGAGCACAGGGGCCAGGGGGATGCGTCAGGAGTAGGCTCAGGACACAAAGGACTGTGGGTTTCTGTGGGAGCAGGGCATGAGAGACAGAAGAGTCAGCTACCTGAGCTTCTGATAGGAACTCGGTTGTCCTGTATTAGGAGTTGTGGCCTTGTTGGAGTGGGTGTGGTCTTATTGGAGGAACTGTGTCACGGGGAGGGGGGTGCAGGCTTTGAGGTTTCAGATGCTCAAGCCAGGTTCAGTGTCTTTCTCTCTTCCTGCTGCCTGCCTATCCAGATGTAGAACTCTCAGCTCTTTCTCCAGCTCCACGTCTGCCTGCACACCACTACGCTTCCCGCCATGATGACAACGAACTAAATCATTGGACTGTCAGCCAACCCCAATTAACCATTTTCCTTTATAAGAGTTGCTGTGGTCGTAGTGTCTCTTCACAGCAATAGAAACCCTAACCAAGACACTGTGCTTCACATAAGCAGCATGTCACACCAGGGGGACTGGCTGACTTGGCAGGCCTAGGTTCCAAGGATCAGAAGTCAGGCTCCAACACTGACCCTTCTGGCTCTTATCCTACTGGACGGGCTTCTGGACCCCACTCTCAGCCTTCACTTGTGTCCTGATCCAGAGCGCCTATGATCAGACTCAGTGCCTTGCCTGTGGTGGGCAGGCTGGTGGTCAAGCCTTCTCTAGGGTGGGTACTGGGGAGGTGCTAGTGTAATGCCCAAAGTTAACCTGTAAGCCCCACCTACTGAAGAACCAGGTGGCTTCCTGGAATGCTGGAAGTTGTAGTTCTTGGAAAAATATCAATGCCTCATGGAAAAGTATGGTGGCCTATAGGTTTGTCCTCATACGCCCCTGCAACGTGTGGCTGGAGGCCATTTCAGGGGAATTCTAGGGAATAGTCTGACAAAAGCCCTGTTTTTTTTGTTTGTTTGTTTGTTTTTTTTTTGGTCAGTACTTAGTATTTCATAAAGCTTGCTTTAAATTTGGCCCAAAATGGTAGAATTGGCTTTTCTGCAGTGAATCTCAGGATTAACACTAGGTGGGCGGTAGGTGTGCTGTTCCGTTTTGCCCTGGCTCAGTTTGGATTTCTGCAGCATGCATCTAAAATGAACACTAAAGATCCACATATTCACTGAACTTTTAAAAAAGTTTCCGAAGAGCTGGTTTTAATTCCCGCCCACCTCAGTTTCTGTAACAGGGTCTTGCTAAGTAAGCTCTAGTTGGCCTGAACTCACTACAGAACAAGCTGACCTTAAACTCAAAAGTAATCCTCCTGCCTCAACCTCCCCAGTGCTGGGATTAAAGGCGCACCTGGTTGCCTTCTTAACCAAGTAATGCTAGACAGAGATCGACCCTAAAGGAGACTTCTGGAACCCAGCCTGGCTTTCTAAGTGGGCAGCTCACAGTAGCTGTTTGGAGTGCTGACAGGAAGAATCCCCCACAGGTGCATGTGGAGGCCTGGTGCGGAGGCTTGGATTTGGGCTCCAGATACAAAGTAACTTCTTGCTACCTCTATCCTATTTACACTTGATATTCAGGTTCTATTTATTTTAAAGATGGCTGCCACGGCAGCTGTGGCTGTTCCCTCTGCTGAGCAATTAGAAGCCTGTAAACAAGAGCCAGAATCCCAGAGAGAGGGGACCAGGGACACAGCAGCCAGCCAACTGCCTGGCACACTTCTGCTGTGTGTGGCTCCTCCAGGAACTCCCCTACACTGAGGAATCCCAGACCGCTCATCTCTGCCTGTCTACCTGAAGCACTCCCTTGAAACTTCCATGAACATTTCTTACAGGGCCTAGGAGACGCTGGTTTGGATTGTATCAGGTCCGAAGGAAACTCCAGTTCCCCAGACTCTGAAACGCAGCCCAGATATCCAGCAAGGAGCTCAGCCCCGTCATGGGAGGATTTCTGGTGGTCAGATAAAAGCCAGCATTTCCCAGGAACTTGGGAAGTTGGTTCTCATCCTAGCAAAAGGAGTCATGTCCCTCACCTCCAGCAAACACCAGAGACACATGGCTCTCCAATGAACATATAACCTGTGGCATATCTAGGTCCATGCTAGCCGGCCTCCAGGTTCCCCCAGTCCCAACTCACAAGAATGTTATACAGTTCAATGCCACCACCACACCAGCCTCTGGGTCCTTCTCTCCCGCCTGCCACTCTTACTTGCTAGTGTTCTATTCTTGACTCCTGTTCCTGCTATATTTTCTGCCCCCCTTCAATTCTTCCTTATCTCAAAGATAGCCCAGGCCATGCATGTCCAGTCTTCTGGCCCTGTTCAGTCCACTTCCTTGTCTCTCTGCTCTGGACACTTCCAGAGATGTCTCTGGATATTCTCTCTCTCCTTCTCCCTCCCTTTCTCTTCCTTCTTCCCCCTCCTTCCCCCTCCCTCCCTCCCTCCCTTCCTCTCCATCCCTTTCCCTCCCTTCTTTCTTCCCTCTCTCCTCCCCTCCCCTCCCCTCAATAAAAACCTTCCCCTTAACCACACTATGAAGCAGTTATGTGGTCGGTTTACACAGATTGGCTTTAAGCCAGCGACCACCAGAAACCGTGGGTTTCTAACCCAGGCCTGTGTGGTTCTACAGTTAGGAAATTCTCCCAGGCCCCAGGGCAAATTCGATAATCAAACAGCAATTGAGGTTTGGGTTGAGTTGATAGGCTGGGAAGAAAAACCCAAACCAAACTTAGTCTTAGCAGCAGCTCCACAGCAAGCGCACCCTGACCCCGGGGGAGAACTGCAGTGCCTGGGAACTTCCTCTGTGGTCCAGCGACACTCCATTAAGCCACACCATCCTGCAAGGCTGGGTGGGAACTCGGGTGGCATGAGAGTGTCCTCTCCCCATCGCTGACAGCCCGTGCTACTTTTCAAAACTATTAAAAAAAAAAAAAATCCATGCTGAGGAAGTCCCACTGAGGAGTTGGCTGCTGGAAAACATACAGCTTTTTATGTCTCGTAGTTACCGGAACCCTGGTGGTAGAATTTTTCAGTCAATTGCCTTAGCAACAATTTCTCACCAAGTCTCTTTGAACTCAGAGTAACAAATCTCCAGTAAGATCCTCTTCGTAGGAATTCTGTGCTCTCTGTCTCACTCTCCCCCCAGAAGCTTCACAGCTTCTGTGGAGGACGAGAACCCAAGGCACTGGGACCCTACGGTGTTCATGTCTCCTGTTGCTGGATTCCCATGGTCCTCTACCTCCCTCTCCCCCACCCCCAGACTCTCCAATCTCATATTAGCCATTTGTAGCATCTCCGTGGCTCTCTTCACTTGATGGTAGCGCTTACCGAGCCTCTGTGTCAAGCTAGCATCGGGAGGCAATGGGGCCAGAAGTCAACCATACTGGCCCCAAGGGATCAGCAAATACTAACGACAAATCGAACTGGTAACAAAAGAAAAGGGTAGGTTCCCCCCACCCCCACCCCCACACCGTGTGAATAACCCAGTGCTTTCTGGGGCGACTGTCAGTTATTACCACACCCTGTCCTGTAGAACACTGTTCTCCATGACTGTCATGGCGTTAGCGCCCTGAAACCAGGGACAGCTGTAATCACAAGGAATCCTCTAGATCTAACCTATTAAGACTCTTATAGGAAGCTGGGAAGGTCATTAGACCCTCAGAGATGAGCCTGCCCCCTCCTGCACAGTGGCTGGGCCAGCTGTATACAGGGGTTAGAGTACCCAGGAGGTAGAGGGTTAACAGAGGTGGGAGCTCTGTCAATGCAGCTACGGGGAAGTTGTCATCCATACTGGAGTAAGACTTTCCATCATGTGCCTGCTTTGGGGTTGACTCCACTATGCTGTGTGAATAGGCGGAATTCATAGGCTGGACTTGGGTGGAATCGGTCCTTCGGCCTGTCATCGGTGCCTCTCTCAGGGGGAGCAGACATTTGGATGGGAATGGGTGGGTGAGGGGAAGGCAGCAGTATGTGCTAGGCTAGGGGTGCCCTGAAGTGATGGGATGTTATAGTGGCTGAGAAAAGAACCAGCACGGGAGGTCATACGTGTGGAACAAGTTGGGTCCAGGGATGAGGAGAACCCAAATCCCTTAGAAGAACCACAACACTCTTGGGAACTAGGGTGTGTTATTAAGGGGGTGGAGGGTGTTTGTAAGACGCCGTGCTGGGAAACTGGGTATGGGGAACCCTTATCCCACTGTGTTCTCTCGACAGTTTCCTATAAAGCCACCATAGTCCTCAAGAATGGGGGTAACACTACATATGTGTCCTGAGGTGTTATGGAGGACGCCAGCTAAGGAACGGGTCTCCACGTAACCCTAGAGGAGAGCCGTTAGGTAAGGTGCACACCCTTTGACTCCGAATCCCACTTCCAGGGAGAAATAACAGCAACAGTAAGAGCTTTAACCTCACGATGTCCAGACACCATTCCGGTGCATCCCCGCGGTGCAGCTCACCCAACTGTCCCAACAAACCAGGTCACCTCCTGGATTCACGCCCAACCCACTGCTCAGCACAGCACCCCGCCAGCAGTTGGGAAGGCTCCTAATGGTACAGTTAACCACAAACACATGGAATGAAAACCATATGGGTCTCATAAACAGTGAGATGGCTTCAGTTGAGTGCATCTCCAGACAGAAAGCTACAGACGCATTCAAATGGGTCCTCTGAAGACCGTTTAAGGCAACAGTGGGAGAGTTGCCGATGGGAGGTTGTGTGGGAAAAAAACAAAACAAGCGAGGCACAGCTGTGGGAAAGAAAGACACACACATCCATGTGTGCATGCACGCATGTGCCCACACATACACACTGCATAAGCACCCTGCAAGTATCAACAGTAGCTCCTTGGGTGGCAGGATAATGGATTCTTTTCTTTTCTTCCTGATAATCCTATGCATTTCTCCAGTCTTCTGCCATGAACATGTGGGGGCTTTTATAACCAAGGAAAAAAGTTATCTTGCTCTCCAAGCCGGGGTTAGTCTCTGATAAAGGAGCAGGTGTGAGCGAGAGGTTCTGTATGTATAAAAATCTCAAATGAGGAGAAAGGGTCTTTCTTCTCCATTTTTATTCGGAATGAGAATTCCTTGGCGCGAAGCCAAGAACAAAAGAAAATTAAGCAGTTAACCAGAGGATGGAGAGTGGAATTTAAATAGCATATGGCTGGCTGGGCGTGGAGACTGTGTGAGCGGAAGGGACCAGGAGAAAATCAGAAGGGAAGAGAGGCACTGGAGAAGCTCTGGAGGTACAAGGTGCAGCCTCCAGAGCGGGGTTGGTGGTTCCTTAGGAAGGCATGCAGGAGCTGAAAGTGGTTTTACAAAGACCGCAGGCCTTGAGAGAGCCACATGCCTAGTGAGTGACCTCAAGGGCATGCAGACCAAAGGGAATGACAAGGTGTCCCTAATGACTGCACTGAATTCAGAGAGGGAACCCTGTGGGTCTATGCCTCAGAGGTTCCCACATGTTCAATGTTCCAGAGACTCGAGTGTCCCAGGTGACTCTCCCGGCGAGTCACAGGCCATTGTGCACAGGGATTCAGGCCTCTTCAGGCTTGAAGAGCTAAACAGCCAGGATCATCTTAGTTTAACTTCCTGGGACAGGGGGTTGTCTTAATTTGAGAGCTGCCATGACACACGGAAGCAAAGTGACCCCCCCAAGGCTGACAGGAGCCTACGGTTGCCACCTGGGCCCCCAATTCCAAACACAAGGCCACACACACTCTTCCATATTGCCACTAACATTATACTGAATGCTAGAAACATGGCTTGCAAAATAAGTGATATTTCAGACACGGTGCTTAACGGTCTGTATCTGCTTTAAATATTAGGCTGCTGTACAAGCCTGTGAGAAGAAAATGGATCAGTTTTGGAGACTGGGTAAACTTCTGTCCTATACTCCCCAGCCATTACGGCTGAGGACAGAAGGTCCTGGAAGCAAGGATGGTCTACTAGCAGAGAATTCTGGGACTGAGTGTCTGTGGCTGGCTGTGTCCTACCTCAGCAGGCCCAGGACTAGCTACCACTTGTGCTCTCCTGGCTGTCTCAAATCTCCAGGATTGTTCTGCTCAGGTGCCGGGGTTATGCATGGGTTCAAGTACACGCATGGCAGTAAAACAAGGAGAGAGAAATCCAGAACATGGACTCAGGATGGCTTGAGCAGTGCAGATGCCTTAGCTCTGCTGAGACTCTGATTCTCCAGGTGGAAAGTGAAGACCATCCTACCTTGGCTACAGGCACGCTGTGAGGACCCACCCGTGCAGATGAGAGCTTTACATATCAACTACATGGCGGAGTAGGAAATGTGACTACAGGATGGACCATTGAAACCCAGGACTCTTTGCACTTCAAAGACCATTTTTTTCACAAGCAACAGACACCAAGGACATGTGGCCTCAGCACGGCAGCCAGGATTTCTGGGAGTTTCCATCAGTGTGGGACAAGAGGAAGCCAGCTCCAGAATTGTATCAATAAGGCTGTACTTGCTCCAAGTGGCCCACTGACCTCTACTGACAAGTCACTGTGTCCTAGTGTGTCATAAGGGCGGCAGATCCTGGAAGTCAGAACGGCTTAGTAAGAACCGTGACTGAGAGTTAGCAATATTCCAACCGCGGCACGTGAGCAACCAGTCTGAGCTCCCTCCGGGAGGGTTGAGATCTCCCCTAGTTCAGCAAGCAGGCTCTAGATGGAAAGGTCCTTCCCACATCCTCTGCCCATCCCCCCTAGACAAGCTCCTCTGAGTAACCAGCCCATAGGCATATGCACAGGGTACAGGTCCCGCCAGGCTCCAAGCTCCAATTCTCAGTGAGCACCATTAGGGGACATTTTATGCTGTATAATAATAGCTCTATCAACACTGCCACCGCCATTATTATCAAGAGCTATCGGGGCAGAGACGATTCTCAAGCCAGAGACAGAGCAAGTGGACCTTAGGAGCCTAATGTATTATGAGCTGCCCAGATATAGTCACGGAAGGATGGAGGAGGTACTGGTTCTGATGCAAACTTGAGTTGCATGTCTCAGAGCCCAGGATGCCAGATCACTGGTGGTGTCTGAAGCTGGTTCAGTTGCTCTCCATGGGGAAGAAGGGGTCTCCCAGTTCTATGCTATGTTGTCCCATCCAGGATGGATGCACAGTTCAGGTCTGCCTATCAACTGCTGGTACTTAATGCTACATCATCGAAGTGAGTATTGATTTAGCTCCTTCCTCTGTGGAGAACAAACCAATTCATGGTCCTTTTACTTTGTCCATCACAGGCTGATTCATTTTCTAAAGCTTTTGCCAGCTATTAAGCCTTTACATAAGCCTCTGTGGGCTTGTCGGGCTTTGCCCATCCCCAAAGCTGCCAGAGTCTCTCAGGCTGGTTGCTGGGTGAATGAAAACCAGCTGGGCCACTTTCCAGAACAGCCAACTCCAGCGCAGGGGCATTGCCTTCACATTTTTTGATGGATTAAAAGGTGTGTGTGTGTGTGTGTGTGTGTGTGTGTGTGTGTGTTCTACTGCCTTTACAGTGCCTGAGAAACAAGTGTTTAACATAAAAATATTTAATATCGAGACCACTACCAAAAACTGCATATTCTATCCCCAAATAAAAGCATGTTTACCAGAGAAGACATTGCAAGCTCTCTATGTATTGTCTGTCCATCCATCTGCCCCCTCACTTATCTGTCTTAACACCTATCTCTCCATAATCCTTTTATTCATTATCCATCTGCCCATCCATGCATCGTCTATCCAGCCATCTATTCATTACCTATCCTAAGACCTGCGTCTCTGTCCGTCATCCATCCTATCTGTCTCTTCAGCCATCCACTCATCCATTCATCTAACCCCCATCATCCATCACCCAACTCCCCACCATCCATCACCCAACTCCCCATCATCCATCACCCAACTCCCCACCATCCATCACCCAACTCCCCATCATCCATCACCTAACTCCCCACCATCCATCACCCAACTCCCC
>NW_021604628.1:2528798-2533750 GCF_004785775.1 Grammomys surdaster | reverse complement strand
TCACCCACTTAGCCACCACCCATCACTCATCCATCTGGTCTACCATCTATCCAACCATCCATCCACCAACTAGCCTAACGTTACTTATCTATTCACCCACCCATCAACCACCTTACATCTATCCAACAACCCATCCATCTGTCCATCCATCCATCCACCTACCCATCACCCATCCATATTTGAATTTCACCCCCAATTATAAATTCTACATCTAAATGTCAGCACTCCGTTCTTCCTGCGCTGTCTCTTGCTTCGAAGTACTTAGCAATGATGTCATATCCAAGATGGTTACAGCTAACCAGCAGGCAATCATGCTGTTTTGTTTGCTAAAATAAAAACTGTATTAGGGGCTCATTTCCCTTTCTAATGCAGGAGATGCTTTTCTGGTCATTGCGTTTGAAAGAGAGTATGAAATAATAGCAGAAATTTCCATTTATTACTGTGTTCCAGACCTATTACTGAAATTATCTCTGGAGGAGGGGGGTTTGGTTCTAGAGGCAAGATCACACGTGTGCTGAAGTGGAAGGAAGGTAAGTCGCAGCCTCAGCTCCCCACTCCTGGCCCCAAGGGGTTCCAACACCTGCCCCTGGCCACACCACTGCTCAGACCACTGCCCATTGGCCTGACTTCCAAGATCACAGCCGACATTACTGTGTTTCATGGTATATCTCTAAATGCAAAGGCTGTTTTTTAAGACAAACATGACTGTGATAGCTGCACAGAAGAAAGCTAATAGCAGCCGGGCGGTGGTGGCGAATGCCTTTAATCCCAGCACTTGGGAGGCAGAGGCAGGCGGATTTCTGAGTTCGAGGCCAGCCTGGTCTACAGAGTAAGTTCCAGGACAGCCAGGACTATACAGAAAAACCCTGTCTCAAAAAAAAAAAAAGAAAGAAAGAAAGAAAGCTAATAGCAATCCCCCTGGTCAGGTCCCAGTGTGGAAACTGATGGCGGGGTTGGGGGCAGTACCGTCTTTTCACCATTTACTGAAACGCAAGGGACCTCAGATCCTTGAAGCACCCATCCGGAGTGGATACTCTTATTTTGCAGACTCTAAGGCTCAGAGAGTTAAGCAAACTTTCCCAAAGCCACACAACAAGGGCAAGGGAAAGAAATGAAGGGTAATCTACAGACAGAGTGGTGTCCTGCAGGAAGAGAGATTCAGCAACTCCTGCAACGGCAGCTGTGAGCTGAGGGAGCCCACAGCGCATTGAACGCATGAAGGGAAGCAGCCCAGTCCAGAGCTGCCTACATGAGAAACTGATGTTCTGTATATACAAAGAGCAGCCCCCAGATATCTCCCCCCCGCAACTCCCTGTCCCTGGAGAGATCATGAAATGAGAGATCCAGCTAGACCACTGTGTGAGCCAATCTTCCCTTCCTGGAGCAAAGGGCCAGGACAGTCAGCTTCCTAAGGGGATGATGTAGGGTTTGCTTTGAAGTTTAGTGGTTCTAGTCTGCAGTCTGCGGCTGGCCAGCAGTAAGGCAGCATCCTCGCGGGGCAGTGAGACCCACCATTGCTCACCTTATAGAGACGACATGAAAGGAAGAAAGAGGAAGGCGAGAGTTCCCAACCTCTCCTTTGAGAGATCACACACCTCCAATGCTCTAAACATCCCCATCAGACTCCATCTCCCAGTGGTCCCTGCACTTCCCAAATGTTGTCCCAGGCTAGACCAAACCTCTAACACATGGGCCTCTGAGGACTCATATCCTAACCACACCCATCCAGTTGATGGAAGACACAGTTCTGAGGTACTGTACCAAGACTTCCCTAACCCCAGGATGGGAATGACGCCAACTCCACCTGCTTTCATCTTCCTCCCTGAGCCCAAGATGTTGGGGCTCGGGGAATACATTACCCTAGAAAGACCCAATTACACTGCAAAAGAAGTCTAGTGTTTGGTTCCTGGTCCCATACCAGCTCTGACCCTGAGCTTGGGACAATGGATGTGTATTCTTTCACCACACAGAGTGTGCACTATGCATGTGGTGCTTCATCACCGAGGAAGACATGGATGTTGGGAACATCAGGCAATGCTAAGAGGCAGCTGTTACACCCACCTCTCTGATGGGCTACAACCCCAAAACTCTTGCCAGTAGAAGAAGCTGGTGTCTATGGGAACCCTACTTTTGGAAGTGGGGCAAGGCCGCTCTGACCCCCTGAACCTCCTCCAGCTCCCCAGGTTGCCTGGCTGCCAGCAGACTCCAGGACCCGTGTCCCTGCCTGCCCTGTCCGTCTCAGAATCCTCTGCTTGGATTTGTCTGTCATGCTTGATACACGTGTCTCTCTTGTCAAAGCTCTGGGTCACTTTGCTTTTTCTTTCTTTTTTTTTTTTTTAACACTTTTAGCATCTGAAGCCAATGTCGCCGCTATAAATAATGAATCACAGAAGCTAACTGGAAAGAGAAAAAACGAGATCAAAAGACTAAGAAACGTGCTGTGCAGAGCTCACGGCAGAGGACTGGTTTGTGGGGGACATGCCTGGGGCTTTCCTAGTAACAACCTGGTGGCTTTCTTTCACCAGGTTGCCCCTAGAATCCTGGCTTCAAGACAGCACTCAGAACAGAGCAGTATGAAGACTCTGAGAGAATCCTATGCAGCTCCCCCCAACCCGAGACCCAACCGAGAGCTTTGAGACCCCAGGACACACTATGGCTTTTCAGTGTTTCTCACCAGCTCAAGGCTTGTCCCCAGATGAGGAAGGCATTGGGAGGTGGTAGTTCCTTTGGCAGATGTGGCCTCATTAGTGGAGGGAGGTCTTTGGGGGTTATGCCCTTTATGGGGATGCGGGACGCGGTCTGTTCTCAGCCTGCTCTCTGCTTCCTGCCCTCCAGGAGGCAAGCATCTCTATACCCTACCCTACAGTGCCCATCGAGATGTCCTACCTCCCCACAGGCCAAAGTGATAGTTCTCAGTGGTCATGATGGAAACTTCTAGAAACCTTCTTCCTTAGAAATGATGATAGAAGGCTAGAGATGACAGGCAGCCATGGATCCCGCCATTACTAGTTCCAGTGGGAAAGATAAGGAGAGAGCTTCCGCCAGAGCCACAGTGGGAGACGCTGTTTATTCAATGAACCCAGAAATAAAGGCAGATAGTCTTTGTTTTCCCCTTGGGGTCGGGGGAAGGCCAAGCTACATTGGATCATGGTCAGAGAAAAAGCAGGAGGATTCTCAGAGGTGGTGCCATTATGGCTCTGAAGAGGGCTCAGGTTTGGCTGGGATGGGACACCTGCTAGGTGCGGAGGGTCAAAGACCTCAATCAGAAATTCCCATGATTAGAACTCCCAGGACATGTTTGGAAAAACAGGCAGAGCGTTCCTTCTAGTGAGGGGCTAGTGATGGCTTTGTGGCCTGGGTCCTTCAAATGTCACCCTATGTCCATCTCACCAGTGTTAATATGTATTGCTTTCAGTATCATTTAAATCCCCCTCAAAGTACTGTCTCCACCCAACTGTCCAGCAAAAGACCAAGTCCACATTGGTCCCTCCTTTCCTGTTCTGCTTGCCAGGAGCTTCACCATCTCTCCCTTTTGATACCAGTGGATATCCCCCTTCCTCTACAGACCTGGTATCTGAATAGTTAGGCCCAATAGGCTAGCAGGCATCTGGGGGTTGAGGGTGTGGGGGCTCCCCGGAACCTCTGTGGCTGCAAAACATTCTAGGTATTTGCATTTCCCTTATCTGGCCCTCTCTGAGCCAAGAGGGTAAGAGAGAGAAGTGTTTGTGGGGAGAAGTCCTGAATGAGTCTCAGTATGGGGAGAAACAGGCATGAGCAGGTGCGAACTAGTCCCAGGTGTGAACTAGTTCCAGGTGTGAACTAGCTCCAGGTGTGAACTACTTCCAGGTGTCAACTAGTTCCAGGTGTCAACTAGTTCCAGGTGTGAACTAGTTCCAGGTGTCAACTAGTTCCAGGTGTCAACTGCATCTAGCTCCTGCCACCATGCCTACTGTTTGCCAGCCATGCCCCTCCTCCACAACGGACTCTCAGCTCTCTGGACCCGTAAACCAAATAAACCCTTTTTCCTATAAGCTGCCTTGGTCCTGGTATTTTGTCACAGCAAGGGAAAGTAATCGATAGAGACTCCCAGAGACAGCCTCCGAGCGGTGGCTTTCCTGTCATTTAGCAACAATGTCACCCTCAGCTCTCACACTGGGTCTCGGATGCTTCCAGGCACAGTCACTGCTTTTTGAGCCTTCAGTCGCCGCTTAAGGCTTCAATTCAGCCCCGCAGGACCTGCCTGACATTGCTCCGTGAGCAGCGGATTGGGGCTGTGTCCTGAAACCCAGCCTTCCCGGCCACGGGCTTATTAAGAATGTGAGGTTCCAGGCTGAGACACACTGAAGTCCACTAGGCCAGTAATGTCAAACTGGCCACTTTCCTGGCTGTGTTTGAGATGAGAGAAACGACTGCAGAGAAAGGCATCATGGGAGACAGCCTGAGTAACTGGTCGCTGCCAACGATCGCTTCATCAGAATAAATAGATAAATAAACAAGCAAATAATAAATAATAAATAAATAAAACCAGCCGTATGCAGCTGGCTACCTGACTACAAACAGGCCCATGTGGCTACACTTGGACACTTCTTGTGGTGACTTCGAGACTCTCAGCTCAAACTGCTTTGGAGGAACAGCCTGCCCACATGCCAGAGTCCTGGGCTAAACAGACTCTCTGTAACTCCCATCACTCTACAGGGGCCTCTGTTTTTCCAAAGCCCCATGGAAGGCTGGCCAGCCCACCAGGCTGTCAGTGAGGGGCTGGGAACTTGACAGGAGGCATGTCAAGGGACCAGGTGGCATTGTGGTAGAGTGGAAATCTTCCTTCCATACAGTGCCTTTCACTGCTAAGTTGTCTTTGCCTGTAGAACCATCACTCAGCCCTGGGCAATGCTTTTAGCCTGCAAAACACACACACACACACACACACACACACACACACACACACACACACA
>NW_021604628.1:2468674-2528788 GCF_004785775.1 Grammomys surdaster | reverse complement strand
ACACACACACACACACACACACACACACACACACACACACACACACAGGAATATGAAGCCCACAGCCAGGGATCCGAGGTCAGTGTGTCTGGTTCCGTCTGTGCCTTTGGCGGGGCTGTCTTCCCTTCTGGCTTCTTCAGTGCCATTCAGTCACGGAGACTGGATGTAGAGAGAGGGTACCAGAGCCCAGACATGGTACAGAGTCCATGTTTCACAGAGACCAAGCTGCTTTTTCTGCTGGAGAAAGTGCTAGAAGACCAAAGTGCTGGCTACAGGGCACAGTGCCTTAAGTTAGGGCTGCTGAGCCGAGCGTTTAACAATGTTACATACAGTTTATCGCAATTAGAAACAAATTAGACAGCAGGTCTAAAGGGCAAAGAGTAAGAGCTACAGGGAGTTTCTGTCTGGGACCGATGTTCCCGTGTGTGACCCGAGGGAGAAGAAGCGTAGAGGTGTGCAGGGTGAGACAGAGAGGTTACACACAACTGCACACTCCCTGTGCTTCCAGCATGAGCACCAGCTGCCTGCACTCAGGGTATGCCGATGCAACACTGTGGGCTGTCAGAGGTCCTGATCACTTCTCAGACCCTAGGAGTCGGTAAGGTCACAGAGTGCACTTTCTGTAGGTGGAATTGCAAGGCTGCAGCTGGACTTGTGGGAAGTTGAAGCCCTGTGCCCAGGGCAGGTCTTGGAATGGAGCTGTCAGTGCAGGGACCCTGCGAGGAGGTGTTTCCTTGGTAACTCAGTCAGTCCTCTCTATCAGTCCTCCTTATCCCATCCCCTCCACCCCATCCTTAGGGGGGTGCAGCTTGCTGGGTTACCGACAGCCTGATTACAGGATGGGAGGGGGATTTCTAGTGCAGTGAGGGGCCATGGGGCACACCTGCCACTCAGGCAGTAGTCATAGGAACAGAGTCCAGCCGGGATGCCCCGAGGTGCTCCCATTGCTGGCACTGAGACCTGTACCAGCCTCACATCTGGTTTGCATGTCATTTCCACAGAGCATGGCCTTCCTATGCTCTTGAGAGACTCCACCAGGGACCAGAGCTGTGTTTGATACATTTCTGAGGCCCTTACCCACAATGCACTCTGGTGAGGTCCCTGGCCCCTTTGACTCTGGGCATGAATGGGTCCCAACAGGTGTGGCTTCTATAAATCAGAGACAGAAGCATCTGGAGGATAGGGTCTTTGGTCCTGTCTTTCTGTTTGTGGCCACTTTGGGGCAGTCTCAGTGGATCTGGAAGAATTGTGAGAAACAAGATGTGCCACGACTTCCTCTGGGACCTCGAACTAGTCAGGTCTCAGGGTGTGAAAGGTACTGGGAAACAGGTCACTTAGGCCTGAGGAGCAGCTGGACGTCACCTAGTTTCCCAGGTCTCCGCCTGCCCTGTGAGTCACCAGCCTCTGCATAGTCCCTTTGTGGGAATGTCACTACCTTACCGTTTCTCCAGAGAAGAAAATGACTTTCACCTCTGACCTGGTTAGGCTATTTGCGGGGAACAGGGGAGTAGATTGAGACAGGGTTTCTCTGTGTAGCCCTGGCTGTCCTGGAACTCACTCTGTAGAACAGGCTGGCCTCGAACTCAAAGATCCACCTGCCTCTGCCTCCCGAGTACTGGAATTAAAGGCATGCACCACCACTGTACATGACACCACCACCCAGCTTTGTCCTGGATAGTTTTTACTGTCAATCTGATACAACCAAGAATCATCTGGGAAGAGAGAGTCTCAGGGGACTGCCAGATCAGATTGGCCTGTGGCCATCTTAATGGGGAGTTGCTTTGACTGTTGATTTGAAGGAGGACCTCCCAGCCCACCGTGAGCAGTACCATGGACAGATAGGCCTGCACCGTATAAGAAAGAAAGCAGAGTTGGGTGTGGTAGGGTACGCCTTTAATCCCAGCACTCAGAAGGCAGAATGTAAATCAGGGTAGGTGAGCCAGTAAGCTGCATTTCTCCGTAGTTTTCTGCTTCAGTTCCTGCCAGGACTTCCCTCAGAGACGGACTGTGACCCAAAGCGTAAGCCAAATGAATCCTTTCCTTTCCAAGTTGCTTTCGGTCATGGTGCTTATCACAGCCAGAGAAACCAAAGTAGAACACCACCTCCCAGTCGGCAAGAACAGAATCAAACGCTGCAAGGGACCAGGGACCAGGGACCAGGAACCAGGGACCAAGGACCAGGGACCAGAGGCCAGGGACCAGGGACCAGGGACACTGCTCTGTAGCCATCAAGAGCAAACCCATCTCTTTGTGCTACAAGGCAACACCAGTGTTTCCCTGCAGAGGGCTGCAGGTTATCAGCAGTCGCCTCTGACAGTGTCAAGCTAGAAGCCTGTAGCATCCCCTCCCAGCCAAAGGTCGTTGGGAAGGTTTGGCTTAAGTGGAACCTCAGATCAGAGGCGTGGAAGGAGGGGCCAGAGGCTGGTCTCTGATTTCTCAGTGACCTTCCAAAGTCCTCCTAGGATGCTCCTCCTGCGGTCCCATCAGGTCCTTAGCAGCAATTTGCTTATTGCAAAAGAAAAAAGTTGAGGTGGTCTAGCTTATCTTCACAGCCAGCTCTGATCCTGGCAGAGACCCCAGGGGCTATCTCAGGATAGGCATGAGATAAGGTCAGGATAGACATGGAGCTGGCCATCCATAGGGTCCCTGTTCCCTCCCTAGCTTCACAATGAGCCCCTGAAAGATGAGGATGGCCCTTCTCCTTCTGGCTCCCTGCACTCAAGGTGCCATGCCCATTATCCATTTAAAGAGAAAAAGTTGTAAACATAGCACAGGGAGACCCATGGGTTGTTCTAGAACTGCTGAGGGAGAGCCAAGGGGAGCCGCTGAACCTGGTCTGATGAGGGAGAGGACATCGGGAGCCAGAACCCACAGGATTCACCTAGATCATCTGGCCATAAAAAGTAGATGGAAATGAGTAAGAGAAGATGAGGGGCTGGAGGGATGGCTCAGCGGTTAAGAACACTGACTGCTCTTCTAGAGGTCCTGAGTTCAATTCCCAGCAACCACGTGGTGGCTCACAACCATCTGTAATGGGATCTGACGCTCTCTTCTGGTGTGTCTGAAGAGAACTACAGCGTACTCATATAAATAAAATAAATAAATCTGAGGGGGTGTGGATCAAACAGTGGCAAGATAGCTACTGTGTGTCTGGATGGGCAGGCCCACCTGTTCCAAAGTGAAAGGGCAAGACAGAATATCCTAGGGAAGAATAAGACAGTCAGAACCAGGGGACACTGTAGGTGGCCTGATGCTCACCACAGGACCAAGCTGAGGGCAGGTACATCCTTCAAACAGCAGAAGGTGGAACCACTCAAGAGATGGAGCCACAGGCTAGGACAGAATGCTGAGTTCCTCAGGCCCTGGGCAGCTGGAAAAGGCCTAGGCAGGGCAGAGAATGCCAGAGAAGCAGAGATCAGGGAGCCACAGTCCCAGTGAGAGATCCAGCAGGGCATGCAGGGCGGAGGACTCTCAGTGCAAAAGGGGTATCCCAAAGAGGAAACCTTCATTGTAGAGGCAGCAGGTCAGAGCCTGTCAGGTCCATAAAGACACAATAGGGCCAGGCTGGGTGGAGCTCAGGAGCGTGGTGCCAACCCCCAAGCAGGACAAAGGCCAAGCAGCCACATCCCCAGAGACAGACCATTTCAAAGCAGGCTACTGACCAACTTCCTCATGCTACTGTGCCCTGCCCGTGGCTTTCCCAATTTCAAACAGAAACAGCTCAGCAAAACTCAAGTGGCTGTTTCCATAGTAAGACCAGGGTTCCAGCTGCAGAGATCGGCTGGCACAAAGCCACAGTGGCAGCTCAGAGTGGCTGAGGGGAGGCGCTTACCAGACCAGGGCCAGGCTCTAACAAAGGCCCCCAAGTTTCCTCCTTGCCCAGGTTACTTGGCCTGAGGCCCCCAAAGGCCTCTTCCCACAAGTCTGCAAACCCAGGCCTGGCTAAGCTACCAGGCAGGGGCTCTCTGGCTTCCTGATGCAAAGTGCCTTATGCATGCCATCCCTAAGTGGGTAAGCTCAGTATTCTTGTCCTTTGCAGATAAGATAAAGGACCAAGTACTGAGGTCTGGGGGTATGACTCTCCCCTCCCCCCTCCAAGGGCATAGGAGATTCCTCAGAGCAAAGACAGAGCAAAGATTTAGAGAGCATATCCGGTTCCCAACGTCCTGCTTCTTTAACAGCCTACTTGAGGACCTCTTGGTCCCCATGTGTGCATCCTGGCAAGCCAAGGAGCAGTGGGACAGGCATGTAGAGACTTGGTTGGATAGGCCACACTGCCCCTTTGGTCACTTGGAAGATTTTAACCCAGTATGTCCTAAAGGCTTCTGAGTCTGCAAGATGGGAGCCTTCCCTACCTTCACAGAGGAAGGACACCAATCTACGACGTCCCACCAGGAATGAAGACCCTGTCATGTCCTTCTGTAACATGGTAGCCGGCTGGAAATAACTTACGCTACCTACCATTCACGAGCTTGCTGTCCGCAGGCCAGAGGGCCAGCGATGGCTCACGCAGGCTACTGTAGTACCCCTGAGTATCTTCATCATGCTGGACCCCAGCCTCCAACATCCAACTTTAGGGTGTGTGTGGCTCACTGGCTACCTGATCTGCCTCATCCGTCTAAGCTGTACAACAGTATGCTCGCCCTTGCCCTCACTTCACGGCCGAGAAAACAGACACGGCAACCAACCAATGCAGAGACGGAAGTGGCGGTCCCAGAAAGTGAGACCCTGGGGACACATGGTGTCCACCCACCTAAGGGCCCTTCAGATTGTACACAGGGTTCACAAGGACAAGTCCTTGGGGTTCTCCTATCTTGTACATGAATGCCTCAGAGATAGAAGCCAGGATCCCCACCCGCCCCCAAATTCTTGCTGCCATTCCCGTTAAAGAAAGTTGTGCACTGTGTGCGTCTGGAATTGTCTCCGTACACAAAGAGCAGCACCAAGCAGTGGCGGCCAAACTGATACACTGGTTCCTTTGCATCCCACCCTGGTAAGACCAAGAGGGCCTGGAGTTTTATCCCTGAGATTTGCTAAGCAGCTAAACACTGGCAAAAGTGAGTGTTAGTAATATGGTCGCTCCTGTGCCTGTCTGAAGCTGTGATGACCAGGAGTTGGCAGGAGCCCTGGGCTAACTCCTCACCAAGATAACAGAGAGCAACATGTATCCTTATCCCATCCCAGGCTTTTTCTAGCAATAGTGGCTTGCTCCTTGAGCTCCTATGGAGAGAAGATGATGTTGGTTAAGCGCAAGCCAGGAACAGCTGCATGCTGGGAACTTTCAGATGTCACTTTGCACTGATGTACAAGGTCCCAGCAGTGTGGATGGGTGCAGGGCTGCAGGGCTTGGAGCCTGAGAAGCGGATGCAGACACCAGGAGAACCCGAAGACCTGGTTCTTACCAGGGTAAAGGTTCACCTCAGCACCCATTGCTAAAGACAGAGTGTCCAGGATCACTGATGAGCTAACCACAGTAGCAGGGTGGAGGCCTGCCTGCTCCACCAGCCTCCGCTCCCTGGTGTGAGTGCAAAGTTGTTTATGAACAGGCAGAGAGCAAGAGGAGAATAATGCCTCTTGTGTTCTGCGATGTTCCAGGCACTGTTTATATTTCCCATTTACTCTCATTACAGTCTATAAAACAGATACGATGATCCCTTCACTGAGCGGGATGCCAGCCAGAGGAGCCCAGAGCAGCAGAACCAGTACCCACATCAGGTCTGCCTCCACCCAGGGCTATGACTTTCTAGCCTAGTGCAGGTGCCTGTCCCCACCCATCCCAGGGTTGGCATATAGGTGACCTTTCCAGAGATTACCCAAGTTCATGTGCGTTCACCTTAACTCAGTGACAGACCAGTCTGGATCAGGCCCTCCTAAACCTTTCTTCTACTTTCCACTCTTTGTTGAGCAGATCTCTGAGGACCTTTAGGGGGATTTTAGGAAGGACCTACCACTGCTGGCCAGGTGACATCCCATCTTTCCTCTTTAAAGAGATCAAAGAAGGCCGGCGATATGGTTTAATGGCGAAGCGTCTGTCTCACATGCACGGTTCTATTCCCTTGCACCAAAATTAAATAAATAATTAAAAAAAGAGCAGATCTTTAATAAATTCTCATTTGGTGGGGTGGGGGGAAATGTATGTGTACAGATATGTGCTTTGTACACGCACTGTGTACACATACACGAACACATCTGTGCTCGTGTGGACAGAATCGGGAAGACACAACAAGGAGAGCCCTTCCTTCCTCTGGGAGGAGGAGGAGGCGGCTGTTCCATCTCCATAGTTGTACCTCAGGACTCAGGAGCCTGGATCTGGTCCTGCACCTGCCTTCCCTGCTTAAGAGGCTGACCAGTGATGCTTGAAGGTGCCTCTCAGGCCATCCCAAGTCACCGAGCCTATCAAAAGGGCCACCTTAGAGGAGGGATGAGACTTCCCATTTTCCCAGGATCAAGCTGAGGGTAGAGGGTGGGTTTCTCCTACTGCTGAAGCAAGCCGGCCAGCGCACACCTGAGAGAGGAGGCCCATATCCAGCAGGCAGCCCTCTTTGGCTTCCTTTGCTGGGTTCAGAGCAAGCTGCCCGGCTTCCCCGAGATGTCCGGCTGCCGTCCTGGTGCAATTTCCCCACAACGGCGTTTCCATAGGCACTTTAGGAGGAGCTAATGAGACACCCCTCTCCCCAACGCTCCTCTAGGCCAGCTTGCCCACTGTCCCTTTGTCAATATCAACAGAAGTCAAGGGCACTCTGTGTCCAGAGAAGGGTCTTTAGAAGGGGAGGGGCCACGAACAACAACAACAAAAAAAGGGTCTGTGGCGAACCGCACTCCTACGTGGCTCAAGTTGGTTGGGAGGTGAGTGTAAAACGGAGCCAAAAGCGGGTCCCTTCAGTCCCCGCGAGGCGACAGCGTGACAGCCCAAGACTGTCACCGTCCACCTGGGACCTGCCCCGCGGGTCTGCACCGCAGGCTGCCGTGCCTCCAGGAGACCCTGATCGCACGGCGGGCCGCCAAGAGCTGCTCGGTCCGAGCCGGCGGTGGGAACACCTGCGCCTATTAGGGCGCACGGAGGCCGCGGAGGGAGGGGGATCGGGGTACCTTCTGGATGCGTCCATCGATGTCCAGGTAGATGGCCTTGGGCCGGTAGCTTGAGGAGCCGGCCCCCATTGCGCCCGCCGCTTGCACTTGGACTTTTTCACCTTACTTTCTCGCCGCGGCCGCCGCGCCGGGAGGGCGGGGGCGGGGGGAGGGGCGGGGGAGGGGCGGGGGCGGCCAGCCAACCAGAGCTGGCAGCTCGCGGGCTCCACACGCCCCTCCTCCCACGGCGCTGGCCCGCCCCGCCCTTCCATCCCCTCCCCTCCCCTCTTCAACCCCTCCCCTTCTCCATCCTCCTTTCTCTCCAGGGCTCCTCCCAAACGCCTCTCTCCCCCTCCTCACTCACACTCCGCTCCTCCCTCCCCACCCTTTCTCCTCCTCCCGCTCTCATTTCTGCCCCCTCCCTCCCAGACTTTCCCCCATTATTCCCAGGCTCTCCTCTTTCTCCCTCCCACCTCCCCCTGCTTTCTCTGCCCACCTTCCTCCATCCCGTTCTCTCACCCCTCTCTTCCTTCCCCTACCCTACCTCCCCCTCTGCCACCTTTTCCTTCCCCCTCTTTCCTTCTTTCTCCTTTTTCCTCACCTCAGTGACGTCCTTCCTTACCTAGGGTCCCTCCCCGCCTCTCATCTCTTCTCTTTCCATCTCCCTCCTCCGGCCTTCTTTTTCATTTCTATCCCTCCCTATTCCTCCCTCCCCCTCCCCTGCTCTCTCTTTCCCACCCCATCTCCTCCTTTGATTCCTGTCACCTTCATACATGTCCCCTTCATACGTGCCCACTGCCTCCTTCAGCTTGATCAGAGATTGACCCCTATCTCTGACTACACGATCAGTCAACAGCAGCCTCTGGGCTGAGAGCTGTAAAATCATGACCCACAGTACTGAGAAATCAGCCCCCCCCCAGTTCCCCTCCCCCACTCCCCACTCCCCCGCAGTAAAGGCCACCCTCACTTAATTTGAATCGGAAGTGGGGAAAGTTCCTTCCCCAAGCAGCCCGTGCATTCCTGGAAGGGCTGGGAAGGCTGTTTCCCTCCACCTGGAGTTGACAGCCTGTCCCTGCCCTTTAAGCTGAGGGACGGTTGCCCAGCCGACTATCTGTTAGATGCAGCACTTCCCTTACTGCCGCCCCCACAACACTCACAGATACTTTTGCTATTTTCCATGGGGGTTGGGGGCGCATGGTAAGCCCGAGGGGAGAGAATTTCAGGTCTCCTTAGCCTCTTGGATACAAGAAACTCTCTGGGGCTTTCCTGGTGGGAACAGCTGGAGGAGGGGCCCTGAGGTTGTTGCTCTTGGAAGCAGCGGTCAAACCGCTGGAGAAGGCGCCTATTGTTTGTCTTGAGTGGATTTCCAGCCACATCTGCTGCTGTCTGGGTTGTGCTGAGGATGCCTGGAGCTCCTTAGCCTACGGGCCTGAGAGGAACCAGCCTAACCAAACAGCCTGGCCAATGGCCTTTTCTTTCCCTCACTTGGCCTTTCTGGTCTCCACCTGGTGGACTGTCACTGGGCTTGCCAAATCCTTCAGAGCTATTGGAGTCAGGACCAGGGATGAAGCCAGGGACTTCCAAAAGCAGCATGCGTTAGAAGCACAGATACCCTTGTTCTTCTCAGCTCTTAGCACTAGGTGAGACCCAAAAGCAGCAACCCGTAGCCCTGAGGACAGAGGAGGCTCAGGATGCCTGCTATGCGAGCCATCTTCCACCTACAGGCTGTCTAGCCCTCATATCACCTTGATAGTTCTAATCCCCCCAGGGCTGTCTGGGGGCCCCTGTCCACTCCCCTAGTACAATTAAGGAGCCCTAGACAAAACTTGGCACCTTGAGAATTGCTTAAAAGTGACCGGAGTTTGAGGGTGATGGCACACAGGCTTTTAAGGCTGGCTGGTTACAGCTAGCCGGCTGACCTGCGGTTGTGATCTCAGAAAATTAAGCTGGTGTTTGTTGTCAAATGAGCCAACACTATTGGAACTGATGGGCAGCCTGTTGTTAGAGCTACCTTGTGTTCCTGTACAGCCTGCCATGGAGAGCCGACACGGCCGACGGCTTTCTTCTCCAAACCTTGCTGTCATCTGACTTAGTCCCTTGGAACTGGTTCCTTCAAGACCAGATATTTGTCCCCAGTGCAGCTGACCAGCAGCTTGGAGGGTGTGGCTCTGCGTGTCTCCTATTGTGAGTGTTGGGCACAGTGAGGCAGGCTGGCCCTTCCAAAGCCTAGCTAGCTCTGTAGTCAGAATAGCAATCACACCTAATCTTATTTTGCATTATCCAGCTTTCCTCTCAGGAGACCTCTGAACAGACACTTAGTCACCAAGGCAGCAACTGTTATCCAAAGGGGAACCAATGCTTGCCCCGCTCCCCTGTTTTCTCAACCCCCTCCCCCACCCCCGGAACTATGGTTTGTCCAACGACTTCTCTATTCAGAACTGTTGCAGATACTGGGTGGTTCAGGGGTATGGAGGTGAGCAAAGCGACCAAAATCCCTGGTTGGAAAGAGATGGCATCTTAGAGGTGAAATCTGATGAATAAATAAGAAACATGGCGCGTTGAGGAATATCTTTTGCCAAGGAGAAAAGTCATCAGAGAACAGGGAAGAAATGTGGGGACACGGAAGCTGGACTTAATGGGTCACTTGGTAAGCTGGTTACCTGAGTGAAGAACCTGCCAGCCAACAGTGACCTCACTCCAAGGTCTTGCTCAGGAGGCCAGCAGGGTTAGGATTGAGGCACAGCGGGGGTGGGGGGTGGGGGGCTGCGGGAAGGCGGAGCTGCAGGGCAGACAGGTTCAAATGGCGGCTCCTGTGGCTCCCACAGGTGACTCCAGGTTGCTGTGTCTCTATCCGATGCAGCCTCGTGGGAGGTTGGGCAGAGGAGGGATGTGTCTGACTAACGGTGTACCAGCCCTACTGAGTGGATAGTGAAGGCTATCCAGCAGGGGCACAAAGTAGGAGACCAGCCAGGAGGTGGTGATTTCTTTACAAAGCACGATGGTCATTTTGACAGTGGTAAGAGAGTAGGAGTTTTTACCAAGAAATAAGGTCAATAGAAGAATATGTAATACATATTATATATATTATATTTGAGGTATATGTGTATGTACTTAGGGTTTCTGTTGCTGTGAAGAGACACCATGACTACGGCAACACTTACAAAGGACAACGTTTAATTGTGGCTGGCTTACAGTTTCAGAGACTTAGCCCATGATCATCATGGTGGGAAGCATGGTGGCATCCAGACAGGCATGGTGCTGGAGAAGGAGCTGAGAGTTCTACATCTTGATCCTTGGGCAGCAGAAGGAGACGAAGACACACTGGCCAGACTTAAGCATATATAACCTCAAAGCCCGCCCCCACAGTAACACACTTCTTCCAGCAAGGCCACGCCTCCTAATGGTGCCACTTCCTACCAGCCACGCATCCACACACGAGTCTATGTGAGCCATGACTATTCAAACCAGCACACATCCATGTACCTCAACACAGGATTTGCCTGATAAGCCTACCTATCATTAATTGGAAGTATTTTAAATCAAACATGCCTGTCATTTCTCTAACATACGCATCGAGGTATTAACACATGCATTGTAGCATTGACGTTTCCCCCCTTAGGATCTTGGAGCATTGCGGTTATAATTTCTGCCTGTCTTGGAGGGGGATGGCAGAGACTGAGGCAGATTGATACAACCTGTCATTAGCACAGGGAAAGAGCTGAAGGATGGTTTCTCTCAAATGCATGGGACTCTGGTACTGTACTAACGGAAAATGTTAAGCTGAACTACCATCTAAGTTCAGGACCTTGGCTGCCTACAACGGATATTGGCTCAGGTGATTGACGGCGGGCTGGAGATCCAAGAGGACCAGTGCTGGTACCTGTCTCTAAGTCTGAAGCTTGAGGGACCAGAGTGCTGCTGTCATACATCCCAAGTAGAAGGGCAGGCAGACACCAATGTCTGACTTAAGCAGGCAGTAAAAACAGAATCCTCTGCCCCCGTTCCTCTGTTCTATTAAATCACTTGATGGGCCACATGATGGGTCACATGAATCCCACCAGAATGAAGGTGGATAGCCATCAGATCCAACCTCACCCAGAACCCCCTGTAAGGCATCCAGGATAAGGAATCATGCCCCATCAGCCTGACTCATTGAACTGACCACCCTGGGGTGGGAAATGATTGGCATTCATGCCCAATGTCTCCATGCCAACCGCCTTCATGGGTGGCCATTATTTCTCCTTTCTACCAGCCTTCTTTCAGACCAGGATTGGGTAAGGGCTGGCCTCTCTGCACCTTTCACAGCATCCTTGAGGCTCCTAGTGTCCTGACTTGCATGCAGCCCATAGAGTGGCTCAGAATCAAAACAAAACCAGAAGAAACTGTTTGCCCCTGCCAGGTGGCCTGGGGATCCTGGATCGGGCGAAGGACCCAGGATCTGACTGTCTATCTCTTGGGTTAGCCTTGGATCTTTTCAGAAGCTGGTAACTGTCTTAGTTAGGGTCACTGAAGCTGAGAGGAAATGCCATGGCCAAAAGCAGTGTGGGGAGGAAAGGGCTTATTTTGTTTACACTTCCTTATAGAAGTCCATCATCAAAGGAAGTCCAGGAACTTAAACAGGGCAGGAGGCAGGAGCCTCTGAATGGACCACGGAGAAATCCTGCTTACCGGCTTGCTCTTCAAGGCTTGCTCAGCCTGCTTTCTTACAGCACCCACGACCACCAACCCAGGGATGGTGTACCTCACCACCGACTTGGCCCTCCCCCATCAACCACTAATTAAGAACATGCCTCCCAGGCCTGCCTACAGCCCCATCTTACAAGAGACATCTTCTTAGTGGAGTTTCCCGCCTCTCTAGCCTGTATCAAGTTAAAGTAAAAGCCATCGGAGGTGTTGACTGAACTCAGTCATAAGGGGAATTAAATCGAGGGGCCTTCTCAGGTGTGTGGGAGCCTGCTTGTCTCTCATCTGCAAAGGAGGTTGTAGGGAAGGGGGAGGCTGGGAGCCAGGGTAGCGCTGGCCTCCTTCCCCAACCCCTGCAGAAGTTGTAGTTGAGTCTGGTACCTTCTGATGTCTTTTTGGTGGAGCCCAATCTGACATTGTCAAAATGATCCATTAGACCCTTTCATAATAAGGCTTCAAATAGTAGCTGAACTGGGAGGGGCTAAGACAGGGGCCCCCGGGGAAGAGTTATCCAGACTCTGGTTTCCTTGCTTACACCAGCTCGCTGTGTTCAGCAGGAGGCAAAGCCACAGCAAGGCAGGACAGCAAGCAGGCTTCACGGCGACAGCACCCTTCCTTGAAGTTGGGAGACTGGGAAGGAAGGCCTGAGCCTTTGGGGGAAGCCTACAGAGTTTCCCAGTGGGATTTATCCAGGGCCAATGGCCCACTTGTCCCTGTCGGGTCTGAACATTGTGACAGCAGACTGCAATGATGTCCTTCTGTCTGTCCATCCTGAAGTCTAGCCAGTGTGTCTCATGACTACTCTGAAAAGAGACTGCTTTCTAGTCTTTGAACAAGGGGTTGTGGAAGGGACCATGTCAAAGTGTGTACTCAGCTTGTGTTTGTTAGGGATGTGCCCCTGTGGAGGTCCCTGGGGATAGATGGGAGCCTGTGGACACACACAAAACACTCTGGCTGAGGTTAGGATATGCACATGGGTAGATGCCTCCGTCTGTCAGAGGAGTCTGCTGGGTTGGCACAGAAGCATGGATGTGAGCACCAGGCCTAAATGCCACAAAGCACGAGAGGCCGGTGAGATGGCTCAGTCAGTACAGTGCTTACCTTGCAAGCAAGAGGACATGAGTTCGATCCCAAGTGTCAATGTTTAAAAAAAAAAAAAAGCCTACTGAGTTGGTGAGGAACTGTAATCCAGGAGCTGGGGAAGCAGAGATAAAAAAAAAACTTTAAAAAAAATTAATAAGTCAGACTGTGCCCAGAGAATGATTCTCAAGATTGCCATTTACCCTTCCTATATACCTGGACATGCATCCATGTGCACACAGAAGGGTGTGCTCTTTGACCTGGTCTGCCCTGAACAGTAATGTTCTGTGGAAAGATCTGTGTAAACCTTGGGCTTGATTTACTCACCTGGTGACTATTCTTTACGACTTCTGTCACTACAAATCATGGCCAGCCATAAACATTAAACAAAGTCTCTCCCAGGCCAGAAGGTAGGTGGTCTTATCTCGGTCACTCAGTGTGGGTCCCCGATACCTTGCGTTCTTGTCTACGGAACTAGCCCCCTGGTATTGGGGACTTGGAGTCCTTCGTTCGCTTCGGTGATGTGCTTGTGTAATTGTGCACGCCCTGTGCTACCTGTGTTGGCTTGTTTTCCTTCTCCTCCCCTTCTCCTCCTCCCCCTGCCCTTCCCCTCTTTCCATCCCGGTCTTGGTGTTGCCCAAGATGACTTCAAACTCTCAGTTGTCCCCTGTCAGATGAGATTGCAGGGCCACACCATCCTGCCTGGCTCATGTTGCTATTCAAAAAAAAAAAAAAAAGAAATCTTGAAAATGAGATTTGTAAGGCAGGAGGTAGTGGCACATGTTTTTTTTTTGTTTGCTTTTTTTTGTTTGTTTTTTTGTTTTGTTTTGTTTTTTGAGACAGGGTTTCTCTGTGTAGCCCTGGCTGTCCTGGAGCTCACTCTGTAGACCAGGCTAGCCTTGAACTCTCGAACTCAGAAATCTGCCTGCCTCTGCCTCCCAAGTGCTGGGATTATAGGCGTGTGCCACCACCGCCCGGCAGTGGCACATGCTTTTAACCCCAGAGTTAGAGAGGCAGAAGCAGAGGCAAATGAATCTCTGAGTTCAAGGCCAGCTTGGTCTACAGAGGGAGATCCAGGGCAGCCTAGGCTACACAGAGAAACACACACACACACACACACACACACACACACACACACACACACATGTGTTCATGTATATTCATGTATATACATGGTACAAAGTGAGTATGGTGGCCCGAGATCCACATCACATCTTCCTTAGCTTCTCTCTGCCTTATTGCTTAAGTCATGTCTCATACTGAACCGGGAGCTCCATGACTGAGCTGGGCTGACAGGCCAGGGAGCCGCAGGGGTCCTCCTGTCTCTCCCTCCCTAGTGGTAGAATTCCAGGCACCCAGCTCCACGCCTGGCTTTCGCACAGGTACTGGGTTTTAAACTCAGGTATTCATGCTTGTTAGTAGCTGCTTTACTGATTGGACTTTCCCCAGAGCTCTGCTTTGTATACTTCTGTGTGGATGAAGCAGACTCAGTTACTATTATTATTATTTTGCCAAATAACCCAATAAAATGAGTAAATTTGTCATCCTCCTATGAGCATAAAATATCAAGTGCCTTTTGACACACTTTCAGCAAAATTCAAAGCACTCGGTGTTCCTTTCCCACCCTGCCGGGGGAAGACCGAGACTTACAGTTTTCTGCCCGCACGTGCAGACTCCAGCCTTGTGCTGCTGGACCACTCACTATTTTCTAAGTGAGTTAATACACTCTGCTGTTTATTCCGCCTTGAGGTCCTGTGTGTGGTTGATTTTTTTACTCACTCCTTCTACAGAGAGGAGATGGCAGCCCTTGGAACGTTAGATAGTTTGCGAATACTTCTTCGTTGGCATCGTTGTCCGTTACCTTTATGGTCTATTTGTAACGTGACAGTGCATATTTAAGCCACCAAAGCCTGTAGAGCTGTTCTGGATTTCTCATCGGCTTTAAAAGGCAGTGCCCTTTAAAGTAGAAAATTGAAAAAAGAAAAGAGAGGAATGACCCACATTTTCAGTGGACTTGGCTAATGGATCTGGCAGCCCTTCTGAAGGAATGTCAAGGACGATAATTATGCTGAGTGCTTGGGACAGCCAGGGATGCCTGTGGGACACAGCAGGCTACACCAGGCCGGCTACGCGGACCCAGCCCAGCTGGGTGTGAGACCCGTTCCTAGGGAAGTCCGCTAGGCCTTTTAAGACCCATCAGAGGTGAACCGGCTTGGGGTGGAAATAGAAAATGTTTGAGTCAGAAGAGAAAAGAATTTCCTTGGGGGAAGAAAAAAGGACCATTTCAGAATCGTTTACAGCAGTGAGGCATTTTTCCGTCACAAAATCAAGCAAAAAGCAGTCACAAGGCCCCCTGAAGTGGCTGATGGGAAGAGAGCAGAGCTAGGTTGATGCAGAGAAGCTTAGCGCCCCCTGGGGGTTGAGATGAGTATCCCATCCTCTGACAGTTTTGTGGAACCGGGATGCTTGTGGGCTGCGCGAGCCAGACACTTGCTTTGGGTGTTCTGTGTGAAGAGCACCAGGTCTGAGACTCCTTCTTCTGGCCCTTCACTTCCCTTGGTCATGGGTCCTCCATATAATGCATCTCCAGGGGCGGGTCTTTTTTTGTGGTCTGCCCTGTAGCCCTGTGCCTTCCAAGGGTGACTTTTAGACATAGTTTAATTTTAACAGAATGTCCTTTTGTCTCGTTGCCTCATTCACCATCATCTGTACAGATAACATTCTATGGACTGAGCAGGATGTACTGAGAGAGAGAGAGAGAGAGAGAGAGAGAGAGAGAGAGAGAGAGAGAGAAACAACTAAACGAGGCCATGAATATGAGAGAGAGCAAGGGGGTGCATGGGAGACACTGGTGAAAGGAAAGGTTGAAAATGACGTAATTATAATTTCAAATAATTTTTAAAAATACATAAAAAACAAGCAAGCATCCCTTACACATCCAGGTCTTCCCAGATCTCTGAAGTTGGTAAAGCATCCTTCCTAGGTACTCAGGTTACTGTCACTCCTGTGAGGCTTTAAATAGTGCTGTCTCTCCTGGTCCTCAAGAGTCATTTGTCAGTGGGAATGACAAGTGGTCCGTAGTGTTCTGAGTGACAGAGAAGAGGAAAGATGCAGATCCCTCTACCCAGGGCCTGGGACCAGGCCATCGGCTGCAGGAGGGTGTGACTGAGAGCTAGCCTGGTGACACCTCAGGGCCTTTAGCAACAGGTAACCCTGACTTTTTCTGGAGCTATGATAGGCTGGTGAGGCATCATGGGAGTTATCTGACTGACATCCTGAGTGGGCCTCCCGCTGGTCCTGGGAAGTGCTGCCATGGATGTTCCATTCTTAGCCTCCTCAGCATTCTACTTCTGAAGATGATTCTGTACACAGTTTAAAGTAATGTGCCAAAGCTAACCTAGGATCCAGATGAAGCCCCTGGCTGGTCCTGATGCTGAGTCAGCTGTCACATCGGGACCAGCAGGCAAATGTTCTCATTTATGGTAGGCTGAAATCCTCATTCCCTCAACAGGCACTGACGTGCTTCTAGTGCCTTTCCAACTTTAACCACACTTCTTCAAGAGGAAGACGTGCCTCCTTTCGTCCGCCAGAACGTGCCAAAATACCGTCAGGTCTAGTTTTTAGAGGCTACGGGTTTTGTGTGTATTGTACCGTGAGGAGAAACTCTAGCCATGTATCTTGGATGTGAGTGATTCACATCTAATCCTGCCCGTGGGTTCTGCAGGCATTCTGATGGGGTCCCTGGCCTGTGCCGGTCATTAAGGAGTGAGAGTCACGTGGAGCAGGGGTCACTAGGGCCATACAGCAAGTCCTCAAGCAGACAGAATCTCTGTGGATTATCCCTGTTGAGTATCTTTTATCATAAAGCTGTGACCACAACCATGGATCCTGGGTGCAACCTGAGGATCCCCTACTGTCTCCCTCCCCCTCCCCTGCCTCCCTTACCCCTCTCCTGCCTCCCTTACCCCTCTCCTGCCTCCCTTACCCCTCCCCTGCCTCCCTTACCCCTCCCCCTGCCTTCCTTACCCCTCCCCTGCCCCCTCACCCCTCCCCTGCCTCCCTCACCCCTCCCTTGCCTCCCTCCACCCCCACCCCAACTCCCCCCAGGTTCCCTCCCCCACTGCCTCTTCTTCCCCCCTTCTTTCCCCCTTCCTCCCCTGCTGCCTTTTCACCCAGATACCTGCAAACTTCTCATTTGAGGCCCTACCTTCCTCTGGTCCCAGTAAAGAGAACTCTGAATTTTTGCTACAAAATAATAGATCCAACTTGAAGAAAGTGAATGCTGGTCCCTGCAAGGTCTGGGCCTTCCCCATCTAGACCACATGTTTGATGTATGCAGGAAGGGCCAGATTCTCCCTGACAGAATGAGGAGCAGTGCCAGGTAGGCAAACATAGAGTTGGGAGGCCAAAGCCACCTTCTCTACTACCAGTCACCTTCTGTAGGTCCTCTAGAGACCCCTGGTAAGCCACAGTTCAGATATATTAAATGGAGATTTCCAGAAATATACAACTCACAAACTCATGATGTTTAGTATAACTTTTATTATGCTATATTGCTATATTTATTCAGTTTTCTTGTTACTGGTTCGTGTGATTTTCTACCTGGTCTTAATTAAATTAATCTCTGTTGTAGGTGAGTATGTACAGGGAAAAAAAAAACCCACAACATGGTAAATTGAAAGTTTGGTACTATCTTGTGACCCCTGGCATGTGAGTCTTGGACAATATCCTCCAGGGCTAAGAGCATGTTTTCTAACCCACGTTTATATATACAGTGTGACAGTCGTTAATCCAGGCTTCTATGTGATAGGCACTGTCTCTAACAGCTGCATGCAAGGGACTCTGCCACTAAATATAACAGGCGGAGGAGAACTATTGAGTTTGTTTGTGTTGTCCAGTGTGACCCAGTAAGATTTCATTAGAGAAGTCAGGCAGTGGTGGCACACACCTTTAATCCCAGCACTTGGGAGGCAGAGGCAGGCAGATTTCTGAGTTCAATGCCAGCCTGGTTTAGAGAGTGAGCTCCAGGATAGCCAGGGCTACACAGAGAAACCCTGTCTCGAAAAACAAACAAACAAACAAACAAAAAAACAGAACAAACAAAAAAAAACAAAGAAAGAAAGAAAAGAAAAAAAAAAGAAAAAACATTTCATTTGAGAAAACTGATTTCTTGTTGCCAGTGATACTAATTGCAGACAGCTTCTTGGTTAGGGTAAGAACCCATGTCCACTTCCCCATCTCGGATCCAAGACTTCATCTGGCTTGAACTTGTGTAGGTCTTGTGTGTGCTGCCAGAGTCTCTGTGAGTTCATATGTGTCTTATAAAAAGCCAGGGATATGTTTGGTGTCTCGGTGAGGCACATATAAGCCTGGATGAGTGACCATCACACTCTATGTATAAACATGGGTTCATGAACATGCTCTTAGCCCTGGAGGATATTGTCTAAGATTCACGTGCCAGGGCTCACAAGATAGTACCAAACTTTCAATTTACTATGTTGTTGGGGTTTTGTTTTTCTGTACATACTCACCTATAGCAGAGATTAATTTAATTAGGACCAGGAAGACAATCACACCAACAGGTAATAAGAAAACCAAATAATTATAGCAATATAACTTGATACAAATTATTCCGCGGGTCCATGCTGAGGCATCCCTTTCCCTCGGAGGTACCAGCCACTGAATAGTATAATATAGAATAGAGTTTATTCAGAGCATGGAGAGGGGTGTTGAGAGAGTAGAGACAGAGAAAGGCAGAAAGAGAAGAAGAAGGAGAAGAAGAAGAAGAAGAAGAAGAAGAAGAAGAAGAAAGAGAGAGAGAGAGAGAGTGAGAGAGAGGTGTAGAGGAGTAGAGGCTGGCTACAAGCATGTGGGGGGGGGGGAGATGAGTAGAAGGGGTAAGGATCAGGAGCCAGAGGAGAGGAGAAGGGAGCAAGAGCGTAAGAGAGGGAGGAGGATGCAAGCAGCCCCTTTTATAGTGAGCCAGGCACACCTGGCTGTTGCCAAGTAACCGTGGGGCGGAGCCTAGACTACATGCCAACAATATGCACATCAGTTCTGTAGTATCTGAAAAATACTGCTTCCTTGGAGTCATCTATCCCCTCTGGATCTTATCTTACCACCTCCTCTTCTGCCTAGCTCCCTGAGCCGGAGGATAGGGGTTGAATGAAGACACTCCATTTAGGACTAAGGGCTACAAAGTATCTCATTCTCTGCACAGGGGTTGAATGAAGACATTCCCTTTAGGACTAATTGCTACAAAGTGTCTCACTCTCTGCACATTGTTTCTATGTTAACACTCAGATACTTTGAGAAGATGCTTCTCTGATATCAGTTGAGCATGGCAGTCATCTTTGGGTATAGCGCTATGTCATTAGGAGCCTGTTCATTGCTATGTACCTTTAGCAGAATGACAATACTCGCTTGGCTGGGTCTTGGTTGGCTCCGCTAGCTCATTTGAGTTGGTGGTCTCCATAGCTGAAATGTAGAGAAGTCCTTAGTGGGAGACTAGGTTTTCTTCTACTTCCCGTGACCAATTTAATCTCAGGTTCGTGGCCACTTTGGCAGTGTTAGATGGATGGGGTCTTAAGTCCTATTTCTGTTTAAAGTGGCTGGTTACTCCCGTAACATTTGTGCCACTATCTTACCAGAACACCTTAAAGGCAAGACACTATTGTTTCTGGGTTTGTAGTTGGGTGATATTGATGATAAGGTTTCTCCTCCAGTAGCACGCAGAGTATGTATCTTCTGATACCATGAATACTAGTCAGTAGGGGTGAAACTTCTAGTTCAGCTTGACTTCTTCATGTTTGATGACCTATGCTATAAATGTCTCCAGCAATAGGGTCTTACCATCAGGTTGTTGAGAGCAGCCGATAGCCTTGGCAATAAAGAGTCTGGGATGTTTCATGGTGTGTATGGGCATTCCTTGGGATCCTTGGGCCAATGACTCATCAAGATGTAACTCATCCCTGGCACTAGAGGTCCTACTTGGTGGTATAAAGATGCCTTCTTGGGTCATTGTTTCCCCTATTATATGGTGACTCAATTTAGATTCTTTTCATGTATGTATATATTTTAGGAGGCTTCGATAGTAATAGGTTTCCATATGATTTTTTTAAAAAAAGTTTTATATATTTATTTCATGGATGTGAGTACACTGTCACTGTCTTTGGACACACCAGAAGAGGGCATCAGATCCCGTTACAGATGGTTGTGAGCCACACCATGTGGTTGCTGGGAATTGAACTCAGGACCTCTGGAAGAGCAGTCAGTGCTCTTAACCGCTAAGCTGTCTCTCCAGCCCCTTAATATAATTTTAAAGTGGCCTTTGGTGTTAGTTTTCCCTCCTGTCCTTCACCTTTCTCATCCCCTCCCTATTTAATCCCGCTATTCTAGTTTCTTCTTTATCTCTTCACAAGGCTATATCCTATTTCCTCTTCCTTGGGAGCTCCTCTTCCTCACTGGGCTTTTCCTGAGCATGTAGCCTCTGTGGTTATTTGGCTTGTAGCATGCATATTGAAAGCATAAAGACCAACATCTCTATATAAGAGAAAACATACAGTATTTGTCTTTTGGGATGATTGTTTTTCTAGATCCATCCATGTACCAACAATTTTCATAATTTCATTTTTTTAATTGACTGCATCATATCCCGTTGTGCAAAAGTACCACATTTTTCATTAGCCACATATCAGTCGATGGACATCTAAGGCTGTTTCCAGTTTCTGGCAATGATGAATAGGGCAGTTATGAACATGGCTGAACGAGTGTCCCTGTAGTAGGATACAGAGTCCTTAGGGTATATGCCCGAGAGTGGTAGAGCCGGATCTTGAGGTAGATCTATTCCCAGCTTCCTGGAACTACCACACTGATTTCCGTAGAGGCTGTACAAGTTTGCACTCCCGCCAGCAATGAATAAATGTTCCCCTTACTCCACAGTCTTGCCAGCATGAGCTGTCACTTGTTTTAGTCATCCTGGCCATTCTGACTGGGGTATGAAATCTCCAAGTCATTTTAATTTTCATTTCCGCGATGACTAAGGATGTCGAATGTTTTCTTAAGTGTTTCTTGGCCGTTTATGTTTCATCTTGTGAGAACTCTCTATTTACTTCCGCACCCCATTTTTAATTGGGTTATTTGTTTTCCTGATGCCTAGTCCCCTAAAGTTCTTTATATAGTATAGATACCAGCCCTCTGCCCGATGTATAATTGGTGACGATCTTTTCCCATTCTGTAGACTGTCACATTGCCTGCATGGCACCATGCAGATGCTTTTGTATAAAATACCATTTATTAATTGTTAGTCTTAGTGTCTGTGCTATTGGTGTTTTGTTCAGAAAGTCCTTTCAGGCATAAATGTTTTAGACCATGGGATACTGGCATCTGGGGAGGAATCTTTGAAAGAACACTCATCCAGTGGAGGTGATGAGCCATGATAGAAAAGGCCAGATGCAGCCAGAGCTGGGCCAGCTGTTAGAGGACCGAAGCAGACAATAGCCAACGGGCAGATTGACTAGCACTCACAGCACTTGAGATTCTATTCTAGATGTGACAAGAGCCACAGGGGGATGGGACTCTGGGGAGTGGCCTGAGTTGATATGCACACAGAAGGCCCAAAGTCAGGGTGCCAGGCCAGCACACTTAGGGGCAAGGTTGGGGCATAGTCTGAATCCAAGTGGTTCATCTGCCGAGTGACATTGAATAAATGGGTCCACAATCCTGAATCTCAGTATACTTGTCAGTATAATGGGACCATAGAGCAAAAGGACTTCGAAGGTTCTCGGAGGTTGCCACATAGTGATGGGTCCATGCAGGCCCTTTCCTTCCTGTCCTGTGCAGTCCTGGGATACCATTTCCTTACAAAAGCACTCAATCTCTGTTGCTATGGTGCATGCAGCTTCCCCTTGGAGCATAGGTTGAAAGATGACTGAGGAGAGGCCTCTTTAGAGCAATCGGATGACAAGAAACTGTTTCAGGACCTGGAGATCTCAGCTGATCTCTCCCAGCAGAGATGTTTCCAAATGCTGGCACCAGAATCCCAAGGGGCAGCAGGATGGCTTTGAGCTTTACTGTCTCCACGGGCATGGGGCACCTCCTCAACCACATCTGCTGCCAGCTAGGCAGGAAGCAGGCTGATGACCAGCCGCCAGTGGAGGCTGGGTGTGTGGCGGCATCTCTTTCCCAAGGCCGTCTCCCTGGAGACCCATGGTGCTTGTGCAGAAGTTGCTCTGGGAACCTCAGTGATATGCAGGGCCGAATTGTCATTGAAATAGAAATCTCCACTCCTCCTCAAAACCCATGGCAAGGGTGACTGTAATGGCCATTTAAATGGACATCTGAGGGCCCATTGCTCTTCAGACAAGCATGAAACACAAAGACCTAGCATGTTTGGCTGTTGCTTAGGGAAGTTTGGTGCTTTGAAAGAAAATAGGTTGGAACCATTCCTCTGAGAGATTCCCAGGCATGCTTCAGCCGATCTGATGATACTTTCATGTGATCCCCAAATGTCTTTCCTTTCTAAGTTAGAGGACCAGCTGAGGTGTAGTAGAATACCCAGAAGCAAAAGAACACCCCAACTCTATAAACATGTGCACAGGCAGTCTTACTTTTTAAAAGTCCAGGGGTGAGCTGGTTTTAGATACAATAGGACCTAGGGACACACTGTGTCTCTTTCTGTCTGTCTGTGCCTTCCTCTCCACCCTGTGGACTTTCCCATGTGGCCAGTGTTACAATCCACTGACAGGATGTCCAGTTTCACATCTTGCCATCCGAATCACTCAAGAGAGAAGAGTGGAACTTTTGGAAAAATCTATGAGAAATGTCCTGGAGAATGACTGGGTATGATGGGGCCACATTTTAATATCATAATCGTGAGTCAGAGGTTGCTTTGATAATTATATTTTTAAATAGGTTTTTTTTTATGCCAGAACTATTTTAGACTTATAGAAAAATTGCTAAGCTAGAACGCATAGTCCCCAGATGTCCCAGAGTGGTTCTCCTGACTGCTAACATCTTAGAATAGTAGGGCACATTTGGTAAACTAATGAGCTGACATCGGTACATTAGCACTAACAAGACACCATGTTTTATTCAGGCTCCTCGGGGTTGCCTTGTCTTTCTTTTGTGTCCTCAGATCCAGTGTGACACTTTTCATGTCCTCTCCTCGAAGATGTGGCAGCTTCTCAGCCATTCCCCCCCCCCCCCGTGTTTGATGACCTTGACATCTCTAAGGAGGCCCAGTCAGCCCCTTTTGTCAACTCTCCCTTAATTAGGATTTGTCTGATTCTTTTCTCCTGTGCAGCCTGGGGTTGCAGGGCTAAGGCTAAGATAAACTGTAGCTCCCTCGTGCTGTATAAAAAGTGAGGAAATGTGTAGGGCTCATTACAAGGTCCTGACCTTGATCAGCTGGCTGGTGGTATTTGTCAAGTTTCTCCCTGTAGAATTATTTGTTTGTTTATCTTTTAGTTCTTCCGGGAAGGAAGCGACTATATGCAGACCATTCTCCACCTCCTGACTGAGTACAGTGTTCCCACACAAACCTCAGATCCTTCTGCATGGGAAACCAGCTTCTCTCCCTGTTTGTCTCTCCAACCTCTGACTAATATCACCACGACCTCATGGGAATCTGTCTTGTACACCAAGTTCAATGGATGCTCCTACTTCTTTTTTATGTTATTGCTCAATTTGCTTCACGCTTTGCTCTTGGCTGTTCTGTTGGCTCTAAGTCTCTTTGGTGCAGGTTTATAGCAAAGGGCTTCACCTTCCTTTTCCCATCTGTGAACAAATATCTCCTGGTCCCAGATAGGAAACTGATGATGGACCAAAGTAAAGACACTACCAAAGTCTAAACTAGCTAAGTCAGTAAGTGTTTGGGGGTTACTCACAGGAACGCAGATAACTCAAACACAGTTATATCACCAAAGCCCCTTCCAGCATAGGTGACAAGGTCATGCATCTATCCCTGGAGTTCTTTGCACAGCCTGCAGGCATCTCTGTGTTCAGAGAGTCACTTCATCCCCAGTAGTTCTTACAGCTTAGATAGCTTTGGGGAAAGAGGAACCTTGTGGATCTGGTGGGTTTTGGGGACTTCCTGATACTTGTGAGTTGTTGAATTTCTGATCTTAACAAGCTTCTCCCAGGGATGGAATATTTTGATTCAGAGAAATTACTACATAGCAAGGGCGTAGGTGTGTGTGTGTGTGTGTGTGTGTGTGTGTGTGTGTGTGCATGTAGAACTCAGAGGTTCTTAAAGTTATTTATTTTTATGTATATGTGTGTAGTTTTCTGAGTATATGTGTACAGTGTGTGTGTGTGTAAGAGCTCTTGGAAGTCAAAAGAAGGTATCAGGCCCCCTGGAACTATGTTACAGGTAGTTGTGAACTGTCATGAATGTGGATGCTGGGAACTGAACCCAGGCACTTGGTGAGAGCAGTCAATGTTCTTAACCACTGAGCAATCCTGTTTAGGCCCTCAGATTGACTGACAGTTGATAACCTCACACTGCAAGAGGGAGTGAGGGGTATAGAGGCCTGCTTCAGGAAAGAGGACCCTCGAAGAGATAAGAATGAAAACCCAGTACAGATTGACTTCATCAACCTGGGTCAGTCTAATGCCAGGTGGCTCATTGTTGGTACACTTAAAACACAGGACCACTTGGAAAAAGGTTCCCAGGCAACATTCAGACCAATTCCGGGTGTACAATAAAGCTTAAGGTGTGGCTAAATAGAAACCCCTTTACAAAGTACATGCGGCCATACAGGTGGGTTATGTAATGATGACCTAGAATCTAGTGTAGTCTCTGAGATAGAAGTTGGTAGACCATAAAGGACATGTGACATCTCCCATAAGGATGGGTCCAGGGAGGGATTAGTCTGGGACAATCATTTTGGGGAATTTGGGTAAGGTGTACCTCTACAGCATAAGGTGGAGGAGGTCTATCTCTACAGATAGCAGAAAGGCCACCAGGTCATTAACAAAACCCACTCTCAGCCTTCTGGGTGGGAAAATAGATATTTTAATCTATTCAAGACTCCATGCAGAAGAGGTCCTTGTGTGTTTAACATTGCTGGCTTCCCTAGTGATCTGTGAGCCCGAGGATCTTTGTGCCTACAACATCACACCTTTCTAGGGCATGGTGTGAGTGTGGGTGCGTGGAATCACTGTGCGTTGATTGGTGGTTCTCCTGCCGTCTCAGACTCTTCTCATTTCTCTGCAGGAGAACACTCGCAATCTTCTCCCAGCTGCCTTTGCCCTACTGTACCCGTGTCTCTTGAAAGATTCTATAATCAGAGACACGAGTTGGTGCATTTATGCACGTGAGGATACCACACACCCCGTGCTTCCATCAAATACAACAGCCTGTCCTGCTTCTCCGGCTGACTGGAGCTCTACCTGCCTGTTCATTCCCCAGCTCTAGAGAGAAAAAGCACAGACACAAGAACGGGTGTCAAGTCCGAGGTACCAACCTCTTCGGGAAGCAGGCCAGCCTTGTTTAGAAAAGCTCTTCAGCTGTGGAGTTGAGGTGTCTGAGCAGTGGGATTAACATGTTACACGGCGGTACCTGGCAGGGGAACATCCTCGCTTCAGGCGCATTGAGGACCTATCTCTTTGGAGTACCAATCTAGGTACCTGAGTGCATTTAAACCTCTCTGTGACTGGCTTGAGGGTCCGTGGTTTTATTGCATTGTTGTTAAAGCTACTTAGGAAGTAAAAGCCATGCTGTCCTTAAATAAGCTAAAGAACATCAGGGTGTGCACGCTTTTTGAACATTAGATGGTGCACGTTCTGCTGGGCAAATGAGGAGCACAGCTATGGCCACAGGATACCTCTGCCTCCTGAGTGAGAAATGGCCACTGTACCCTGTTAGTTATTTTGCAGTGGAGATGAGCAGCTGCCCCAGTTTGCTTCCTGTTGCCGTGATAAACACCATGACCCCCCAAAAAAAATGTTGGGGAAAAAAGAATTCATTTGGCTTCCACTTCCACATCAGAGTCCATCCTTCAGAGAAGTCAGAGCAGGAACTGAAGCAGAGAGCATGGAGGAACGCTGCTTACAGTCTTCCTCTCTGTGGTTTGCTCAGCCTGATTTCTTACTATACCCCATGACCACCTGCCTAGGGGTGGTGCCGCCCACAGTGGACTGTGCCCTCTCATGGGCCAATCTGATGGAGGTATTTTCCCAATCTTCCTCTTCTCGGAGGACCCTGGCATGTGTCAAGTTTACAAGACCTAACTGTCACAGATAGCCTGCCTTCCCTTTTGCCAACGGCAAGGCTATCTATCCTCCCTCTGAGGTTCTGTCTCAGAAGCACTTGGTGATGGTGATGTTTATGTCATAGGCTTGTTTTGAATGATGCTGGTGTGGAGAGGAAAAGGGAGACATATTTTGAGGATGGATGGATAGTGGATAAATGGGTGGGTATATGGATGGTGGGCAGGTGGGTGGATGGATGGATTTGGTGGACAGATGGGCAGATAGAGTCATGGATGTATGAGTGGATATGTGATATGTAGGTGCTGCATGGATGCATGGATCTCTGCGTCTATGAATAGGTGGATGGATACTTGAATGGACACCTAGATGCACACATGTATGTGTGGAGGAATGAGGAAATAAAGATGTGTGGACTATGTCAAGTAAATGTCAGAGCCTTCACTCACAGAAGACTAATGATAGACAGACATGCGTGCATAGAGTACTTACTATGAGGTAGGTTTGCTTTTAGGGGCTGAAGATTTCTGTCTGGATAAGGCATCCCTTCTAAGGGTTAAGGACCACTGACTCTGGTAAAGGATCAGAAAAACCTCTGAGGAGGTGGCGTCTGGCCTGAGCCAGAGCCAGGAGCCAGCTTTGCACATGGCAGAGTGTTGCCGCAGAAAGAAATTCTGAAAGATCATGACAGGATATAGCCACCATGTAGAAGCGACAGTCTGCAATGGCCCCAGGAGCATGGCACATGCTCAGATGCCTCCAGCCCCACTTTCTGTCTTCTCTGTACTCTGAGACTGACCGACCCACTGGGGACACCAAACCATGATGCACTCAGTCAATGGCGAGCCCCATCAAGAGCTAGGGGATGAGGTGAAGATCAAGTCCTCAACTCTGGCTGGTGTACAAGCATCACCTACTCTTCCAAAATAGCCTCCTGCTTGTAACTGGAGGCCTCCAGGGCATTGTGTGTAGTTCTGTATTACCCACCTTCCCTCCAGGAAGTGACCATACTACCAGCCCCCTCCCAGCTTCCCTTCAATCCACAGATAAAAGACACACACACACACACACACACACACACAATTGTTCATTTACAATTTGCCTTCTTGGCACAACTACTGCTGGGCGCTACTATCTCCTGCCTGGAAAAACTTGTCCGTATCATGACTAACTTTAGTCAGTCAGCTGAATCTAGTCCCTGTTAGACATCTCTGACCTCCCACTTACAGGAGCAGCCACAGCCCACTGCTCCTCCCAAGACCTCACATGGTTGCCTGGTTCTCCTCTTTCCAAAGCATGGCAAACTCTGGTTCTCCTCTTTCCAAAGCATGGCAAACTCTCTTCTCTCCTTCCTTGCAACTCTCCTTTTCTTCCAGTGACCTAGAAGTCCTTCCTGTACCTTCCATCCAGCAATTAGCCCATGGCCTTCTTTACTGACAGATCAAGAACCAAGTGGGGAACAGGACCCTAACATTAGAACTGCCTTTTACACAGGGCTTGTTAAACACTTAAGCTCTGGCCCCTTTGACCCAGAGTGGTCCCAGGTTCACTATGCTTGACCCCTGGTGACCACACCATCCTCTGGACAGTCCTGATCCCTTGTCTTTACCCCAGCCTCTTTCCATATAGCATACCTCAATTGTTTTAGCTTGAGCTTTGTATCCTGCGAGGACAACTGAGTGATGGTCTATCAACACCTTGACCAGAAAAAACAGGTCCTCAATTCAGACTGAGATGGGCTGTCGTTTATCAGAGCTGGGTAGGAGGATCCCCCTTGCTGGAGAAATGTGATATGGGCAAACACGGATGCTGTAGCATCTCAATGACTAAGATCGTTACCAGTGTCAGCATGGAAGGAGGAGAGGGGAGGGTGAAGCCCTGGGGAGATGCTGGTGTTGCTATGGCAATGGCTGTGACTGAGGAAAAAGGAGAAATGAACCCCACCGGCCTGGTACTTAAGAAGCCAAGGGACCAATGATCAAGCATTGCTAGGGTATGTCACTTGTCATGGCTGGGAGGGACACTCCGGGTGGAGTGTTGCTTATTGTGTTGTGGTGCACAAGACAGAAGCACAGAGGATTTGTTTAGCTCAAAGGTCAACAGTACCCAGGTCGGGGCAGTAATGATAAAGAGGTGGGGACCCCAACACATGGCTTGGAGACCTTTGAGCATGAGTGACTAGCTCAGACTCCTCCGCCAAAGCTCTCTTGCCTCTGTGTCAGGAGACCAGGGCTCTGACCACCAAGCAGTTAACATATATTGCTTTTTGTATCACTGTGCCCAAACCTGACAGAAATAACTGATGAGAAAGGAAGGCTTGCTCCCTGTGGGTTGGGAAGTAGGGGAGAGGAGTAGAGGACCTCATTTCACAGTGGCGAGGGAGAAGAAAGGAAGTTGAGGGAACAAGAGAGAAGGCCTATTGTAGGTGGCTTTTCCACCTCTACCCTTTTACGTGGCATCTCAAGCCTCATTCAGGGTGGGTCTTAGTTCGTCTTCTCTGGAAAAGCCCTCTCACACCCAGAGCCGTGCCTTGGTCTCACAGATGGTTCTAAATTCAGCCAGGAAGAGAGTGAAGAGGAGCTGTGGGTGCCACAGCCCAGTCATGAGGAATGGCGGACCTGCTCTGAGAAAAAACACTGTTTGTCTTGACCGAGGTTTGTTATGAAGGAGAATTCCTGGAAAGCAGCTGTGTCTGCAGAGGTTAACTGACTGACTGACTGAAATTTCAGTGACTGGAGAGGTTAGAATGAGGCAGGTCCAGATCTTAGTTATAATCTACTGTGGACTATCTTTAGCCCACTGAATAGCCACCTCTCTGTCCCTTGACTTCTTTGTGTCAGACTTAACACACTAATAAATAGATTAAAAACCTTTTAGAGGGCTGGAGAGATGGCTCAGCGGTTAAGAGCACTGACTGTTCTTCCAGAGGTCCTGAGTTCAAATCCCAGCAACCACATGGTGGCTCAAAACCATCCGTAATGAGATTGGATGCCCTCTTCTGGTGTATCTGAAGACAGCTACAGTGTACTATTCATAAATAAAATAAATAAATAAATCTTTAAAAAAAAAAACTTTTAGAATGTTTTGATAACTAGAATTTCTCCCCCTCTTCAGGATCTTCTTAACTACTTTAAATGACCTGTTAAAGGACATTGTTAGCTGGATGTGGTGGCTCACCCCTTAAATCTCAGCACTTGGGAGCCAAAGGCAGGTGGATCTTTGTGAGTTTGAGGCCAGTCTGGTCTACACAGTGAATTCCAGGACAGCTAGGGCTATACAGAAAAACCCTGTCTTGAAACAAAACAAAAACAAAACAAAACAAACCTAAAACCGGGCTGGAGAGATGGCTGAGAGGTTAAGATCACTGTTGTAGAATTTTTTAATCCCAATCCACGGTTTCTACCCGGCCCCTGACTATTAGTTCCCAGACAAAAGACCCACACAACCTTTATATTTACAATAAGCCTTAATCAGCACTAGAGCTGGGAAGATATCTACCCTCTATGCTGTTAGAATCTACTTTCTTATTGATAACCCTGATTTATTACTTACTATGTTTCATCTGGGCTGCTCTCAACTCCAATGTCTCAGGACATGTTCTCTTGACTCACCTAACCCATGTCAGCTTCTCTCTTCTCCTTTCTTCCTTCTTTCCCCTGTGTTTTTCTTCCGACCCTCAAGCCCAGGACCCTTAAACCCCGTCTATGTCTCTTCTACCCAGCTATTGGCTGTCGGCATCTTTACCAATCATAAATAACTTCAGGGCAGGGTTGCATAGCTTCACTTGGGTCTATGTGTGGACTCTAGGTCTTGGGGACCCACACTTAGCATTACAATACACAGCAAGACCAAACCCCAACAGATTACTGGCTGCTCTTCCATAGAAAGAGCTTTTCAGCCGGGCAGTGATGGCGCATACCTTTAATCCCAGCACTTGGGAGGCAGAGGCAGGCAGATTTCTGAGTTCGAGGCCAGCCTGGTCTACAGAGTGAGTTCCAGGACAGCCAGGGCTACACAGAGAAACCCTGTCTTGAAAAACAAAAAAACAAACAAACAAACAAAAAAACCCCAAAAAACAAACAAAAACAAACAAAAAAAAAAAAAACAAAAAAAAAAAAGAAAGAGCTTTTCAATTCCCAGCAACCACATGGTAGCTCGAAACCATCTACAATGAGATCTGGTACCCCCTTCTGGTGTGTAGGCAGAAATAAATAAATCTTTAAGCAAAACAACAACAAAACCAACCAACCACCCAAAGAAACAAACAGAAATGATAATGTTAAGATATGCAGGGCAGGCCTGGGCCTCCGTGGCAGTGCCTGGGTCCTGGCTTCGGCACCATAACAATGAAATGAGCAGAACTCAACGTGTAGAGGCTAAATTACCTACCTCGTTTTCCTCCTGCCCTGTTGGGTCAGCACAGCTCTGCCCGGGTGTCATCTGGGAGGTTCGTAGATGCAGGGCACAGGACATCCAGCAAGTGTGCCTGAGAGACACGGGGAAAGGTCTCTCAAGAAGCTCTGCCATTGTGACTGCCCACAGTTGGAATTTGGGTTGGAGATTCATTTAGGTTTTGCCAAGTCCTGGGGCTCTGGCAGCCTCTTCCATCTTCCTTGGCACAGTGACTTCTGGAAAGGACTTCCCACCTTGGCATCTTGGAACAGCATTAGAATGTCACTGTGAACCGAAGAAGCTTTGGGGGTTGTGAAGACAGGTACAGCTGTCCATCAGATTCTACATGGGGCTTGGTGGACCCCACAGCAAGCCACGATAGCCCAGGCCATGAAGGAGGGAGGCAGAAGGTTTTAAATAAGAACCTAGGCAGTGCTGTAATCGGAATAGCTTTCGCCTTTAAACTGATTCTTCTTCGCTGAGTTCCCAGAGGCAGCATAAAATGTCTCCTTTCTGATTTTATAAATCTGTCCCAGATGGCAGGGTGAAAAGGCAAGGCAGTGGCATATTATAGATGAGGCAGGTCTTGCCCCTGGGAGTCTGTGGAGACCCGCTCACCACAGGGAAAGTCAAACTCTCAGCTCTCCCAGGGCCCACTGCCAAACTGCGAGAAGGGAACAGCCTGGCCAAGGACAATGTTAAGCCTGTACAGTGTGTTAAATTGTAGCCCCCCCCCCGACTCCCGTGTCCATCTGGCCCACGACTGTGATGCTATTTGGAGAAAGGTAAGTTAGTGGGTAAGTTAGTATCCTGGTTTAATTTCTGTCTCTGTGGGGGAAAAAACACCCCAGACAGAAAGCCACTCAGGGGAGAAAGGGTTTGTTTCAGCTCACAGTATTGGGAAGGCAAGGAGGCAGGAACTTAAAGCAGCTGGCCATGCGAGAGCCATACTCCATCTAGGAGACAGAAGAGTGTGCACACATGCCTGGTGTTCGGCTTGCTTTCTCTTGCTCTTACACAGCCCAGGACTCAGACTCAGGGAACAGTGCTTCCCCACTTGCTGGCCAGTTTCCCCACATAAATTAAGATGACCCCCCACCACCACCACCACAGACATGCCTGAAGGCCAATCTGATCTAGACAACCCCTTACTGAGATGTTCTTTCCAGGTGATCCAAGGTTGCTTGTCATGTTGACAGTTTAAAACCAAGGATTGTTGAGACGAGATGATTCCAGGCTTAAATAAGAACGAAATCCAATTGACAAGTGTCCCTTAAGAAAGGAGAGGGCTCATAGTCAAAGGTGGCGGGGGTGGGGTGGGGAGAGGGATGTGAAGATGGGCACAGTTATTAAAAGGCATTACGTGGGAAGAGTTGCAAACAACAGCCAGCCTTCCTCCTAAGGTCCTAGCGTTCACCTAGGGAGCCAGTGAGTTCCGTAGGCTTCCTTACCAAGCAATGAGATAGGGGTTATGGTAGGAACATGGCTGATCTTCAAGCAGCCACGC
This sequence comes from Grammomys surdaster, assembly GCF_004785775.1. Classification (NCBI taxonomy): domain Eukaryota; kingdom Metazoa; phylum Chordata; class Mammalia; order Rodentia; family Muridae; genus Grammomys; species Grammomys surdaster. The sequence continues at coordinate 2,496,846 of NW_021604628.1, read as the reverse complement.
TGGAAGGTCTACACCCAGCTGGGATGATGGTTTCCTTAATGCGGTCTAGTGGAAACTCCTCCCCAATTCTTCCCCACCCAGATGCTCTATCTAGCCTGTCTCCGCAGGTTACGTACCATCAAGGCTGAATTGTGTGCAGCTGGGTGAGAGGGACGGCTGGATACTCAGGTGAGGGTCTAGTGTCTGCCTTCCATCCCTGCATCCTGTGAGTGATATCAACAGGCCCAGCTGTGAGAAGCTTTTGTGAGCAGTTCCAGGAGAATCAAAGATGGCGGCTGTTTAGTTTGGAGGAACGTCCTGTTGTTCATAACATGGAGCCATGTATCAAAGAGCTCAGGGAATACTGAGGATTGTAGGTGACTCTCAGGAGTCAGGAAAGAGGCACAAAGACTCTCCTCAGAGAGGACCAGCCCTGCTGCGACAGTGCTGGATGCCTGGCCTTCTGTTCTTTAATATCACCCGGCTCGGAATGCTTTGGTATGGAAGTCACTGGAACTGGAATACATGCTGCTTCAAAGAGGGGTTAAAAAGCCCAACATACATTGAAAATCCTGTCCTGATGGCAGCATAAACACTGTGCCTAACTGAAAGAACTTAAGGGGAAAGCAATCTATTTCCTTTCAAAGAACCCAGGCTGTGGCCACCTGGCTCTACGCTTGTGGGCTTGATGAGGAAGAAAACATGGCGATGTGAAGGAAGAGCTTCTTTATGGAAGACAGGAAGCAAAGAAGGGGGACACAGGACGAGGGCAGGTGACACCTTTTTCCCAGTGACCTACTTCCTTCAGCAGCTCGGTCCCACAGTCCACCTTCGGTCACCTTTCACGATTGCTTTGTATTATGAACCCATCAAGATAATTAACCCATGGGTTATCACGGAACCTTTGAGGTCTAGCTGGAAATGCCATCAGAGACACACCCAGCAGTGGATCTCACTGACCCAGTAACGACCCAAGGCGAACCAGTATAAATGGGAAGTTTTAAATGGAAGGGGGTCCCAAAGAGAGCCAGACCTGATGGCCTGCAGGGGTGTATGTAGGGGAGCTGTCGAGGGAGGGGCCGGCCTTGCATCTTCAAGTGTCAGGAACCGCACTGAGCTCCAGAGGATAAGCTTTGTGAAGAAACAGAAATAACTCTGTGGCCATTTCCTTTTCTACCTGTGGTTGAGGGAGACGCCTGTTGTGGTCTAAATAACACTCACAGACTGACTTCTTTCCCATCTCAATAACCCCAGGCCTGTGCATTTAGGATTTCTCTCTCTCTCTCTCTCTCTCTCTCTCTCTCTCTCTCTCTAAAAAGATTTATTTATTTATGTATATGAGTACATTGTGGCTGTCTTCAGACACATCAGAAGAGATTATTGTATCCCATTACAGATGGTTGTGAGCCACCATGTGGTTGCTGGGAATTGAACTCAGAACCTCTGGAAGAGCAGCCGGTGCTCTTAACCGCTGAGCCGTCTCTCCAGCCCTAGCCTGTCTCTTCTTATGAGAGCACTAAATGCGTTATAAGAGTTTTACTTTGAGGACTCCATTAACCTTTGTTACCTTCTCTCTCCAAACACAGCCACTGTAGGGTTGTAAGTTTATCTGGGGGACAGTTAGTTTAGACACTTCTGCCATTAAAGCCACAGCAGTGTCTTTGCTGTGCTGTTCTGTGTCCCTTACCTCATTGTAAACTTGTGTCAGGGGTATAAGTCCCTGGACCAGGTTTCTACAGTCTGAGGAACTTAGATTATTGATGTAGAAACTTGGGTCCTTTGACCCAAGCAAGTCCTACATTGGAGAACCCTCTCCTGTGGGATAAAGCATTGATATGCTCACTACTGCAGGGGCATGCTCACCACTGCAGGGCATGCTTACCACCAACATGGGCACGCTCACTACTACATGGATGTAGAGAACACAAGAGGTAGATACCAGAAGACATGGATAACAGCACACCGCTCATTAGGTATCTATATGATGCAAACTTTTACCATCTAACTCTTTATGATACAGCTGGAATGTGAACTGTCTCTCATGGGCTTGTGTGTCTGAATACTTGGTCCCCAGCTTATGGTGCTGTTTGGGAAGGTTGTACCCTTTAGAAGGTGGAATCTTGCTAGAGGAGGTAGGTCACTAGGGGTAGGGCCTTGGGTTTGACGCCGCCCTATTTTCTGCTCAACCCTCTGCTTCCTGATTGCAGACACGAAACGACTGACCAGCTATCTTCTGTCACCACCATGATGGGCTGTATCTTCGAAGCCATGAGCCAAGACAACCCTCCCCTTCTTTTTTTTTTTTTTTTTAAAGATTTTATTTATTTATTATATATGAGTACACTGTAGCTGTCTTCAGACACACCAGAAGAGGGCATCAGATCTCATTACAGATGGTTGTGAGCCACCATGTGGTTGCTGGGATTTGAACTCAGGATCTCTGGAAGTGCAGTCAGTGCTCTTAACCACTGAGCCATCTCTCCAGCCCAACCCTCCCCTTCTTAAGTCGTATCTTGGAAGATATTTTGGTTGTAGCAAGGAGGAAAAGATTACACTCTGGAAAACAGGCATTTTCCTACACCGTTTGAGGACAAAAGAGAAGCTTCTCCCATAGAACGAGCTAAGTTACTGGAAGCATTTAAAATAAAACTCAAGATTTTCATTCAAGCCTCGATGTTTATAGGGTTGTACTATAAACATGGTTAACAGGATCTAGGACAGGCAGTTTTCAGGGCCCTGCATCCTTAGACCAGGTCTTCCAGCAGGAGAGTAGCTGTCACCCACAGGTATCTGCCTGGGAACTTCAAAATTGCTAAGGACACTAGGCATGGTGGAGTGGGTCTTTAATTCAAATACTTGAAAGACAGAGGTAGGTGGATCTGTACAAGGTCAAGGCTAGCCCAGCCTACATAGTGAGTTCCTCGGTTAGCCAAGGGCTGCATCGTGAGACCCTTGTCTAAAAAAAAATACCGTTGCCTGGGTCTAACCTTGGCCAAAAGAATCAGACTCTGAAGGTAGAGGGGCCTGAACTGTCACAAGCACTGGGGTGGCCCGGAGGTCACATCTCTGCTGCAAATCCAGAATCCAACTGATGCCTAGATTTTGTGGCTGGGGTGTGGTGAGGCTCCAGCTAAGGAGTAGAATCCCCTAAGAATGGGTCCCCAGGTCCCTCCGCTAAGGAGTGACACATTCCTCTTGTCTCCTGATTAGGAGGATCTGGCCTCCTGATGACCCCAATACGATTTCCATAGAGAGTTTGAGGAGTACTAATTTGGGCCATCCTATTTCCGTAGCGTCTCCAAGCAGACGACCTCTTACTGGACCCTCCCCCACAGTAGTCACTTACGAAGCCATCCCTAAATTAGCATAAGCACATAGCCATATGCATGTCAGCGAAGCGGTGACTGACAGCCTGTCCCAAAAATGGAAATGCAGATGACAGAAGTTGCCTGTAAAATAGCACAGGGATTATATTTTTGAAGGCCTCACGTGAGAAGCCCAGTCTGGGCAGGAAAAGAGGCCTAGCGACCTTGACTCGGGCGAGCTGCAATGGGGTGTCTCGGCATCGCTGAGGGTGAAGCATCTCACTGCTGGTACAGCTGTCTAGACACTACCGACCCCCACACACTGGACTGTGAGGTCCCCGAATCCCGTGACAGTTCCAGCAATTGCCATGGCACCCAGAAGGATGTAAGGCACAGAATTTAACTGGTAGGCTTCTCAGGAAAGATGAGGGAACCAGCCATGGCTGGTTGTCTAACATAGAACTCGAGGCTACTGAAAAGCATGTGCCATGGGTTACGGAGAGGCTCCGTCTGGGTCCTCATGGAGACCGGTGTGAGGGGTAAGAGTACTTGGCATTTCTAGGATAGTAGCAAACTGTCCTCTTCCAAGCCTAGACAGTGGCAGTTAGGATCCAGGGCAACAGAAGAAAGATGCGTCTTCCAGGTTCAGCTGGAGAAGATGACTGTCTTGAAAGTAAGATCTTCATGCAAAGCTTTTATGAAGGAAGAAAGCAGACACGACACCGAGGCCTCTTTGTGACTCAGTCACCTATCAGCAGGATGCTTGGAATGTCACCTGTAGTTGGGCAGTGTGTTGAGAACCAGTCTGTATCACTTTGGCCTGCCCTGGTGGAGGTTACCGTGAGCCATGAACTCAGTCTATTGGTGAAAAATTCCAGCTTTAGTGTGGCCAGTTAAGACAGTACATGAGAAACTCCGAGACTCAGAGAAGGTGCACAGACCCTGCCCAAGGAAGGGTGCAGCCACTCTGGACCATCTCGGTCTAGAGGAGTCAGCGCAAAGGCAAAGGTAGCTTTCTGTTCTCTGGTCATGGAGTTACTTTATGGTCTGGCCAAGTGTCTTGACTTTAGAGAGTGAGGGAAACCCCTTAAGTGGAAAGGATGGAGGACCAGACAAAATTATTAAAGAACACAATGGTCTTAGTTCATGGAGGTAGACCCCCTGCATGCTGGATTTCTGGAGAATAAAACCTCTTTGCTATTGCATATTCTTTGAGTCTGGGGTATCATTGAGGATGGCAATCCAATGTCCAATCACCTCTTCTAACCCTGCTGTTTATGGCAATTTCCAGTAAAGCACAGGCTACAGCTAGAAGAACCTCATCCCTCCGGCACACACACACCACCCGTGCGGTGCCTCGTGATGCGTACACATGTCTACAGTGTAATGGTAGCATTGTTCTTATTTTTAGCCTTCGGTTGTGATCATTAGACTATTAATACAGAAGAAGATGCTTTCAATGTGGGATGTGCTCCTGCGCTTCCAGACGGAGATGGGCTGCCGTGTGGCAGGTGTTTACATTTGTCGCGGAAATCTGATCTCTCTGTCCGGTTCTCTTTTCCAGAGTCTGCCTTACAGTCTTTCCGGGAGCTGGGATGAATGTCGTATTCTTCATTTGCATCACGCGGAACATAAAACTGCACCAGAGAAAAAGGTTATTTGACACTCAAACATCTTAGCCATGCCCAACGGCAGTGCTTACTCAACTCAAATAGGTACTTTGTTCAGTGAACGGAAGCTCACCCCACCTCCACCCCCAACTGACTGAGTTAAGATCTCTCACGGGTGGCTGGAGATGGTGGCATTCATCTTTAATCCAGAAGAGCCAGGGCCACACAAAAAGACCCTGTCAGAAGACAAAACACGGAAACAAAAGAGATTCCTCAAGGCCATCTCCTCGCAGTTCACCTCACAGTGACGACACGACAGGTCTAACCTAACCACTGCCCTAAGAGAACAACTGTATGCTCCATTAGGTCACAGATACAGTGCGAGAGCTCCATCTTCGTGGGGTTCATGAATAGATTTTCCATTAAGTGTGGGTGAAGACGGTGACTGGGGATGCTTGGTCATTTTTATGTACGCTGTCAGCTTATAGGCGATTCCACTAGGCTCCTCCCCAGGGACCTAGCAACGGCTGACGTCATCACCTGCCGCCAGGTGCGCCAGGTACCAGCTGTGTATAAAAGGACTGCCAGCCATCGTGCACCCTCTCTTCCCTCCCTCTCTCCTCTCCTACTTTTGTCCTCTGCATCCCCCCTTCTCTGCCCCTCCCGCCTGTCTGTCTGCCTGTCTACAGTCCACTCGTCTGCCACTACCCCATCCCAGATCGTCACTCCTCTGCCCTAATAAACCTCCTTTATACCAGATCTGTTGCATGGCTTAAGCATGGGCCTGCCAGCTACACCCTTCGCCGTATTATGTTTCATAACATACACCCTCATGAATTCTCTCCTAGGTCTTGCTGGGAATGAGGCCCCAACAATTTATGTACAGCAAATCATCATATATTTAAATGCCCTGTATCCCGGATGTACCTCAATGAGAAGGGACTCTAAAGAATTTTTTTTTTCAGTCGACTCCTGTCTGAAAGCCACTTCAAAGAGCCATTACAAAGTCCTTCAGTATTTTTTGCAAAAAAAAAAAAAAAAAAGAGTCTTTCAGGGAAATATTCGTATTTTCAGAAAATATTCACGATGTGCCGGGAAAGTTATGCGCTGTGAGGGAGTCATTAGAGTTGATCTGAACTGCGACACCCACAGCGATTCCTGTGTGTGGGAAGCTGTCAAGGGCAGTTTTCCCCCCGAGCCCGAGAGACAATGGTGACTGCCTCCTCCAGATGGAGAGATGGAAGGCAGTCTGTGGAGGTCGGGGAAACGAGAACAAATGAGAGCTAACCACTCAGCATGTTGACACTCTGTTCCTGCCTGGGAAGGAGCTACCCGCATGCTGTGACTAGGGTAGATGCTGCATGTACCAGTCGGGGTTACCTGACAACTCTGCAGTCAAGGGTACCAGGGAGTGGCACTATTAGAAGGTGTGGCCTTGTAGCAGGCGTGGCCTTGTTGAAGTGGGCGTGGCCTTGTTGGAGTAGGTGTGGCCTTGTTGGAGTGGGTGTGTCACTGTGGGCATGGACTTTAAGACCCTCATCCTAGCTGTCTGGAAGTGAGTATTCTGCTAGCAGCCTTCAGATGAAGATGTAGAACTCTCAGCTCCTCCTGTACCATGCCTGCCTGGATGCTGCCGTGTTCCCACCAATAAAGGACTGAACCTCTGAACCTGTAAGCCAGTCTCAATTAAATGTCCTTTTGAGAGTTGCCTTGGTCATGGTGTCTGTTCACAGCAGTAAGACCCTAACTAAGACAGTACCTTTCAGGTATGTTGTTGGGAAGATCCTGTCGGGTATACAGTTGGGGGTACCTGCCAGGATCCCTCAAAATGGAGATTAGGACCCCAACAAGAGGCTCATTCATCCCTTCTACCATGATGTCACAGTAAGAAGGCAATGTCACAATCTCCCACAGACTGACTGTTGGGCTAAAATGAGTGGCCTTTCCTGGTGGCTCTCTTACCATGAAGGTCCCATGGCTTCTGCCTCATATCCTGCATGTTGGGTCACCTTCTCCACTGTCCATGGTCACCATGGCTGAAGTGATCCCTGTGTTAGTTAATCTTGACTCTCACCTTGATTGGATTTTTGAATCATCAGGGAAATACACCTATGTGTGTGCACACAAGGGAGTTTCCTAAAAAGGTCTCACTGTCAAGGGAAGACCCACCCTGGTTTGGTGGACACCACTCCACAGACTGGGACACCAGCTTCATCCCTCTCTGCTTCCTAACTGCAGACACAGTGTAATCACCCTTGGGATCCTGCCTCCATCGCCACCATGGGTTGTCTCCTGAAACCGAGCCAAAATAAATCTTTCCTTCTTTACAATCCCTTTGCCAGAGTGAGGAGAAAAGCAGTTAATACACCCTTTCTCTCAAAATGTCAGGTAGGCAGCGGTCTGCGAGCAGAATGGTGTGGGAAATCGACTACTGTCTACCTCAGAAGACCACATGTGTCTTTTGGGGTCCCAGGACAGTTGACCAATTATTAGATTATTATCCAGGGCTGGAGTGCAGGAGTCCCACAGAGAGATGTATGCAGTCAGAAGTAAAAGATACTTTTACCTGCTTAGACTCCTGGAATCCCTTCACACACACACACACACACACACACACACACACACACACACTTGCATTTTGGGGAGTGTCTGGATTTGAACCCAGGGCCTCATGAATGCAGACAAGTACTCTACTAAGTGAGTTACCTCCCCATCCCTATTCTGAGTACTAGATTTTATAGGTGGGTACCTGCAGGGATGGCTCTGGTCCCTCCTGTGAACAGCCTGAGGCTCACATGAAAAAAGCCCACCAAGTGCCTTTGGCTCATGGCTGGGGGTCCAGGGATTTGGATCAACGGCTCTTCCTCCCGGGCCTGAACGCCTGGCTGCCCTGTGTTTGCTTGTGGTCCTGCCATTAGGGACGGTTTGCAGATTTGAGTGGGAGCCACAGGGTAGTACATCTCCCTGTGAATGCAGCGTGGGTCTCATCTGCTATTTCCAGATTCCAGTGATCTCAGCTGCTAGATGAAAAGAAGATGATTTTTAAAAAATGTATGTATATATACGTCTATGTATGTAAATGTATATATGTATATATGTGTATATATGTATATGTGTATATATGTGTGTATATATGTGTATATATGTATGTATATATGTCTATGTATGTAAATGTGTATATATGTGTATATATGTATATGTGTATATATGTATATCTATGTATGTATGTATGTGTGTGTATATATATGTGTATATATGTATGTATATTGAAAACTGTACACTTTTCCCTTAAAAGTCATGGCAAGGTCTTCTCCATTCATGAATTAAATTCCTGCTATGCTGCTCTTAAAAGCAGTGGTGTGTGTGTGTGTGTGTGTGTGTGTATGTATGTGTGTTTTCAGCCTCTGAAGCACTTGTCAGCAGGGCTCAGTCAGAAAGTGAAGGACTACAGGATAGCTTTTCCTCGTGGGCCATGGGAGATTTTCTTTTCCTTTTTCTTTTTTTCTTTTTTTTTTTGGTTTGGTTTTTCGAGACAGGGTTTCTCTGTGTAGCCCTGGCTGTCCTGGAACTCACTTTGTAGACCAGGCTAGCCTCAAACTCTCGAACTCAGAAATCCGCCTGCCTCTGCCTCCCAAGTGCTGGGATTAAAGGCGTGCCCCACCACCGCCCGTGGGAGATTTTCTTTCAGGACTTTGAGAAACCATCATCCTTGAGGTTTCCAGCACTAAGTGCCTGGTGGCCATGGGCTGGGAGTTCCACTGCTCCATACCAGGAGATATGATTGCTGAAGCCTCAGAGGGATCCTTCGGTAAGCAGAGAGCAATTTAAAAGAGATTATTTACTTAAAAATTTTTCTCTGGGCAGTGGTGGTACACGCCTTTAATCCTAGCACTCAGGGAGGCAGAGACAGGTGGAACTCTTGAGTTTGATGCTAGCCTGGTCTGCAGAACAAGTTCTAGGGCAACCAGGGCTACACAGAGAAACCTTGTCTCCAACAAACAAACATCTTACAACAGGGCAGTTGTGCATATGAACTCACAATGGTTGTGACAGCATACACAAGACCCATGCCAGCTCGAGTCAGACAAAATCCCATCGGGGAGGCTGGGAAGCGGGCTCAGAGAGGAGACCCGACCCTAACTGAGGAGCTTCTGGCACTGAGAGCTGCTGGGGGTCGGGGGAGGGGAAGGAAGCTCTGGTCATGAGAACAGAACCTCTAGCCCCAAGAGGCTGAATGCGCTTGGTGACTGATTCAGTCATTTCAGCATCAAGACCATGCCTAGAAGGGCAGGCTCGTGGACAGCCCTGCTAAAGACATGGGCAGAGCACGGTCCTTTAATGAGACACTGTGCTTTTTTTTTCCCAGAATTCCCACCCCCAGGGGATTATAGACCACATCCTACAGACCACAGAGTGTGTGGCAATACCATTAAAAATAAAAGAGCGAAGACCCCAACCCCCAACAATGATAACAACTAAAAAAGCCAGCCCAGTGATAGCAGTGGGCTTCTGGAAGAGTTTGAGGACAGCCCTTCCACCAACTGTTGGTCTGCAGGAGTTGGGGGTGCATCATCCTACCCCATGAGTCCATGGCCAGTTGCTATAGATACCACAGAAGAATTACCTTAAAGCACAGCACCCCACCATTGAGAACATGCACCGTGAGAGTTGGGGTCCCAAGGTGTGAATGTCTGAGCATGCTCACCAAGTGCTATTTCACAGTCAAGGACAAGTGTTGGGATATTCTCAAAATTCCATAACTTACCAGCTATCCGGAGCTTGATCTTACTGGGGCCCTGGCTCAGCCCCTGCTTGGAGCCCCTTTTCTGTTGTCAAAGTCAGCAAAAAAATCTTTCTAATGATTCATATTAGTAATTATTATAATAAAATTATTATAACTAAAATATAATTAATATTAATTAATAATTGATCTAAAACCACCAAAGAAACAAACCTTTGGGTATGTCTATGAAGAATGTTCAAGATTGGATGAACTGAAGTAGGAAGGCCCACTTCAGTGGGCAGCACAATTCCATGGCCCGGGGATTCTATGTAAAGGAGAAGCCAGCGGGAGTGAGCATCCATCTCTTCCTGTTTCCCGACCACCAGTGCAATCTGTCAGCTGCCTCAAGCTCCTGCCGGTATGCCTTCTCTGCCACAAGAGCCAGAAGAAACCTTCATTTCCTTTAAGAATCTTTTGTCAGGCCGGGCGGTGGTGGCGCATGCCTTTAATCCCAGCACTTGGGAGGCAGAGGCAGGCGGATTTCTGAGTTCGAAGCCAGCCTGGTCTACAGAGTGAGTTCCAGAACAGCCCAGGCTATACAGAGAAACCTTGTCTCGAAAAAACAAAAAAAAAAAAAAAAAAACAAAAAAAGAAGAATCTTTTGTCAGGCATTTTGTCCCAGCAACATAAAAATAACTAATACAACTTCAGTCCTAAGGAAACCAAAGTCACATGGTCCGTCTGGAGTCTTTTGTAAGAAGAATAGAGACTTGGATGGAATCCATCATTTATATTATATGTGGGCTTTTTTTTTTTTTAAATAAAAACTCATTTATTTAAAAGAGCAGATACAATTAAGACAACAAATGGCCACAGAACAATCATGGTTTGTCTTAATAAATAACAAAAGCCATTTACGTCTCTTAAAATCTATATAACACATTATACATTTAAAATAAATAAATCCCTGTGGGTCTAGAAACAGCCCCGGGGTCTGGGATAAGTAGGATGGCTGGGTGAAACCCATTGCTTTCGGTAACCAACGAAGTCCTCTCCCTAGCCACTATGCTCTCGCTCTCTCGGTTCTTCCGGAGACCGCAGGACACACCGGTGCTTTGGGACTGGGCTTCTTAGTGCCCCTGCCTTGTTGGGGGAGTGGGGCTTATTGCTTCACAGACATTCACATCTTGACATGGTTGGTACTGAGCATGGGTCTTCCTGACGGCCGGGTGTGGACTCCATCTCAGTCTCTTGACTGTGATCGGGCTTTCGTGTGCTCTTCAGAGGCTGTTGGTTGGCTGCTGAGACATCTGTGACATGTCCCATCCTTTCACACGCCGAACATTCAGGAAACGGCGGGGCAGGACGGCTGGGGCTCACAGGCTATATAACATTCTGCACTGGATACCTGAGAGGGGTGGGCTGCCTGGGTGCAGCAGGCCAGTCCTACCTGTCACCATGCAGGCTGGATGAGTTCGGTGGCTGAATGGCAGTGAGCATCTGTCAGGCTGGGGCTGGCTGGGCCACTGGGTCTTGGCCCATTAAGGCAGGGGGACACAGCCAGACAGACTCCCCGCTGTCAGCCTGAGCTCAGCTGTCTATACAGCAAGTCTCAATCAAGGTAGCTTCCGAGTCGCTCCCAGGAGCATGTGGAAAGGCCAGCCTTCCTTTTTATGACAGGATCCTTCATTTCATCTTTTCCAAAGACGGCGTGTGTAAGATGGGCCCAGGCACTCCTGAGGACTCCGTGGTCAGTGTTCCTTCAGCCTAAAAGCAAAGGATACAGTGACGGAGGGCCACACAGCAGATACTGAAACCACCCAAAATGCACAGACCCAGACGTAGCGCCGGCCCCATGCCTTCCTCATGGCTTCTCGGTGGCAGCAAACGGAAAGGACGGGAGGACAGTTGCTAGAGAGACTATCTTGGCTGAGAAGCCGCAGCTCACAAACTCCACAAACAAGGCATTTTTCCTCATATCCCCCCCGTCCCTGGGAGTCTGAGGAGCGATTTGCAGAGTCACACCCACACCGAGGCACTATTACACTGTGGTGTGCCAAGATCGGGGATGACTGATAAGTTCTTTCCTTCCTGTCGGGGTGCCTGGAGTTGCGTTATCTCCAGAGAGGCCTCAGTGGACTTACGGAGCCTGGATCCCTGCAGCTGGCCCTGGACAGCTCAGTTCCTTGTGTATGAGACGGATCAGGAACTAAAGCCAAAACAGAGAAAAGACATTGTCACCATCTGAGGACACAAGCAGAGGGGCAAGTGTGGCCTGTTGAGGCTGGCTGGACTGCACGGCCCCTCCTCTGGAGCACCCAAAGGCTTATGCCCCGAGGAGGTACTGTCACCTGGCCTAAGGTGATGGCTGCCTCTCAGTAAGTTCTCGGGATAATCCAGACACCGGAAAACAGGCATTCAGCACAGAGTTCAAAACCAACCCAACCACAAGGTTCCCCAAATAGAAACAAGACAGAAAATGCAGGGGAGGTGGCCCATGGTATGGAGCTGCATGGAGGACTCTGGAGCCAGGTGAGCAGGTCAGGAGATGTCCCAGGAGGTTGAAATAGTGTCTTAGAATAGCAGTGTGTGGTGTGTGTGTGCTCGTGCATGCACAATCCTAAGTGTGTTTAAGTATACCTTTGGCTGCCTTCCACATAATGCTAACTGCTAGGCTAAGAGCCATTGGCTTACCTGGTTATTCCCTTCATGTGCTGAAAGGCTCAGAATAACCAAGGCAGAGTAATGACTGGCTACCACCCACAGCTCAGGCCTTTACCCTGCATGCAGGTGTGGAGCTAGTCTCTGTGACTCACAGCAGACCACAGCCAAGGTTCCGGGGCTGCATGGGAGCGGATCCTGAGGGAAGTCTCAGCTTCCGGTGGCATGTGCTTAGAAGACAGCAGGCCGCCTTAATCCTGAGGGGTTTGGGGTGGGGAGCGGTGCTAAGGGTCCACTGCTGCCCGGCCATCAGACCCTGGCTCCTAGATGCCCCATTGTTCAGGATGGAGGCCCACAGGCATAAGCTAAGGATGATGGGAATATCTCTTATGGATAATACACAGTCCGTGCACTTGGTTTGGCCCGAGGCCGTGGTGATCACTGGACAGCAGTGGGAACGAGGCAACACCAAACCCAGAGTTGGTGGCAATAGAATTTTCAGCAAATTGGAGCTAACTTCAACTTCAGCTCTAACTACCCAGGGCTGTGCTGGCAGCTACCAACACCACCACTTCTGCCAAGCGCAGTATGTGGCAAGCGCTGGCAGAAGAGGCCTGTGGTGGTGAAACCAGGCTGCCAAGAGGAAGAAGGAAGAGGGAAAGCAAATGTTGCCTGTGGGCATGGGACAGCTGGTGGGAGGGGGTCACAAGGAGCCAGGTCACCGTCCAACAAAGCTCTGTGCCCATGGAGGTGACAGTGACCAGCAGAAAGGAGTCTGTCCGTTCCCAATGCCTGCCCCAAGATGCTGGGGACCGGGCAGCATGATCCAGAGAGGAGGCTAAGAGCCAGGAGCATGACCAAATCTGCTGCATAGGTGGCAGGAATCTGGTCCTCTAGCATCTCTGAGGAGGTGAGCTCAGGTCCCTGAGTGCTCAGCCTCTGACTGGGAAGGAGGTGAAACTGGTTTATGTTGAAGGGGAAAAAAAAAATCAAACAAAATAAACAAACAAAACCAAAAAACACTAGAAAGAGAAAGGGGCTGCCTGAGCTTTAGGGCTTTTATCTGTTTATGCTTTTATCTGATTTGAGAAAGTCTCCTGCAGCCGAAACTGTTTGCAGCGCAGTGTCAGGAAGGATCCCAGGGCCTTGTCCATGCGGGAAAGCATGCTCTACTGAGGCCTGACACAGCCAAGGATGACCTTTGCCCTTCCGATTCCTCTGCCTCTACCTCCCAAGTGCTGGGATTACTGGTGTTAAGTCACCATCCCGACTATATAACCACTATCATGCAAATTTAGATTCCTCCAAGGGAGATGCACTGGGGAAGCAAGCTACTCTTAAAGGTAGGCAAGCATGCTCAGTGGTTGATGACCAGTGGAAAAGAAATTTAACAGTACCACTGGAAGGCCCTTAGCTCATAATTGTGTGTCAGAGATTCTCTCACATTTATCTCACTTTTAGTTTACATTACAGTGTTCTTTTTTCCCTTCCATTTTTAATACATCATGACTAATTAATTTAGCATGTTTTCATCTAACCATCAAACTGACCACATGGTCCCCAGGGGAGGAGTTAGAGAGAAGACTGAAGGAGTTGAAGGGGCTGGCTTGCAGCCCCATGGGGACCGCTGCTGGGGACTGAACCAGGGCCTCTGTGCCCCCTAGGCAAGCACTCTGCCGACTGAGTTACATCCTCAGCTTTTCTGCTCTTCTTCAAGACAGGGTCTCATTCTGCAGCCCAGGCTGGGGCTGGCTCTTATTAAACAACTTGGGCTAGCCTCAAACGTGTGGTGGTCAGTCGTATACATTCTGCGTGCTGGGGTTATGGGCTAGTGGGAGGTCTGTAGGTCGCTGACATGCCCCAAAGGGATTGTGGTACCCCCATCCCACCCTCTTCTCTTTCTCTATTTTGATCCCTGGCCATTCGGTGAGAAGTTCCTTTGTAGAGGCTAGCCTTGTCACAGGCTCAAGGCAATCCTGGGTTGAGATATCCAAAGCTGTGGGCCGAACTGAACCTTTCAGAGCCTGACTGTGTCAGGCGTTTGCTATCGGGACTGACCCAGCAGGCAGACTAGGTGGGGGTTCTCTCTGATCAATGTCTGCTTTAGTTCCCCAACAGGCCTGCCATGACTATCAGCGCACCCTTTTATAACGTGGCAGCTGGGGCAGGGAGATGGTTTGGGGATCAAGAGCCTTGGCTGCCCTTCCAGAGGATGTTGGTTTCACACTCCAACATCAGGAAGCTCACAACCATCTGTAACCTGAGCTTGGTGGTGGTGGGGGTCATCTGATGCGCTCTTCTGGCTTCTGAACACATGTGGTGCAGATGTGTACACTCAGGCATACACACATACACATAAAACAATAAATAAAAAAACTTTCAGTGTGAATGAATGCTGCCGTAACAGAGAGGCTTCGTGATCTGTCGCACGCTGACTTGGACTCCTAACATCCTACAAAGCGACAGCTTCACCTGCTTCTCACTTATTCCCCACGGGTGAGGAGAGAGAAAGCCTCAGTCTACATGGACCTAGAGAAGGTGGCAGGACACACAACTTTGCTAGGGGCTGCAGGAGTCCACAGGAAGACAGTCAGCTAGGGCAGCAAAGGTCATGACTCTCAACCTATGGGTCATGACTCCACCACCAAGATATTTACGTTACTATTTGTAACAGTAGCAAAATTACAGTTATAAAGTAGTAACAAAGAGAATTGTATGGTTGGGGCTGGGGTCACCACAACATGAAGAACCGTATTAAAGAGTTGCGGTATTATGAAGGGTGAGAACCGCTGGATGAGAACCACTGCGGTAAGATCTGACCCATAGCTACAGAGAGGCTAACTGAAGATGCACAGGTTACAAGCAAAAAGACCCACCAGTAAGGCACAGGCGTCTGCAAACATCAGCATGTAGAACACATTGCTCCATCCGGAAGGGGAGATGAGCCCCGCCAGCAGGGGCCCCAAGGCAGCTCCTGAAACGGACATAAAGACACTGGTTAAGGAAGGCTAGCAATGGGAGATGAACTCAGTCAGGGCAGAGGCAGGGCAGAGGGAGTGGCTGGCACGACCGTCTTCTGGAACCCATTCTTCTTTTTGTTTGTTTGTTTGTTTGTTTGTTTGTTTTTTTGAGATAGGGTTTCTCTGTGTAGTTCTGGCTGTCCTGGAACTCACTCTGTAGACCAGGCTGGCCTTGAACTCAGAAATCCGCCTGCCTCTGCCTCCCAAGTGCTGGGATTAAAGGCGTGCGCCACCACTGCCCGACTTGGAATCTATTCTAAAAGGAGGTGTTGACCTTTGAAATGTCCGCTCCGTCTGACACCCCATCATTATAAATGAGTTTATATAGTCGGACAGGGTGGTGCATGTCTTTAATCCCAGCACTTGAGAGTCAGAGGCAGGAGGGTTTCTGTGAGTTCAAGGCTAGCCTGGTTATATAGTGAGTGCCAGGACTACATAAAGACTCCGTCTCAAAATAATAAAAATCAAATAATAAATAAAAGAAATCTGAACCCAACATACAATTGCAGATACTGTGCTCAAAATAAGTGTTACTGAATAAATCTGTGTACGATACACAAGACTTAGGCCCTGCTGATATCAACCGTCTGATTTTGACCACTGCAAGTCAGGGGGCTCCCTGTTTTTTTTGAGAGGGGTGCTGACTAGTTATTTGCAAAGGACGGTGTGTAGCTGCATCTTATATCAGTGGTTCAGAAAAATATGCCCGTATGTGCAAAGTATATGTGCATGAGTGTGCATGTGCACATGCATAGTTATGCATGTGCACATGCATGCATGCTAAGCGTGCATGTGTATTCATGTGGACAGGCATGTGCACGTATGCAGCTGAACAAGCGCTACGTATGTACACGTGTGCCCAAATGTGTTATATGCATGTATGTGTGTGTATGGGAACGGGTGTACGTATGTATGCATGTGTGTGTACAAGTGTGCATGTGTGTGTGTGTGTGTGTGTGTGTACAAGCATGCATGTGTATGAAACTCCACAAGTGCTGTGTATGCAGATGTGTGCTCAGGGGTGCATATGCATGTAAGTATACACGTTTGTACATGGGCACAGGTGTGCATGTGTGTCTATGTGCACAAGTATGTGTGTGCATGCATGTGTGAACGGGGGTGTGAGATAAAGCAAATGCAAGATGCTCGGGAACTCTCTGCATTATGTTTGTGAGGCTTTTTTTTTTCCCTTCAAGTCTTAAATTATGTCAAATAAACTTCGAAGGCTACACAAACAAAAGACATCTGCGGGGGAAGGCTTGTTCCGGCATCCTGAGTGCTTCCCTTACGGTGGGTGGGTGACTCTGACAAGAAGATGGCTTGTCCAGCATGCTAAGGAGTCGGGAGAACTGCCAGAGGTACCTGATTACATTATAGTACCCAAGAGCTGGGGCTCTCTGCGGTTTACCCACACTGACTGTTCGTGTACAGCGTGTCTCAGTACATTTGCAGGCACATGGCGCTACTCATGTCTCGTGTGAGTTTATTCTGCACATCCTGAAGACCACGGTGTGGACCATACCTGAGTTTCAAAACTATAAATCTACAAAGTAGAGAGCAGAGGAAAGAAAAATATGATTTTTTAAAAAAAAGACAACAGTAGGGCACAGCCTGGGGACGTCTCCCCATAGCTAGGCTGGCTGAGCACGTGGCACAGTGAAAGGGGCAGCAGCGGCAAAAGGCCATTGATTGTTCTCTCCACTACCTCAGAGTCCAGGCCCCTCTTTGTCAGTGACTCAGTGACACCCCACGGAAGAACAATTGCTAAACCTCTGGGGACAGCAGACCCCGTGAGGGGGATGGGGAAGGGTCCAAAGAGAGAACAGGGGTTCAGGGGACAACGCCAGTCCCCAAGCAGCCATCCACGCCCCAGCAATGGCAAGGACTCCAATGCTGAGCTCCCTGTGGGCAAGCAGATTCCAGGCTCATCTGTAAAGACCACCAGGGGGCCGGGCAGTGGTGGCGCACGCCTTTAATCCCAGCACTTGGGAGGCAGAGGCAGGTGGATTTCTGAGTTCGAGGCCAGCCTGGTCTACAGAGTGAGTTCCAGGACAGCCAGGACTACACAGAGAGACCCTGTCTCGAAAAACCAAAAAAAAAAAAAAAAAAAAAAAAAAAAAAAAAAAAAAAAAAAAAAAAGACCACCAGGGGGCGCTCTACAGGAGAAAAGACTCTGCCCACGCTAATTTAGTGGGTTACTCTTAAATACAAAGATACAATGTGGCAGTATAAAGATACAACGTGGCAGCCTAGAGGACCTATGGGTGAGAAAAAGACGCAGCCCTGATCACACAGGAACCAGGAGGAGGAAAAACCATGGGCAGTTAACAAGGCAGACGGAAACCCCCCAGCAATTAATTCTTGCTTAACACGGTGTTTGAGGCACTAAAAGGACAGCTAAAATAAGAACACAGAGGTTGAAAGATAAAGTCAAGGACACCATCCAGAGAAGAACAAGAGAGGCAGGAAGGGCAAGAAGTCTGGAAACCTGACATCTAACTGACATTCTCCAGAAAACGAGAAAGAATATGGTAGTCAAACTTATTAAAGAAACTACAGTACCCAACCCCCAAGGTGCAGGCCCTGCTTCCAGGTGAGGTGGAGAAGGGCCTCTGAGTAAGGGGGAGACCCCAAAGCCCCAGAGAAGAATCAGGTCTGTGTGAAGAGCAGCTGAGAGCGAAAGCTGATGCCTATTGCCAGCAATGAAAACTGAGAGACAGTGGAGTTCTGGAAAAGTCACAGATGTTACCTGGAGATGAAACCCCACCCAGTACCACAGCTGTGCAAGCCCCAGGAATCTTAGGAAGCTACTAGGTAACAGTCCCACCCACAAAAGAGCATCGGGCAGGAATCTGGCAAAAGGGGCTCTGACGTCAGAGGGAGGAGAAGGCGGTGTGAGGGATGGAGAGGAAGCAAGGTTTATGGAGCTTGGTGGGCAGCTTAGTGGCCTGTAACCAGTCCACCAGAAGCTGGTGGTATCAGGACAGGGATGACCAGGACAGAAGCAAACAAAAAGCAAATGGGAGAGAGATGACATGTCTGAGGACCTGCAAGGCTGACTTCCAGGCTGGAAAGACCACAACATCAGCAGGGTCAGTGTGATGGAGGGAGTGGGGATGATTGCAGGTCAGGTAGTGTGACAAGAGCCATGTCTAGTTTTCTTGGTTTAGAGGACATGAGGTGGTTCCTAGACTGGAGAGTCCAGGAAATTTACATATGCGAGGAAGCTGGAAGTACCAGCTGGGAGGGACCATCTCTAAGAAGAGGACCTGGGCAGGCAGAGCCAGGGCCTGTCCCATTGTATCATAAAAGCTCGGCGCTAACCCCTGTGGCTACAGTATGTATCACTTTGATACAATGAAACCCTGGAAACAGGCATGGCTACTTTTAACTGTTCTGCACACACATGTAGGAAGGGCGTCCTTGGGTCCCACTGGGATGTCAATCTGGACACTGCAAACACACCAAGCATTGTTGGGAGAAGGTCCTGGCTGGTTCGGGATCAGCTGAGCTATGCCTTTGCCCAAGCCTGCACTGACTAATGGACATGAACACTTGACAAGCCCGTGGGGCCAACGCTTCTCGCTTCTCGGTGTGATGCTTTGCTAGAGTGGTGTGCCGTCCCTCGGGCCTCCTTCTGCTTCATCTTGTGGGAAGTGTGCATGAGAGGCATAAAGCTGGGACTTGGTGGAGGACCAGTGTTCATGCCGTTTCCATGGTGACTGGCTGCTGAGTCCCCGTGCACTTGAGTAGTTGGGGAAGCATAGGGCCTGGGATCTAGGAGTCCATCTCATCAGGTCCAACTGCCACTGCTGTAGAAACCCAGGTGGTCTCGAGCTTTGAAGAGGGGTGGCACAGGATGCTGAGAGCAGCAAGGGCCCTCTGTCCTGCTGCCCTTCTGTTCTGAGCGATGCTCTTGCCTCCTTCACAGCCCAGTGTGCCGTGACAAGGTCCACCTCTTCACCATAACAGCCTCTCTCTCTTCAGCCTTGTGTTTGAGATGAATGTCAAGAAAGAGGCATTTTTACACCTCCTTCCTGATTTTTCTTCTTCCTCTGATCCTGTTTTACTGTAGGGCCCAGACTGCTAGCAGGACGACATGTTAGCTTAAAGCATGGTGTCCTGGGAGCAGCAGAGTGACTCACAGAAACTTCTGTGGGACAGAGCAGAGAGAGAGAGAGAGAGAGAGAGAGAGAGAGAGAGAGACAGACAGAGAGTCAGAAAGAGAGACAGAGACAGAGACACACAGAAAGACAGAGATAGAGACAGAGACACAGAGACAGAAATAGAAACAGAGAAAAACATACATATATATATTAGATAGATAGATGATAGATTGATAGATAAATGATAGATAATAGATCAATAGATAATAGATGGTAGATAGTCAGATAGATAGAAAGAAAGAAGGAAAGAGAGAGAGAGAGAGAAGGGAAGGAAGGAAGGAAGGAAGATAGATAGCTGGCCGGCTGGGTAAACTGGGAGAGTGGTGGACCAATCCTCTCAGGAAAGGCTCTGATGCTTCTGAGACCCATCACCAGGTACAAAACCTTCCACTGCTACCTCCCATGACCCGGACACACCCCAGGGTACAAGAGGGACCAAAACAAACCGTTTCCTCTATTGAAGCTGACCATCTGTGGTGCTTTGTTACAGTAACACAGAGCTGACTAGCACAGGGATAGGCTGCTTACACTGTCACTCCAGACTATGCTAACGAATCTCGAATCTCGGCAAGGCGGAGGATCTTTCGAACCTCGAGATTCATTAGTTTTTTTTTTTTCAATAACTTAAACTAAAATAAGATCCCGTCTTTTCCTTGAGGGACAGTAATAAAAAGTTGGAGCCTCAAGTTTGACAACCCCTGGGCCAAACTAGAGTCTGGAAGAACATTCTCTCCCACTGAGGAAACAGATCCAGCCACCCACAACTGTCTTCTCTGAAGCCACATGCTACAGCCTCCAGAGCCGACTCCCCTGAGCTTCTAGAAGCAGCTAGTCCTGACACTGGCTACATCAGAACCTTGGGCACTGGTTAGTTCGGAACACGCGGCTTTCCTCCTTTCCCCCCCAGAGCTCTTGGTGAGAGAGAGAGTGTTCTCTGCTTACCCACAGACCCGGTGCCGTCGATGATGGCTGTCACGGTGGACAGGGCGTGGGAGTTCCCTTTCAGACTCTTGTGAGTCCCCTGTGGGAGCGGAGGAGAAGGATGTGAAACACAGACAGCCAAAAAGTGAGAAACCACTCCGGAACCACGCAATATCCAGAACTCTCTCCTTAGGAAGTCTACACCCTGCCCCACTCTGAGCGAAGCTCCGAGGGTTTCTAAGTGACAGAAATCCTTTTAAATACCAGCCCGGGCATATTTAGTTATTTGTGACTCTCCTCCTCTGCTTCTGCCCCTTGTGCATTGACCATTTTGTTGATACTGGTATAGAGCCTTCAAGACTATTTCATGGGCACAGAGCTGAGTCTGAACTCTCGTGTTTATCCAAGGATAAGCTTCCTATGGGCAGATTCAGAAACACACCTAACATCAAGGCCCAGGCAGGGCCAACCTGCTGTCTTGCATAGATGCCATGGGGTGGGAAAGACTGGTCAAAGCTCCATCCTGTGCCTCTTACCTCTGCACATTCTGTTCACCGCTCAGGGATAGATAGGATTTATAGGAAGAGATCTGAGGGAGGGTGGCCAGGGACAGGTGCTAGAAAACTCTCAAGACACAGGCTCTCTATGAACAAACTGTGAAGCATTTCACCTGTTGAGGCAGTGCTGGACCCGAGTAGGAGAAGCAGTGTCTGACTTACCAGGTCTGCAGAGACGGCGGTGGTGATCAGTGCATAGGGTCCGCTGACCAGGGCCCCGCTGAGGAGCAACATGGCTACAGAAAACAGAGAACTCAGAACAGAGCCTGCCCGGCCCAGCAGTCCACCGGTGAGGGCAAGCATTTATAGGGAAGGGGCTCATCCCACAGGAGGCCATCTCCAGGGCGCAGGATAAATGGCTTCTGTAATGTGCCAGGGGATGCATTGTCATGCTTCCCTGAAGCCTTAGAGGACTTAGAACTCAAGTCCCCTGGCGTCATGGACAGCTGCTGATGGCAGTATTGGGAGGGGAGGAGAACCTAGGTGGACCAAGGCCAGGCCAGCACTGGGTCTGTGCCATAATTTTTTCATACATGGAACTTCCTCTCTTCACCACAAGGGGCAGAGACACTAAACCACATGTCCCCTACCCTCAGCAGGCCCAGCTCACTTTCCTGAAGAGACTGGGTCTATGGCAAACCCCAGGTTCACCCGCAGAGTGTTTTCTAGGTCACGTGTGACAAGACCCTCCTCCACCCTGCTCCCTCCTGTCTCTTCAGCTGGCTCTCTCTACCTTACACAACAGCTTCCGGGGCTGTGGCTAATGCCCCATGGCCAAGCTAAACAGCTCCTCCTCTAGGTACCAGAGCACAGCAAGGCTAGCCAGGTGGCTACTTTATCCACACTAACTGTCACAGCTGCCTGGAAACAGGAGCCTGACTTCCCCCAAAGAGGGACAAGGGGCTACGTGGCGGCTTACGTTCTCACACTATGTTACCCAAAAACCTGTTTGCAGTGTCCCGCATGTGGGACTAAAGGAAGCCTGTCCCCAGTTGGTTTTTGACTAGTCAATAAAGTTATCAACGGCCAATGGCTGGGCAGGGAGACAGAGGCAGGATTTTTAGGACTCCCAGGAAGGGACCAAGGAAGGAAGAAGAGGGGATTCCACCATGATGAGGGCATAGGAGATGGATTATGTCAGAAAGGTGCAGAAGGGAGAGACAGTTGACATGTAGGTGCAGGGGGAAAGCAGCCCCAGGAGGGCTGCAAAGATAAAATATAGATTTGGTAAGTATTAAGTCAGGAGTATCAGAGGGGAGTGTGTGTTAGCCATGTGGAGTTAGGGAGTGGCTCAGACACTGACCTGTTTAAGGTATTTAAAATGTAAGGCTGTGTATGTGGGCCTTTCTTTCAGGAATCCAGAGCATTGGTGTGATAGCGAGAAGCCCTTGCGCACCCTTCAGGAAGTTTAGAGCGGATTAACATACTACCATAACAGGCACACTGCTCTGGGCACACTGCTCTGTCACCCCAGCTTAACGCCTCTAGATTAGTTGTGTGGAGAGGCTTTACGTACTCACCTATGGTGGCTTCTAGGCCCATTTTGCTGACTGAGGAGAAGACATACAGCTGCGGGAGAACAAGAAGGGGATGGCTCAGCGCGGGCAGCTGCAGGGCTGCCAGGAGCCTGTGGTTTAGGAAGGGAGCTAACGGGAACCTGCCTGACGAGCAGGGTAGCTCTGGACCTTGGGGAAATCGCAGGGTGGGACTCCAAGCACCAGGGCTCGTGGAAGGACACTGAACAGTTCCCAACTCCTCATCTGAGGTCTGCAGCTACCTGCCTGAGCATTGTACCCTGAGACATCCTTCTAGCATCAGGGCCATGCCACTAGTAATTTCTTGAAGATTCCTTTATAAAGCCTTAGGCCCAAGAGGACTCAGAACTATGCCATGTTCTGGGGACAGTCACAGCCCTGGGAAGAAAGGCATGTTGACAAATACAATATGGTAATGGAATGGCCCCTCATCTCCCAAACAGTAATGGCAGGCCAGTATCACACTGGCTCTGCACAGCCACTCTGTGGGGTGATGCTACTCGTGACCAGATGAGGAATCTGAGGCAGGAGAATCACCTGGTCAAGGCCACGAGCTTCTAAATGCTTGAAGAAGGACGAGCCTGGCATGACAGGGCTCATTGAGACTAGAAGAGAGGGATGGCTCAGAGATCCTAAGGGACAGGCAGGAGTGTGACAGGGAAGGTGGACAGAGATGGGTATGAAGGGTTCCCCATAGAGAGGGGCAGCCCAAGAGAAACCCAGAAGGAGAGAGAAGCCTGGTGTGTGTAGCCCAGGGGCTGAGGCGGGCAAGCACAGAGGCTCTGTGCTTCCAGCCAGGGACGAGCTGGGTTTCAAGGGATGTGACATGGGACAGAGGTGGCTAGCAGAGATGAAAGTGACTGTCTGCAACCTCGGGCAGAGCCAGGGCTCACCGTGGGTGCAGCCAGCAGTAGCATCAGACCACAGGTGGAGGCTCGTTTCTCCAGACGGTCGGAGATCACGCCTGCTAGAATCCCACCTGTAACAGAGAAGCGGGGGCGGCTTCAGGAGCTGATATCGGGCACGAGCTCCCCAGAGGAGACCAAGACACAGGGGGAAGCACAACGGCAACCGTCCCTACTGGGCATCTGAAGTGGCCACTTGGAGTCTGGCCTACCAGGATGCATCTTGTATGGGCCATGGGAGTCACAGGGTGACTAGGGTCAGGCTTTAGGGCAACCTCAAAGCCCCTTCACCTGGTAGGAACTAATGCCACTGCCACCTGCCTGGGACACCTGTGTGTCATTTCTCCTCAGAGGTGAGCTTCTTTCAAAGCAATGGTCACTGTGTCACATGGTGCTCTCCCAGCAATAAAACTAGCTTGAACAGGTATTGATAGATTGGTGGTTTTTGTTTTTGTTTTTTGAGACAAGGTCTCACTTTGTAGGTCAGGCTAGCCTCAAACTTGCCATCCTGCTGCCTCAGCTTCAGAGTGCTAAATGTCAGTCACCCAGTTTTATTGTTAAGTTCCTGACAACGCAGAGCAAACGGTCTTGAACTCACCGAAGATCCCACCCACGTCAAACAAGGTGGACAGCTCCCCGGCTTTCTTGGCATCCAGGTGATCTGCGGAATGACCAGCATATGAGCCCGTGAGGACACGTCCTGAGTGATTATCCCACAGGGACCCACTCGGGGACCCTGCTCCACGAGCAGAATTTTACCACGAGTAATCACCTAAACTCAGGTTTTAAAGGGATGTCGGCTGACCCATCTTATCCAAGCCTGGCCTTCCGCAGATGGCCTGTGCTTGGTCACCACAGGGGCGTCAGCTCAGGAAAGAGGGTGGGCCTAGGAAGATACTTGGGGTGTGTGTGTGTGTACACACATATGAGCAGGTAGCTCAGGGTCCTTGCAGGGCTCCCCCAGAGCAATAGCCAAGACTACTCAGTCAGTCACACAGTGAAACTGAGTGTGGCATTATGTGCTACCTGACCCCAGTGGGGACCAGAGCCTTCCCATGCCTCTGTGGCAGGGCACTGACAATTTTGCTTCTAGCTGACTGGATGCTGGCTGGTCTGAGGAGACAACTTGGAAGCACTTGACTGGCCAGATCCATCTTCCTCACCCTGAATGCCCCCTGCAAGGAACTGGGGTTGACTCAAGCCAAGATTCCGCTGGGCATCCAGCAGTTCAATACTCTGGCCAAGACTGTTCCCTTGTGAAAGAGAGCATGGCCTCTTACTGAGACTCCCTGTCAGGACTACTATGGGTCTGTCAGGATGATGTGGGGGTTGTTAGGTAGTGCCCTGGGCCCTCAGGTAGCTCCTTACGGTCTGCTCACCCAAGCTCTTCCTTTCTGCAGTCTGTCCTTGTTAGCCATGTCCCAAGAAAGTTCCCCCTTGCTACTGCCTCAGCTTCCTCGGCTGAGGTGACATTCCCTCCAGCTTTGGGGTTTTGGTCAACCTTGACATGGCCTTATGACACCCCTTGGAATCAAAGTCTCCAATTCTCAAAGCCTTCTTTCCTGTGCTGTCCCCGGAGTCATGTCCAAGCCCCAGGCATCTACAAAACTCTGTTCCTTTCCTTCCTTCCCCTGACTCACTGGCTCCTGAGGCCGAGGCGTCACCATGCACACAGAACTTGCAACAGCCCTCCTTGGTTCCTGAGAACTGCTGATTCCGTTATCACGCTATACGCCAATGAAGCACAGCTACATAGCACTATTTTTTCTGGAAAATTCTATGTAGAGCCATGGCTCCAGACATTCTTAGACGCTGGGAACCCAAGAGACTGTCAGCTCTCCCACAAATCAGAACACATCCCCAGAAACAGCGTGTAGGTCAGATTTCAGCCCCCAGTGGCCACGCTCCTGCTTGCTGGCCGCTGTGTTCTAAAACCCAACATGGCCCAGATTTAAACACAGGCAGCCTCTGAGAACCGCAGAGGGGTCAGGATGTACCAGATGAGCCCAGTGAAGATCACTACCAGGGCCACAAACTGTGTGCACCTCCACACCCTCTCCCGTCTGCTGGGCCACGCTGTCCCTCTCCAGTCACCGTGTGTGGTCCAGCAGGAAGAACAGAGTTCTGAGCAGTCGGCACGGCATAGGGAGCAGAACCTCCCTTCCGGCAAGCACTCACCTACACTGGTGATGTACAGCGGAAGCCAGAACAGGAATGTGTAGCTGACGAGCTTGGCAAACAGCAAGCACAGAGAAAACTCGATCACACCCTGGAAGAGGGAGCCATTGTCAACCTGGTGTGGGATTAGCAGTGTGTTTCAAGGTGCGACCCGGGACAAAGGACTATTCATTCCCCTGAGGACGTGCCGTGTTTTTACAAGGTTCAGCCTTGCTGGGGGGAGGGGGGAGAACACGAGTGGGAAGCAAGACCTAGGAGATCCGGAGCACAGATTGGCCTGGCCTGACTGCCTGGAAGGCAGAAATTCAACTCCAACCGGAGCCGATAAGGATCCAGATTGATGAGATAGCCTTGCCAAATGCTGGTGATTCCCTCCCAGAGGGATGCTCATTAAGACTGGGTTGGGGAGATGGCTTAGTAAGTTTAAATCCCTGGTACCCCACATAAAAAGCCAGGCATAGTTGTGTGTGTCTGTAACTCCAGCACTGGAGAGTGGAGACGGGCAGGTCCCAGGAGCTCGCCGGCCAGTTATCTAGCCTGATCGGCAAGCTTCCAGTTCAGACAGAGGCGCTGCTTCGAGGTAATAAGGTCGAGAGTGATGGGTGAAGATACTCGATAGAGTCCTGAGGCCTCTGAATGGGGTGTACACGGGTGTGTGCAACCGCATACTCGCCTGTATGCATCGTACACGCGCACGCGCGCGCAAGCACGCACGCGCGCACGCAAGCACGCACGCACGCACGCAAGCAAGCACGCATGCGCTGAACCCCACCCGCCCCCTGTTGTTTTCCCGTTGTTGCCGTGGGAGTATTAGCATACCGTGAGGATGGGAGCGTGTGGTACCTACCACATATATGCTTGGCATGCATGCTCTGTGTTAGGATAAAATCATCTCACTTCACCCTCAGATCAACAGATGGCATCGCAGCAGGGGAGGAGCCCAGGGACCGGTAAGCGGAAGCTCGCTGTAGACGCTTATGCCAACCAGCTAGGCAGGGGCAGGAGCAAGGGCAGGGAAAAGGCTGGGCCAGGCCTCCAAAGCCCTGTCC
Organism: Grammomys surdaster; assembly: GCF_004785775.1. NCBI lineage: Eukaryota > Metazoa > Chordata > Mammalia > Rodentia > Muridae > Grammomys > Grammomys surdaster. Next base: position 2,470,237 of record NW_021604628.1, on the reverse strand, counting down.
TGTTCCCATCGCCCTGTGACTTGTATTCACATGCTAGTCTGTTCCCCAACCGATGCCAGCAGAAGTATCTGGGGTACAGCCATCTACAGCAGTAAGGTACCACAGAAAGGCTGCTAGCCAACACTAAGAACTCATCCTTAGAAATGACTTTCATTGAAAACTGCGATCTCCTCCTACTGGCTGGCTATGAAGCCTGCCTAGCAACCCAGTGCCCACAACTATAAACTGAGGGATTACTACCTCAGGGCACTGGGGGAGCTAGGAAGCCCCAAGTGCCAGAGCAGAATCAGGTCCTGCTGCTTAAGATCTTAGCACATTGCTGGTTATTCTTCTGTAGCCTCTATTCCTTTCTGCCTCTCACGCCACGCTGGGAACTCAGACTCTCACTGTGCTGTGAAACGAAGCAGGCTCAGTTAGAGCCACAGAGTAGCGAGCACAGGTTGGCCCCCCTATGCCTTCAGAGTCAGATGTTAAGTAGCTGGGAGAGTGGAGAGCCAAGGGGGACAGAAGGTATCATGGGTGTAGGCCCAGAGGAGCCAGCTTTCTGTTTTTCGAGTGAAAAACATTTGTCAGTTTCCTTTGTTTGTCTGTGAAATTTCTGGGTGGAAAAATTCCTAGCCCTCCTAGTGATTTCAAAGTGTTAGAGACAGTGCAAAATGAAGACACCACACATGGAGTTACATTCTCGCCAGAGTGACCAGCCACACTGCCCACACGGGATGGGAGGACCTGACCCACAAATGCCACAGCCACACACTTCTCTCTCAAGCTCACCAAGGCCAAGCCCTCTCCCACTGCAGTGTTCTCTCCCTGGCAGGCAGACTCACCGGGATCCTCAGGGCTCCCGTGAAGCTGATGGCGGCCATGCTGCCATCACCGGGGAGGACGACAATGTGGCTTGGGTGGAGGAGGCTCTTCCCATCGGAGGGCAGTAAGCACTGGAGCTCTGGGTCCTGGACACACAAGCAAAAGGGACAGACGTCACCAGGAAGTGAGGCCAGAATTTTAAGCAAGTAAGATAGTGGGTTTCCTAGTAAAAGCCTTGGGACCATGTACTGGCTGGTTTTGTGTGTCAACTTGACACAAGCTGGAGTTATCACAGAGAAAGGAGCCTCCCTTGAGGAAATGCCTCCATGAGATCCAGCTGTAAGGCATTTTCTCAATTAGTGATCCAGGGGGAGGGCCCATTGTGGGTGGTGCCATCCCTGAGCTGGTAGTCTTGGGTTCTATAAGAAAGCAAGCTGAGCAAGCCAGAGGAAGCAAGCCAGTAAGCAGCACCCCTCCATGGCCTCTGTATCAGCTCCTGCCTCCAGGTTCCTGCCCTGTGTGAGTTCTTGTCTTGACTTCCTTTGGTGATGAACAGCGGAAGTGTATGTGGAATTAACCCTTTCCTCTCCAGCTTGCTTCTTGGTCATGGTGTTTCATTACAGGAACAGAAACCCTAAAACAGACCAGTGACGACCCCCTCGCCCCCACAGTCCTCAGCATCCACCTGGCTCATAAAATGCCACGTGCTCATAAAATTCTTTTGCTCAGAAATAGTGAAAGACAGAAAAAAAAAAA
>NW_021604628.1:2394643-2468574 GCF_004785775.1 Grammomys surdaster | reverse complement strand
TGGGTTCTATAAGAAAGCAAGTTGAGTAAGCCAGAGGAAGCAAGCCAGTAAGCAACGCCCCTCTATGGCCTCTGTATCAGCTCCTGCCTCCAAATCCCTGCCCTGTGTGAGTTCTTGTCTTGACTTCCTTTGGTGATGAACAGCAGAAGTGTATGTGGAATTAACCCTTTCCTCTCCAGCTTGCTTCTTGGTCATGGTGTTTCATTACAGGAACAGAAACCCTAAAACAGACCAGTGACGACCCCCTCGCCCCCTCAGTCCTCAGCATCCACCTGGCTCATAAAATGCCACGTGCTCATAAAATTCTTTTGCTCAGAAATAGTGAAAGACAGAAAAAAAAAAATGAGCCTCACATTGCTATGGAGAAAGATGGGTTGGTTAATGCACAACTGTCTGGGGCTGGAGAGACGGCTCAGTGGTTAAGACCACTGACTGTTCTTCCAGAGGACCTGAGTTCAATTCCCAGCAACCACATGGTGGCTTGCAACCATCTAGGATGGGATCTGATGCCCTCTTCTGGCATGCAGAGGTATAAATGAATAGAGCACTCGTACGTACATAAAATAAATCTTAAAAAAAAAAAAAATTAATGGGATCTGGTGCCCTCTTCTGGCACCTGGGTGTACATGCAGATAGAGCAACTTTAAAAATTTAAAATAAATGTTAAAAAAAAAAAAAAATTACTATTTTTTTTTTTAAAGCACACCTGTATGGATATTGTATCTTGTACCCAAACATCTGGAAGATTCTAGTAACAGGAGAAGAGGCCTGTGCTAGGGAATCTCTTAGATATAATCAGGTTGAATTTTCATTATGGTCTAATCAGGTGTGTCTAGCCTGCTGCCCTGGGCTGACATGTGGCCGAAGATAATTCAGGAACACAGCCAACACCAAGTATAAATATACTTAAAACAGTAGGTGGTTTGTGTGTGTGTGTGTGTGTGTGTGTGTGTGTGGTTTTTGTTTGTTTGAACCCAATTACACCGTTCTCTGGCATGAACCTTGCAGATGACAGTATTATTGAACATGCCCCAAGGGACTGTTTACATATTCATCCACATCTGGAAAGAGGGAAGCTCCAGTCTAACCCAGCAATGTGAGGTAGAACGCTGTAATTTCACGGACTTGCTCGTGAGGAATTCTTCACAGGACTCTGGACCTTGCAAAGAGGTCACAGTGCACAAAGACTGCCAGAAGTAATATTATTTTTAAATTTTATAAGCCAGTTCTGAGATGTGTGCCTTCCGATACTGGGGGCATTCCCGAGGGACAGACTTTGTGCTTACTGGAGCACAGTAGAGAAATCCCAGCTCTGCATGGAGTTTTAAGTTAAAGCAAGGGTGATACAAGAAGGCTTTTCTTGAATGAACCGTGAATCCCGGGGGCTTAAACAGGAGTGCTGTAGGATCTAACAGCCATTGATGTGTTTTGTTTTACTGTAACCCATGTAGGGTGAATTCAAACCACAGTAGAGTTTTCTTTTTTTAAAAGATGATGGGGTTAGCCGGGCAGTGGTGGCGCACACCTTTAATCCCAGCACTTGGGAGGCAGAGGCAGGCGGATTTCTGAGTTCAAGTCCAGCCTGGACTACAGAGTGAGTTCCAGGACAGCCAAGGCTACACAGAGAAACCCTGTCTCGAAAAAACAAAGATGATGGGGTTGGAGAGACCGCTCAGCAGTTAAGAGCACTTGCAAAGGACCCAGGTTCAATTCCCAGCACTCACAGAATGCCTGTGACTTCAGGGCTAGGAATCCAGCGCCCCCTCCTGGCCTCTTTGGGAACTGCACACCCAGTTCACACCCAGATTAAATAAAAGGCACTCACATACATACATACATACATACATACATACATACATACATACATACATACATACATATAAAAGATGAAAGCCAGGGGACAGGTTTGACATGCAGACACTCAGCATTGTGTATGAGCTCAAGATGGCCACGTCACCCAGGCTGGGCTCAGTGGCCAGGACATTCTCACACTGAACCCCATACTTAAGAAGGAAGAGGGAAAACTCGGGTGTGAAGGAGGGACAGGTTCCACCCCTCACGGTCACAGGGGTACAAAGGGCTGCTGCTCACACTGTGAACTGGCAATGCTGTCGTGGATTAGTTAGGTGTCCAGCTTGGAAGGCATGCCACCATTTCTCCAACATACCCAACACTGACGTCTCTGAGAGCCTGGGACGCCATTTCTGGGATGACCAAGCTGTAGGAATCTCTGAACAGCTCCAGGCTTCAGGATAACCCCTGGGGACCAAGCTGAGACCTGCAGGACTTTACATGCCCTTTTAAACAGAAAGGGGCCTCCTGATCAGGGCATAAGATGTAGCAAGCCACAAGGCATACAAGTGCAAAGAGTCCACCTTGCCAAGGAAGGAGCAGTCTGGGACCTGGAGAGCTATAAGAACAACCAGAGAAAAACAGGGAGCTCTCCTGCAGGGACCGCCTGGGAGTGTGATGTGTGCTGAGGAGCCACCTGCTGGGATTGCTTAAAACTGCAGACTCAGACTGCTCTGGCTGCAGGCAGGAGTCTGTCTACCCAGGCCTCTGGGGAAGGTTTATTCCCTTTGTTGGTTGGAAAGTCAGGTAGTGGTAGGTCTTCCAAAGCAAGCAAAAGGAGATGCTATTTCCTTTTGAAGTAAACAAAGAGTAACTGAGCATCAAGACACAAATGAGGGTGGGGGGTGGGCAGGAGGAAGGGATTTTCTGTCTTAGACTCTATTTTTTTTTTTTTTACTTATTCACTTTACACTCCCCTCACTGCCTTGGTCACCCCCTCCCATTATCCTTCCCCCACTCTCTCTCCCCTTCTCCTCTGAGCAGGTGGGGGGTGGGTCTCCCTGGGTATCCACCCATCCTGGCACATGAAGTCTCTGTGAGGCTAGGCACATCCTCTCCCACCGAGGCTAGACAAGGCAGGCCAGCTAGAAGAACATATCCCACAGACAAGCAACAGCTTTTGAGACAGCCCCTTCTTCCAATCGTTCATGACCCACATGAAGACCAAGCTGCATATCTGTTACATATGTGTGGGGAGGCCTAGGTCCAGCCCATGCAATAAGCCGGTTTCGTCTGTGCTCCAGCCCAAGGGCTGCAGGATGAGTAAGGAGATCCTTCAGTCAGAGCCCTATTCTTCGCTTACGATGCCTAAGAGAAAAGGGTGCTCCTGCTACTGGCAAAAGAGTAGTTCGAGAACACAAGCACACACATATGCTTGTGTTCGAGAACACGAGCACACACGCGCACACACACACACACACAAAGGTGCAAAGGCTAGGACTCTTAACTAAAAAGCCTCACTCCATTCACGTGGATGCGCCTGTAGCCACACTGTGGGACGCCTGCCCCTGCTGAAGTCTGTGCTTCTTAGGCTCAAGAAAATGCTCCGAGCTTACCTGTCAGAGGCTCTTAGGGGTCTCAGCATTGTCTAAGACCGTATGGCCAGTCAGAGATGCCAAGGAAGAGGAGGGACAAGTGGCCATGGGGATGGGAATGAGGACCAGCTCAAGGCAACCATCACAAGCCCCCGGAGACCAAAGGGAGTTCCCCTACAGCCACATGTGACCTCTGCATTAGGCCTTGTGTCTGGCATGAGCAGCAGTAAGGAGCACGTGGGGTCAGACTGGAACACTCTGGGAAAGGGGACAACCAGGGGCTCCTGCTAAGCTCAGGGGATACTCTCCCACACACATATCCACACACATGGCAAGGGCAGAGGCAGGGGCCCGGTCATGACACCATGTGAGCAGGGCCTGTCCCTGACTGGTCAGTCCCTACTGCAGTCAGCTTCAGTAAGGCTACTGGGCTGCTGTGGACCTGGCTTCTTAGTGGCTGTGAACAGGTTTGCAGAGGGGAGAGAGCCGGAAGAGGCAAGCAATATGTGAAAGGCAGAGCGAGCCTTTTCAGGTTAATCGCTACATGGAACAAAATGTCATTCTTGGCGGTCACCACAGAGAAGCATCACAGAGGTGTGACCATTTAATCGAGATGTGGCTTTCAAAACTATAACTCGAGTGAGGCGAGATTCTTCCAGGCATGACCAACTTTTTGACATTGAAACACCACACTGCCATCTACAAAGTCCACGCTCAAAAACAAACAAACAAACCATGCATTGGGCTGTATTCATGGCTATCCTGGGATGCGGTACATGTAGCCTCTGGGGTACAGGGCGGACAGATCTGTAACCATCTTCTTCCTCGGCATCTCTGACTGGCCGGGGCTCAAACACTGATGAGACCCCCATATGAGCCTCAGAATGGTAGGCTCATTCGCCTGTTCCTTGCTCGCTAGATGGGAAACACAGACCTCAGCAAGAGCAGGCTTCCCACAGTGTGGCTACAGGCACATCCAAGTGACTAGCCACAGCCCCCTCCCCCACCCCCTTAAGGTATCAAGACCAGGATTGTATGGCGTATCATACATCTTTCTTCCCACACTCCAGACACCGCGAGTAAGTTTCTCTGGGCAACAAAGAAATGATAGCATGCTTAGCACACAGATCCTTCAGGCAACCCGACTTCAAGATGAAAGAAGACGGCTTTAACTTCAGTGACTAAGATGGAGTCTACAATGCTTCAGGGGGTTCGGCTCAGGAGCTCAGTGAATTGTCTGAGAAACTGAAGCGGAGAGAGTTTCATAAGGCAAGAGCAGGTAGAAGGGCCAGGCATGGAGAAGGTGTCTGGGCTCGTTCCAGAGATACAAATCAGGTACCTAACACATTGGTGCCTCAGTTTCCTCATCTAGAAAGTAGGAGGAATCTGAGAGATGACCTTTTGTGACATCTGCCACCTTTTCTTGGACCTGTGATATGAATTCTTGATATCACTTTGAACCCCCAGCCCACTGTGTGCTCCTCTTGCCCTGTGTACCCACACCTGCGACACGCACCTGCCATACAGCTGTGTGGCAGTGACACCTGCTGAGGCCAGCTGGAACAGCACCTGGGGTGCCAGGTGGCTGGGATCTCCGCTCACTTCTGAACAGTGCTTCTTGCTAGTGAGCAATTACTGGATGGATTGTAATTAATTAATTAATTATTAATTATTGGATAACTTTCAGAGTTGAGATTTGAAGACATAGGAGTTTAGCTGACTGTCCAGGTTAAGTCAACAAGGCTGACTCGAAATACCCTTTAGGAATACAAAGAGATTCAACAGTTTAAAGACCCTGGATGTCTGAGACATGACAGGCCCTGGGACAGCCAGTTGGCCCACGGGGCTTCGAGGCTGCTTCTGAATCTCTGAAGACATCCCAGCCGTTGGAAGCTCTGTGTTACTCACCAGAGGCCCGTTCTTTTCGCTGCGTGTCGTTTGCTTCAGTAGTCTAAATCTGTTTATGCCGTTCTCAGAGGCTCTGGGATGCTGGAAGAAAAGCATGTGATTAGAGTTCTGTAAGAATGCTTGTACTGGGGTTGGAGAGATGGCTCAGTGGTTAAGGGCACTGGCTGCTCTTCCAGAGGTCCTGAGTTCAATTCCCAGCAACAACCTAGTGGCTCACAACTCCAGTTCCAGGGGATCTGATGTACTCTTTGCCTCCATGAGTGCTCACGTACACACACACACACTCAACACACACACACACACACACACACACACACACACACACACGGTACATATACATCCATGAAGGCAAAGATTTACACACTAAAAACCAATACTTATTATTTTTGTGTATGTGAGTACACTATCACTGTCTTCAGACACACCAGAAGAGGGCATCGGATCCCATTACAGATGGTTATGAGCCACCATGTGGTTGCTGGGAATTGAACTCAGGACCTCTGGAAGAGCAGTCAGTGCTCTTAACCACTGAGCCATCTGTCCAGCTCACTAATACATTTTATTTTTAAATGAACACTTCTTTCATCACAGAAAAAATTCTCAGGGGGAAAAAATGTGGTGAACGACCAGAAATACGCTGCTGCTTCATGACTTTCTGGGAACACCCCCAGACACATTGAACTACTTCATTTAAAGCTGGCTATTCAGTGTCTCCAACACTGACCTCAATCTCAGAATGCTCCTCGCCGTTAGAGACAGCACTGTCACTGTGTGCTGTCTCCCACCCCCCTCTCCCCCCACTGATCTCCTTGTCCTCATGGATATTTCCCCTTCTGGATGCTTTGCACAGGGGCTGGGCTATAGCTCAGTACTCAAGCAGTCACACACACGGAACTGTATTGATGCTGTGGCTTTCTGTGAATCGCTTCTTTAGTTCAGCAAAACGGCTTCACCAGAGCTTAGTGTCTTCTATTACCTAATGCTACCGTGCCACAGAACGTATCATCGAATGCATCTCTTTATCAGCTGGCAGCCGTCTATTTTGTTCCATGTTTGGGATGCTGTAACCCTGTGGCTAACACGTGTTCCCAAGGTCTCGCGCGATCGTGACTCTCCGGGTGCGTTTCTGGGAGTGGGGCTGCGGGGTCAGATGTAACTGTACATTCCGCGTGGCTGCATCCCTTTCCATACGCCCCAGTGAGGTGGGACTTCTGATCCCCCCCAAACTCACACCAACCCTGACGGCAGCCACCCTGGGTGGGTGGGGTCTGACCAAGTCCCCGGATACCTGCTCACACCAAGTGCCAAGACATGTTCTTCCTGCCCACTTTACATCTTTTTAGAACAAACATCTGCTCTGGTCCTCTGACCCTGCGTGTCCTAGGCTGTCTCAGTAACGAGTTAGCATTCTAGACGCAGGTCTCTGCCCAGACACAATCTGTAAATATTTCACCCCCGTTCTGTGGGCCTGCCTCATTTCAGATGGTCCCATTTGAAACACTAAAGTCTTGAATTCTGATGAGGCCTAACGGACATGGTTTTCCCCTTCAGTTCTACTATGCCACGGCTGTGTGTCCCCACCACGACTTCATGTGTTGAAGCCAAACCCCACTGTGAGATATTAAGAGGGTGGAAATAGCTACTGTGTTGTTTATGGTTCCTGTCCGGCTTGCCATAGAGTCCTCGGGGCGCCTGAGCTCCGTGAGGCCCTGCTGACTCACTCAGAGATTAGAAAGGGAGAAAATAAAGAAGTGCTTTGGCCTTTCAGTCAAGATCATGTATAGAACCAGGCAGACTCAGGCCTACCTCACACACATGCCAGCAGGAGAAACAGGAACTTGTGCCTGGCCTGGTCCCCTGTATATCTGGAGCTGGCAATAAGAAGCCACTTCTAGAATTTGCTTCTGCAGAAATGGGCACAGCTGTCCAGAGGGACAGGTGCTCTTGTCTGCAAGTGAGTATCCAGGTTCTACTGTGTCTAGAGCTCACCCCCTACCCCCCTTGTGACTCACGGAGGCCTCAGATCACAATGGAAACATCACCAGCTCCGTGAGCTTCGCCTCTGAAATCCACACATTGCCATGGAAAAGGCCTTGAGAACACTTTCAAATACCAGCCACGGCCGGCTACTTTCCAGAATATAGTAGTCTTCTTTGCTTAGTTTTGTCTTTGGTTAATAAAGTATCAGAATGTTCCCCCACCACACACACACACACACACACACACACACACACACACACACACACACACACACACACACATACTCATCCATGAAGCCCATGGGCTGTTAAGCTTCAATAAGAGGCTCTGGTGCCCCCTGCTGTACAATTTGGGTACTGTCCCTAGAGCAAGAATCTGTTTGATCTATCACTTGAAAGGGCAAAGGATAAACAGGTAGAGGGGATTTTATGAGAGCCACTGAGGGATGCCAGGCCAGGCTGTGGTGTCATGTTTCAGGCAGCCTCGGCAGGTAGGGCTGAGGACTCAGGAGCTGGTCAGCAGGAAGGGCTCAGTGGGTGGTGATGGCTGAGACAGACCATTGTCATGTGTGAGACATGCCAGCCTTCCCTTACTGACAGTGTGGGTTGCAAAGAGGGGCAGGCTGTTCTGGAAGGTAACAGGAAACACAGGAGCTCTTACCGTGGGGAGGGTGGAGGAGCACTTGATGTCCTTCGGGTCTGAAAGAGCAAACAGGAGATGGGTAACTGAGTATTGCCGCCCACAGCCAATGAATGGGAACCAGAGTCCTCAGCAGCCCGCAGGGTGTCGCTGGCAACGGACCCGTTCTTCACCCTGTGTTCCTGCTAAGTAAGTTTTAGGGCCTCTTCAACAGAAGAAGGAACTGTGAGAGGGGGTGGGCGTGTCTCATTACTGTAGCTTTTATTGGCTGCATGTCCTTGAATGCATGTAATAAGGTCCATTTGAAGAGAACAAGACGCCAGCTGGTGCTCTTACTGACTAAACAGAAGCTTAAGGAAGAAAGACAGCCCAAGCCAAGGGGCCGGCGAGGGGAGGGCACAGCCCCCCCTCCTCTTCCATTCTTCCACTGACTGAGGATGGGCATGTGGCAGCCGGTGGGTATAAATACCGGTATGAACTTGATGACGGGATAAGTCAGCTTGAGTCAAGGACACGGTGGACCCTTGGAGTGGTTAGACAGACACAGAAATATGAGAAGGGCACCCAAGCACTGTCAGAACAGCGTTTGTAATGGACGATGGATTTCTTAGAAATAAAAGCGGGTGGAGATCAGACACCTTCCAGGAGGAAATGGAATGATGTCTGGGATCGCTGCAAGGAAGTGACATCATGAAAAGACCCTCCCTGTCTGTTCTGTCACTGATGCTTATCTGGTGACCTTCTGGGCCTTGGTTGGTTGTGCCTTTCCCCTAGCCTTGAGCAGGCCTGAAAGACCTTGTTTACCACAACAGACCAAGTGATAGGATCTAGGTGGGGTTGCCCACCTTGCCTGCACGGAACTTAGAAGAACTGCCCCTGGGTTTGCCTTGAGATATTTCCAGCTGTGACAAAGGATGGGTTCCCCCACCCATCTAAGGGTTTCGGTGGGGCTCCCCCTTTAAATTGAGAGCTGAACATTAAACTTCGAGCCTTGATCAGAGAACTTTGTCTTGGCTTTGTTTCCTCTCACCCTCCGTCCCTTTCTTCATTTCCAGCCCCCCTTTCAGGTGAACACAGTTAATCCGTGGCTGCGGGCTCAGCACCCCTAACAAACTGAAGCTTGTTTCTGAACCCTGTGAACTTTAGTGTATGTGGGAGAACAGCCCTGGGGCCTGGCACAGTATCAGGGAGGTAGGCAGCCTTCCACATGGGACAGTCCCTGCCTGCCACCCAGGAAAATGTCCCAGCTATGACAGATGAAGGAACAGGAGGAAAAGAGGGTCTTAACCCCAAGACGGGGAGGAGGGCCAAGCCCAGATCTTTATGTTAGAGATGGATGACCTCAGGCATGAGAGGGACAATACAGAGGTTTAGGGGAGCTGTCCTACCCAGCAAGGTCCAGAGTGAAGGAGCGCACAGCTGAGCACCAGTCCCTGGAGACAGCCTTGGAGAGTTCATGGAAGAAGAAGGAGCCACTAGGGCACCATGACCAGGTCTGTGGCCTGGGACACATATGGGGGACAAGCCACATACTTCAGGGAGGTGCCCAAGAGAGGCAGAAGAAGGAACAGGGCTGAGAGGTGGCAAAGCGGCTGCTGTGAATGGGGCTGGGGGCATCCCCTACATCAGGAGAGCAAAGTGTGGGAGGAGGAGGAAGACAGCACGGAAGTGATCGAACAGTAAGCTTTAAATAGATGGTCCTCCCCCCACGCTTGGCAGCGACACACCAAAGGCTTATATATCTAGTAAGAAAACCCAGGAACTGGGAAGGAGGTGTGAGCACAGTACAGAAATCAATTCTGAGACCAGGCTTGGGTCCCGGTTTGGTCTCTCTGCCTTGACACTAGGACCCCACCATCACCAGCAACTACCTTCCTGAATAAAGCCAAGAAGGACCGGGTAGGTGGGAGGCACAGGTCAGTTCAGAGGAATGATCCTGACCATGTCGGCTCTGGGAAGACTTCCCAAAGAAACGAGCAACACCAACACCAAGTCTGTGGTTTCTAGATCTAAGTCAGCTGGCTGGGAGGCTATGTGGGTCTAAGGAGGGGAAACTGTCTGCTCTGGGACAGATGAGGATGAACAGCACAAAGGGTGGGGTTGAGGTTCACAGGAAGGAGGTATCGGGTCGACACTGAAAAGTCGAGAACACGCTCCCTGGGGACTCTAGAAATGGGACAGGGTGGACACAGGGCCTGGAGCCTTAGTGAGGAGGCCCTGTAGTTGTCTAGGTGTGTGGCATCAGATCAATACCCGGGGGAGAGGAAGGAACAAGGCCCGGGAAGACAGCTGGCACAATGGCCTTTCCAAGAACTCCAGTGACATACCGGTTAGTTAATTGGTACCTGAGTACAGAAGCCACAAGGCCCTGCCTGTCCCACGGTACACGCGCCAGCCGGCACGTCAGCCGGCATGCCATTTCCTGGGTCTCAGGAGGACACTGTGAAATGGGGTTAAGCTGTGGTCCACATCACTCACAGACTGCCCTAGGTCTAGGTCTGAATGTTCATTTTTATTTTCACTATCTAGAGAGCTGGCTGAGAGAGTCACATCCTCTTAGCTTGGCAAGGTGTTGGTCACTGAAAAACTAACAGGTTGGCTTCAGCAGCGGGCAAAAAAGGGAAGCGAGGGACTGAGCTCACTAAAACACGTTCTTTTCTTGGGTGAAGCAGTGGCAGCTCTGGATAGCGTGGAAGCTGAGGGTTTGTGGCAAGGACAGTGTGTACAGGGAAAGGAGTTGTGGATAGAGGCCAGGGCTACTCTGACATACAGGAGCCCTGTGCTTTCATCTTGCTTCAAGGGAAAAAAAAAAAAAAAAGAACTGAATGGCCAGCCTCGCTTATGAGACCAGGATGAAGGTCTTAAGGGTCTGGCTCTTCAATCTCAGCATGGCTGCCCAAACCTTTCACTTATAGGTCTTCAGCTTAAAAAAATCACTTTCAAAATTTCTTAAGTTGGAAGTCTGGGATTGACCGGAATAGAACACGGACTTTACTTTCCTGTGGACGCTTTGCCTAATAAGAGATGTGGCTTTAAGCCACGCCACGGTTTTATGACACTGCCTGAGACACGGCTCATTGCTAAGTACACAAGCTGGCAAAGTCCACGTCGGCGTGTGGAGGTGGCGGGGGGTGAGCAGGTGCAGGCACACAGGGTTGGGCCTGTGCCCTCAGGTGGATGATGGATGAGGAAGGTCTGAGAGTCTTGGATGATGCAGATGCAGGAAACTGGGAAAGAGCAGAACGGGCTGCTGGGGAACCCTGTACAGGGTCTGGCTAAGGGGATAGCCAGGGTGAATACAGGCACGGACCTACAGCACAGGCTGTGATTAACCAACTCGTCGTGAAGACTAAAGCCCAGGTGGCCATGTCTAGGGATGTATACTTACGTTCGATGAGGAAGAGAAAGCACACTATCCCCATGGCTGCCACGATGGCCCCGGGCACGATAAATGACAGGCCCCAGCACGTAGACACCCAGTAACCGGCAATCAAGGACCCCAGAATGTTGCCCACGGAGGTGTGGGAGTTCCAAATCCCCATGATCAGGCCACGCCTACAACACAGCATGATGGGACAGTGAGCGGTGCGGTAGGTAGCGCCAAAATGAGATTGGCTTGCAGGGCAAGAGTGAGGCCACACGACAGTGGGGGAGGCGGGGTGCGGGGGTTGAGGGCCATAGAGGAATCAGCGTGACCCCGAGGAACCAGCGTGACCCCAGGATCAAGATTGTGGATGCTGCGTGTTGAACCGCGCCTCGGGCTGCATCAGTACACGGTTCGCCGCTACTCAGAGGATGCAAAGAGGCACGAGGGCATTTCCTACAATTCTTGGAAGGCAGAGGATTTCAATTCGTGCCTCCACAAACATGGAAGTCGGCTGACTATCTCGGCGACAGAAGCTCACACCGGCGCCCCGTGCCAAATGACTAAAAACGAGCTTTCTAAATCGGGCTTCTGAGTCCATCTCCCATTTTAGCCTCTCCATCTCGGGTGGCGTCTCTATGGTTACTTAACCCCAGCTAAGCTAGGCAGGGACTACAAATGACTGCACTACTGTAGTCAGGTCACCAGAGCTGGCTCAGACCTGCTAATTATGGACCGGGTGGGTGACCTCTGCCAGAATGTCTCAAACTCCAGACTTTCTATGTCCCACAAGCGTGAGGGAAACTGAGGCCATACAGCTCTCAAGTGTGGAGTCCCGGGTCACGCTACCTGCCTAAGTGGCCAAAGGGGGAGGACTGGGTTCTGTAGGGACAGAGGCTGTAGCCCCGAGGCAACTATAGAGCTTCCATCTTGGAGGTTTCTGTACATTGCTTCCAAGAAGAGCCTCATTAAAGTTCCTGAAATAGGCTGAAAAAAAAAATTGAAAATAATGTGGTCTAGTTTACATCTGAATCTGGGTGGTGGGGAGGGGCGACAGCACGGGTCGGGGGAGAATTGTTGGAAATGCGCCGTATTTTCCTCACCTTCCTTTTCCAAACCAGTTGCTGAGGCAGGTGACAACGCTGGGCCAGCCTGTGGTCTGCACCAGTCCGTTAATGATCTGTACGGAGAAAAAGAGACTCACCGAGGGCAGAGGCTAGACCCGCCCCATCCTCCCTGTGCTGGGGCTCGCACTTTTATCTCACCACCAGTGGTGAGATGTGAGGTTTATATTTACAGATAGCTTAAGCTACGAAATGTAAAATATATATGTAGTTCACATACATAAGACGTATAGAAACAGGGATATATTATAAAGTATATATAAGCCAGGCATAGTGATACACGGGTGTCATCTTAGCTGCTGGGGAGGCTGAGGCAGAGAGGGACTGTTTGTGGAGTGGACTTTGACATCTGCCTGGGTAATCCAAGTAGATTCGGTTAACACACACACACACACACACACACTCACACACAAGTACACAGTCACGCACATAGACCCATGTAAAAAAGCCAACTCAAAGCATTACATGGTGGGTCGTACCTATAACCCCAATACTCAGAAAGAATGCTGTGAGTTTGAGGCCAGCCTAGGCTACATATGAGACTTTGCCTAAAATAAAATTAAAAATAAAGCCAACCCAGCCAGGACCTGCGGCCAGGAACATTCTGCTGACAGGTTGGGCTCAAACATTCTAGAGTCCTTAGAATCTAAACATTCTATAAAGACAAGAACTTTTCTCTTTATAGACTGATTTATAAATTGCTACAAATTCAGCCTGGAAATCAAACGTGTTCCTCTGACTGCCCCTGAAGAATATTCCTTCTCAGAAGCCAATACAGCCTTGACCCAGCCCTGGCATGCATACCTGCCATCTCTAAGATGTTTGTTGGAGAGCGGGTGTTGAGCCTACATTTAACAGAGGGACCAGTACCAGGAGGCTCACTTCTGGTGTCACTAGAACTGAGGCCATAGCAAAAAGCCCAGCCCAGTGCCCTGCTGTCTCACTGGAGAAATGGGTCCTCTGGGAAGCATGCACCTACTGCCGTTTCCAGATCGGCACCTCGGCCTTTACTAGAGGAACATGTTGGGACTTGGGGAATCTGCTTTCTTTCGCTTCTAACTTTGAATGCTATTATAGTCTGAGGCTTGACATCCAGGGAGTCAAGGCAGAAGGACCTAGTGCAATGTTGGGCCTATAATGGCTGCACCCATACCGGATGGTCAGTGGTTTCTAAACAGCATTAACAACTGAAGACACAGCATTCACACTGCACTAGACACTATAAACAATCTAGAGGTGACTGAATGGAGACAGGAAGGTGCTCCCTGGATGCATGTGAGCCCTATGCCACGAATGCAAGGGATCTGAGTGGCAGAGGACACTGGGAACCAGAGGTAACTGACAAAATGCTTATAATAAAGTGGCTGGGCTTTATCAAGCTCAACGGCACAGTCGTGAAAACCAAACTCAAACAAGGGTCCCTTTGGTTTCCTATCACACCTCCCCGCCCTTGGCCCGATGGAGCAGTTGGCCAGTCCCGTTTCTCTTATGGGTCAATATTTACCCACGGAATTGCTGGAGAGGGCAGAAGCTAAAAGGTGCCACACATGCTGGGCCCTCAAGGAGGGCAAGGCTGGGCTTCTGGTCCCACCCCTATACCTTCAGGACCTCTCCTTTCTCCCCAGGCCCTGTAGTGAAGGCTTCATACCCCTACTCTACCGACATCAGCTCCAAGCCAACCCTTCCTTCTCCTCTGGCCACCCCCGTGGCCGCTTGAGTGTGATCATCAGCGCTTCACACTCATTGTCCTGCCAGGCTGACAGCTCCTAAAATAGAAAGTGAGCGTCCAGGTGCTAGAATACAAGGGAGGAGGGCCTTCTCACACCAGCTGCTGGAGCCTTGACCTTGGAGGGATGCTGTTCTGTCCCTCACTAGCATCTGCCATCTATTCTTTTAGCAGAGGTGGGCTTTGTTTGGGACCTAAACTTGCCATCCTGGATCAGGCCCTTACCTGGGTCACCACGTAGAATCCCAGGCTGTGGATGTTGTAGAAATAGCCCAAGCCGAACAGGGCTGTGAAGGCGCCGCTGGCCAGCATCCCGAACGTCAGGTAATACCTAATCGGCAGGCGTTCTCCTATAATGCCACTGAGGCATATAGGAAAGAGAAAGGCATGAGGAAACAACACAGCACACTGCTAACAGCGAAGGCCACCCCTCCTGGATGTCCCCTGTCATCTGTTCTCCGGGCTTCCAGACCACCGAGCCCTACCATTTGGAAACTGGACAGGAATATCACCCTGTGGATCTCACATACTACCAAGGGACCCCTTAGCCTCATTTCTCACTAAAAAACAAAACAAAAAATCTCTTATTTACTTCTCATATGTAAAAAAAAAAAAAAAAAAGTCTACGGCCATACCACCCTGAATGTGCCCGATCTCGTCTGATCTCGGAAGCTAAGCAGGGTTGGGCCTGGTTAGTACTTGGATGGGAGACCGCCTGGGAATACCAGGTGCTGTAAAGCCGGGCAATGGTGGCGCACTTAATCCCAGCACTTGGGAGGCAGAGGCAAGTGGATTTCTGAGTTCGAGGCCAGCCTGGTCTACAGAGTGAGTTCCAGGACAGCCAGGGCTATACAGAGAAACCCTGTCTCAAAAAACCAAACCAAACCAAACCAAACCAAACCAACAAACAAAAAAACCCAACCCTACTAACTGTCCAACAATCAGGTTCACACTGCGATTCACACCAATACCGCCTATCAAAGCAGGACTTGCCCTGCATGTTAAGCCTCCTTTTATACAACACAGTGTCAGTGTACATAGCTGTTTAAAAATGTCAGCAGGAAGCTGCAAATGATAACTTGGAAAGGGGGCGACTGTGAACCCGAGCAAGCCGCCCATCCACCGAGCGGTAATCAAGAAACCTGCATGATCACACCGGTTGGGTGGATCAGCAAAGACAACACTTCCGTGCGGGGAGCCAACCACTTCCTGCCATAACCACGGCTGCCGGGCTGAAAGGGGGCGGAGCCTGAGCCCTCCGACAGCAGTGAGATTCAGTGTTAGGTCGGTTGTCAAACTGTAGTAGTGTCGACGAGCATGACAAGGCACCAGCTTCATAACGGGGCAGATATGAAACAGGTTGCTATCCATCACCACCACACCACAGTCTACCGCTTTACACGTCACCACGGAGACACACAGATCTCAGCGGGTACTAGAGACTCGGGATGAGAGCCCTGTGTTCTCTCCAAACTCCACGGGAGCTGGGGAGTCGGAGACGGCTCATTGGTTAAGAGTGCTTGTGTTCTTCTGGAGGATGTGAGATTTGGTTTCCAGTACCTGTGTCAGGAGGCTCACAACTGCCTGTAACTCCAGCTCCAGGGACTGGATGCCCCCTACTGGCCACCGTGGATCCCTGTGCGTACACACACACACACACACACACACACACACACACACACACACGCACGCTCCCCGGCCACCCCCCAAATAAATAAGTCTTTAGAAAATCCACAAGCCCCATTTATTTCCACATACCCACTCCAGGAATCCAACAAGCAGAGTCTGTGGGCAGACACCTGCCTGCCTGTCTGCCTACCTGTCTGCCTGGGAGCGGCACCCTTGAGTTAAGTGACACTGTTCCGGCCCAAGTCATCTCTAGAACCTGCTAGCCAGCAAGCTTTCCCTTGTGCGCTCACCAAACTGGAAAAGATCTACCTAGAGCCACGCAAATGACCCGTGAACACTATTTCACGAGTGTTGACCAACGACAACACGATATTGTGTTCAGCTGAGCAGAACCTGATCGCAGAGATAACAGAGCAGTCCAGAGTTGAGGTGTATCCACTCAACTGTGCTCACTTCAGAGATCAGGAGACACGTCAGGGGCTGCTAACCTGCCTAGGCACAGGACAAGGCACCGAGTCATAGGGGCTCCCAAGAACGGGTGCCATTGGCTACCACTGGGAGGTGTCCCGTACCATGGCCACCTGTCGCCAGCCCTCATCTCCTTTTTTTGTGAGATTTAAGGAACAATTCCGACACCAGCCTGCATCATATCTGATTCACACAGGACTCACACCTATGCCACACCTGCTGATCCTGTCAGGCAAGACCTGGGTGCACCCGCCTCCCACGTGTCTCCAGAGTCACGTAATACCTACTGTCAAGACCTTGGTGGTAACCTCACAAGGGTCTGAGGGCCTGTCCTGCCTTTTTGGCACAGCACAAGGCCCTTCAGTGACGAGGCAGGTGTTCTCGCTTCCCTTTTGAGACTTTTCTATGGACGCCATGCCCAACAGAATCCCACTTGGATAAACTCCCTGGTGAGCTGCAGGGGAAGCCACCTTTGCCCATAAAGATGAGATGAGAAGCCTGCTTTATTTACTGAGCTAGGTTTCTTGGGCCGGATATCTCAGCTGGCAGGAAGGTGGAGACCAGGCCCTACACCTTATTTCTCTTCGGCCTCATACACTGGAGACTTGTGAACCCAGTGTACCTCATCCGCTAGCATTTAAACAACCTCTCCTACCCTACTCTCTCATCCACACAAGCTCTGAGCTCCGTGTGGCATTTGTATCTGACAAAGCGGTCTATATCTACCACTGGCAGGAAACACTCGTCCATATGTCACCACCACAGGGCCCCTGACTCCACGTGTTGGGAGGCTCTGAGAGAAACAGTTAAACACTTACAAGGATACCCCGAGACTCCCAGGCTCCCAAGATCAGTGTCTAAACAAAATCTCTTGGGATGAACGTTGTTGGTCTCTACAATGCTTTCCCTTATTTTTTCCCCAGTACTGGGGCTTGAACCCAGGGTCTCTCATATGCTGTGTATGCTAGGTGATCACCCTACCCCTGAGCGATCTCTCTAACCCTTCCACAGTGTCATTTCAAAACATGGCGGGGCTGATAACATCAACAAGGTTTTAATCAACCACTCATTGGCCTCCTAGGTCCATCTGATGACAAAAGGGAACCTTTCTGTACTGAAGGGCTCACAAGACTGAGAAGGGTCTGAGTGTGAGTGCCCCTACCTGAGGTACATCCCGATGGCATAGGCGCACAGGAAGGCATAATCCAGGGCTCCAAGCAGCTGCTGGTAGTTGCTCTTATCTGTGTAGGTTTAAGAACCAACAGAAAGGCTCAGAATTATCTGGTATGTTCTAGAACTGAGCTATAAAATATAAAACTTTATTCTGTAAGTCCCTTCTCAAGGGAGGTGCTCTAATTCAAAACAAAACAAAAAAACATTGCAGCCTGGGTCCTGGCCAGCTTCTTGTGAAAGAAAATAAAGTCACCTATTTTTCAAGTTGTCCTTGAATGTGTCCTTCAGATTGGAGGCAAACCACACTGACCGTGGTGGGTTTGACTTTCTGTGTGACAGCACACACTGTAGGCTCTCTTCTAGAGACTTCCCCTGCACAGACATACTTCATTTAGCGGGTGGCCCTTTAGCATGTGGGCATGGTTGCAGAGTAATGTTTGTTAGGGGACAGTCACTGAGACACATTCACAGCCGAGGATGGCATCCTTGTCCTGAGACTAGTCAGGCTGAAGAAACTCCAGTAGATAGCTGCCAAGATCCCAGGGTGACAGAGGGTTTGACCCAAACTCACCAAAGGGGGCCCAGCCACAGTCGGTCTCATTGTTCAGGAGCCAGTGGGTGGGGACACGCTTGGTACTGCTGCTCGGGCCACTGATTCTAGACTCAGTCTCATCCCCAGAAGCACACTGCTTATGGAGCTCGCCCTATGACAGACAGAGATGGGGAGGGAGGAACAGAAAAAGTATTTACTTGGGATGTCTCACCCAGGACAGCCTGAGTGGCCTCCCTTCCTCATCGAGCAATGGCTCTTTGAGCAGAAGGAGGCCTCTGGCAGGCGTCTGGGGTCCACAGGAGTTCCTGCTGTCGACAGGAGGCTCCAGCCTCATTTTGTAATAACTCCAGCTCATGCTCACAAGCAGTCAACCCTAGTGCCAGCAGGCCTCTGAAGGCCTACCATGGAGATAGCATCAGGCAAGAGAGCACCAAGCTGAGGACCAACTGTCAGTCATTCCTGACAGGGCTGACCCCGGGGGGTGGGGGGGGGTGTGAAGAACAGGGTTAACTGCTAGATTCTACAGAGGAATAGAAGAAGGAGAGTCTCAAAAACGTAGAGCCAAAGGAACTCAGGCTGTCTGATTTCATTTCTGCCAGTTCAAGTACAGACAAGATATCCCAGTGGAAGGATAAATCTTATTGCTACTTAGAAGGGGGGGTGGTAGGATCTGGCACAGGGGGCTGGAAAAGCCTTAACCTACATTCTGAGTACACACATGTATGTATGTATGTATGTATGTATGTATGTATGTATGTATGTATGTATCTATCTATCCATCCATCCATCCATCCATCCACACACCCCAGCAAGGCAGATGGCTACCAGCCCACCTTACCAGGACCAGCAAGTCATATTAGGGTAGAGGTGCCTGACTGGTGGTGGGGACAGGGAGGGAATGGCACAGCTGAGGAGCATGAGGACTGACAAGTCACAAGTATCCTGCCTCCATCTCCCCATCTGCACACGAGGCTGCCGCTCACTTATAGAACAGAGATTGTGATACCAGGGTTTCTACACAGTGTGGGGGATGGGGCCACCTGAAGAAGGAAGCCACGTTTCCAGCGGAAGTGGCCATGATTATCTCCTGGGGAAACTGAGGGGCAGGGAACTCACTGTCACATCTGTGTCCCCCTACCACTAGATTTAACAAAGGTCCTGGATCACACGAAGCTCAGATGGAGCAGACCCATCAGGTATGGGTGAAAAGTGGCAAGGGAGAACTTCTGGTCAGGGAGATGCGCCTCTGGAGACAAGAAATCCTTCCAGTGTCCAGGAGCTGGATCCTGAGTCACGGGGCCTGGAGGCTGGTACAGAAATCTGACCTTGCTATATAGCACGGGGCAAGGAGCTACCTAGCCACCAAGCAGGTGTCTCCACTGGGACAGAATAGCTAGTATGGAGCCTTGTCATCTGAAAGGCTGCTTTGGTCATCCTGGCTGGACACCAGATTTCTGGACACAAGTTATTGAGCCCCAGCACGGCACGTGGACGTAGCTTCTTTACATTGGCTCTGTGTGTATCCCTGTGCTATGCTGACTTACATGTCACCCCAAAAGCTCACCAGCCTATAAACTGAAGTGATTGTCTCCCCACAAGCTTCTACTGGTAATATCCATGGGCCATAGAGGCTCTGGTGTCTTTGTCATGCTGAATAGAACACGGTCACTTGGCCTTTCCCCCACTCAGGTCGATACCCCTGCCAGGGCCACTAAATTGTGACTCTGTGTGTGTGTGTATCCCATTTCTATCTCTGAGACCTTACCTTAATAGGAGAGAGTTTCTGCCTTCCTTACACTGTCCTTTCTCAAGGTCGCTACACCCAAGGAGGCTTCTCTCTTGCAGCTCACTGAGGACAGCCACAGGCCAGGAGGGACTTGTGTACTGGATTAAGCAAGTTTCTAATCTTAGCCTTGCATGGAAATGAGGGATATGGATTCTATAGGCTGTGCTTAGAATAGAATTCCCAAATCATCTCCAGTGGCTTAGCCAGTCTGGGGCACATCACCCATGGAAATCAGAACATATTAGAGATGATCCCAAATCTTCCATAAGTCTTGGGAAAGGTTTTCAGGTCCTGCCCATGGTGAGCAGCATGGAACACCCTGGTTAGCTAGGGTCACATGTGCCCTTCCTCCAGCCTTGAGCAGGCCTGAGACCTTGTTTACCATAAGAGACCAGATAATAGGACCTAGGTGGAATAGCTGCACGTAGATCCTGCTACAGGAACTTGAAAGAAGAACTGCCCCTGGGCTTGCCTTGAGACATCTCCGCCGTGACCCGTGACCAAGAACGGATTATCCCACCCATTTCGCCTGGCTGAAACTAGGAAGGGTTCGGGCGGGGTCTTCCCCTTTAAATTGAAAGCTTAACATTAAACCATTGAGCCTTGATCAGAGAACTTTGTCTTGGCTTCATCTTTTCTCGCTCTCCGTCCCCCTTTCGTTCCCAGCCCTCTTTCCAGGTGAACCTGTTCGACTCGTGGCCGCAGGCGGCTACAGTCACAGGCTCTTGGTTATAGACAGGCGTAGGCTAGGACCGTGGACTACCGTGGCTGCTTGTAACTGATTGGCCTCAGTCACACCCCCTGGCCATCAGCTCTGAAGCCAGCATGACAAAGAATGAAGTCACAGGGTGGCTGAAGGATGGAGTTCACATGGAGAACACCACCCAAGTCCTTGCCCTCCAACGGGGCCAGGGCCTGGAGGTTGACTCCACTGTGCTTGGGCAAAGCGCCTACAATTAACTCTGGTCTTGATGGACATCATGTTTCCACTCCCCTCCCCAGCCTTTCATGTCGGAAATATCATCTTTGCCTTTTTTCTAGCCCTGCCGGGAGGCTGCCTCCCAAAGATAAAGAACTCTGAGGATATTAAAGTAAACACATTAGTTCTCAACAACATCGCTCTGTTTTAATATTTCAATGATGTTTGTTCTGAAAACCTGGCGTTGGTAGGAGAACAAACTCTCACACTGGACTGCAGGGAGACACTCTAGGCTCCCACAGACTGATTGCCAAGGAAACATTTGGGGGAGGGGGCGTGGCCCAATGAGAAACATAGCTTACATCCAGGCAGCATCCTTTGCGGAAAAATTTACAGGATTATCTTTCAAGGAGCTACACCGAAAATCGATCAGCCTGCTACAGCAGTTGGTTAATGAAAACTGATCAGGGAGATTGGCCTTGTGAGTTAAAAGGTGTTTGCTTTGTGAGCCCGGAAGACTGCAGTTAGATCTCTGGTACCCATCCTGGGGTGGGGGTGGGGGATAACTGGGTGTGGCAGTGGATGCTTTTAATCCTATCAATGGGAAGGTGGAGACAGGCAGATCTCTAAGCATAGCTGGCTAGCCAGGTTAGCTTACTTGGCAGGCTCTAGGCCAGAGACTCCAAAACAAAACAAAACAAAACAAAACAAGGTGGAATCCAACCGAAGAATGATTCCTAAAGTTGATGTCTGGCTTCTACATGCATGTACATACATGCACACCTGCATACACATAAGCATGTGTGCACACACGTGTGTGCACACACATACTCTTTCTCACAGACACAAAAGACCTGATCAGTCTAAAGAGTGTCAGGGCTAGTGAAATGGCTCAGCAAGTATGGGAGCTTGCTGCCAAGCCTGAGGACCTGAGTTCAATCCCCTGGACAGGTACAAGGAAAGACCTAACTCCCACAGGACATCATTTGACTTCCTAATCCACCCTCCCCTCATATACATACATACGTACATACATACATACACATACACACACATACACACACATACATACATAAATGTATGTTTAAAAGTTTAAAAAAAATAGTGGATCCTATCTTTGGCGACCTACATTATTATTCAAAAATGCCATAATTTTCTCAAACTTTCACCAATTGAATACGCTCACACACTTTGTTTTCCCTCTGGGTCAGTATAAACGATGCTGCAATAAAGACATTTATACTAGCTGGGTGTGGTGGGACATGCTGTACTCAGAAGTCTGAGGCAGGATCGCTGCAAGTTCTCAAGGCCAGCCTGGGTTTTTACAGTAAAACCCTATCAAAACAACAACAGAAGATGTTTCTGTGTTAATTATGGATGCTTGTTTTGATAGCTGTGACCAAATGCCTGAGAAAAATAACTTATAAAGGGGTGAACTTTTGGCTCTTGGTTTCCTAGGACAGTGGGCTGTCCTCGGTCTCACAATTCTGAGCTGAGGTAAGGCGGGGCAACGTGGTGGGAGGCGCCTAGGCAGGATATGCCCTTCTAAGACCCACCTCCAAGTGATCCATTTCCTCTGCCTAGAGGGACCTTCTGCCGAGTCCCTACTGTCTATTCAAACCTGAATCCAGTAGTGTTTAATCTACTGACAAGTCAGAGCCTGTGTGATCTGCTGAGATCCTCTTACTTCCTGTGCATCGCTCAGCCATCAATGTGGGATGGGCATTGATAAGATTGCCCATCCCAGACAGCAGTAGCGGAGTTAAAAACCGAGCTGTTCTCTCCTCTGTTCTAAGCATTTTGCCTGTTCCTGTGCGCAACAGTCTAACACTTTGATTATGGTACTTAAATATGCATTAATATTTTTATAATTTATTTTGTTTATTAAAAAGAACACTTTAAGCCAGGCAGCGGTGGCGCACGCCTTTAATCCCAGCACTTGGGAGGCAGAGGCAGGCAGATTTCTGAGTTCGAGGCCAGCCTGGTCTACAGAGTGAGTTCCAGGACAGCCCAGGCTACACAGAGAAACCCTGTCTCAAAAAAAAAAAAAAAAACAAACACTTTACCTGGCGGTTCTTTTTCTTTCTTTCTAAACTCGTTCTTTTCTTTTTTTCTTTTTTTTTTTTCCTTTTTGGTTTTGGTTGTTGAAATAGACTCTCTCTATGTAGCCCTGGTTGTCCTGGAACTCCCTATGTAGGTAGACCAGGCTGGCCTTGAACTCTCAGAGATTTTTCTGCCTCTGCCTCCAGGGTGCTGGGATTACAGGAGTGCTCTACCACACCGGTCTTTTGGCAATTAATTCCTAAGGGGCATCTTTTCATATAAACTTTAGGATTCTTTCATTTGATTAAAAAAAAAAACTGGCTGGGTGTGACGACATAGACATGCCTTTGATCCCAGCACTCAAGAGGCAGAGGCAGGCGGATCTCTGTGAATGTGAAATCAGCGTGCTCTAGGGGCACACAGTAAGTCCTTGTCTAAAGTGGAAATCTCTGCTGAGGTTTTCCTATGACCTCAGGAAGCACTGGAACTTTTCAGAAAATAGCTTTTCTTGACAGTTCTGGCCTTTGTAACTTTTGTTTTCTGTTTGCCCTGGTGGGTTTTTTTTGTTTTTTTGTTTTTTTGTTTTACTGTTTTTAATTCTGTGTGCAAAGAAAGCTGTCAACGATTATCCTCAAGCTAGCCTCCTCTCCTCCCCCACCCTCTCTTTCTCTCTGTCCCTCCCTCCCTCTCTTTCTCTCCAGGGACAATGCAATATCATTTCTGAGAAACTATTTACAGATTCTGCTCTGGCCCAGCTTGGAGGAGAATCCCCCAAAGTTCCCCTCCATTGGGACATAGATAGACCCCATCTGTCTACGAGCCAGGGAAGACATCTGCGTTAAATAAAGATATCTGGCTGCAGGCGGAGGATCATGAGAGGGGACAACACTGTCCTCCCAGCCCTGGGTTTATCAGAGTGTTTTTTAAAGGTAGTGGGTTTTTTTTTTTCTTTCAATCAGAGAAAAATAAAAGCAATCAGTGACGGTTGAGATGGAGTGTCACCCTGATTGACCCGGCATCACTTCAAAAATGAGTCATGGCCACTGGGCAAATCACTGCCCATTCTCAGTCAGGGTCCAGTAAGCAAATGTATTCCAGTGTTGTTTACAACCTTCTGGGAAATACAGACTGCAGATGGTGACTCATGGGGTCCCTGATAGAATCATCTCCGTTCCTGGACCCATTTGTGTCATTTATAGCGGGAGTTGCAGCAGCAACTGCATACTTCCTGAGGCTCTGTGAAGTCTAAATCATAGGTGGAGACAGCCTTATCTGTATCAGGAGGCAGCCTGCGGGACTCAGCGTAAGGCTACTGAATACACAGGTGCCCTGGAGAGCCTGGGCGTTAGATGCTGACCATATGCAAGCAATTAGCTGCCCTGGAGACTCCAGGGCAGCCCTGTTAAGAGTCGAGCCCAGTGAAGGCTGGATGTCCCAGTGGAACGCCCTCATAGAAGGGGGAGGGGGAGGGACCGGGAAAGGGGATAACATTGAAATGTAAATTTTAAAAATTCCAAAAAAAAAAAAAGAGTAGAGGATTTTTTTTGTTTTGTTTTGTTTTGTTTTTGTTTTGTTTTGGTTCAGCAGATCTGATAACTGGCTGCTCTTCATAGGATCCTGGCTCAGTTCCCAGCATCCTTTTGGGCGGCTCACAACTGTTTATAATTCTAGGTTCAGGCTCTCTGGCACTCTCTTCTGATCTCTGAAGCCAGGCATGCATACGATGCGCATACATACACATAGGCAAAACACTAAATAAATCTTTTAAAAAAAATAATAGAGGGCTGGAGAGATGGCTGAGTGGTTAAGAGCACTGGCTGCTCTTCCAGAGGTCCTGAGTTCAATTCCTGGCAACCACACGGTGGCTCACAACCATCTGTAATGGGATCTGATGCCCTCTTCTTGTATGTCTGAAGACAGCTACATACATATACATACTCACATACATAATTCTTTAAAAAAAGTAGCCGGGCGGTGGTGGCGCACGCCTTTAATCCCAGCACTTGGGAGGCAGAGGCAGGTAGATTTCTGAGTTCGAGGCCAGCCTGCTCTACAGAGCGAGTTCCAGGACAGCCAGGACTACACAGAGAAACCCTGTCTTGAAAAACAAAGAAAAGTAGAAACGTGATCCTAGAGACAGAGGACCAATGTAGAAGACACTAAGATAAGCTCCCTTACTCCTGATGACACCCTCTGGGCGGCTGTGAGGGAGGACCGTACTAGAGAGCAAACACAAGCCCTTGCGACCATGACCATCATACAGGAGTCTGATTCAAACTAAGGCGCCACTTCAAGAAACCTAGAGGTCCCAATGATCACTTCTGCATACCTAAGGAGAGTTTGACCTTGACCCGTGTTCAGCAGAGTCCAAGGGCAAGGTCTCGCCCCAGAGACCTTCCACTGGCCACACCTACCTCACTCACCATACCTGTCCCACAGGTAGTGACTCTGGTGACACTCTACCTGGTACTGGACGTGGTCCCTCTCCCAGCCATGTAGACCTAGCATCAATCCTGGAAGCCCCTAGCAAGGCTCCCTGACCAGGCTTGATTCCTGTAGGGGTGGCCTGATGTTTGCTTTCTATGATACGCCTCTGTCAGGAGCTAAGGGTGAATTCTCTAAGCAGGAAGAGTCACAGGGATAACATTCCAATCTCCAGGGCTGGTCACTGCACTGGTGCTGACGTCAGAGCCCTTGTCGGAGCTTTTAATGCCACCCACTACTTTCCTACACCCCAGGCCTCTTTGAAAGGTCTTCCTTCTTGAAGGTCTCCAAGTGCTTTCACAGAGACTCCTGGCTACCACTTACTAGCATCTTAGTAAGTGAATATACTGGAGAAAGCACACAGGACCCCAGAGGCAGCAATCCTTACTATTGTCTCCAGTGTCAGAAAGTCTTTCCGGGGCAGCTAGCCCAGCTCAACTGGAAAGGTCATAACTCCAGAGTCCTGGACCAGGTCCCTGCCGACTGTTGGAAGGCAAACAGGGAACAGAGCCGTAAATAGGCTGATCTTGGCACTGGACAGCAGCTTTTGGTTCTTCTACAGTAGTCAAAAAGCCATTCACTCCTGCAGTCAGCCCACAAATAAGGTGGGGTGAGAAAACATACCCGATTCCTTCCCTGTTCTGACTTAAATACAGAGGGACTTGATGGCTAGCGGGACATCTGTTCCCTAACCGTCACCTGCTCTCATGGCTACATCCACTGTCTACACTACAGAGACTGCTCCAGAGCTGGGAGAGGGGTCAAACCACACCAAGAATGGGAGCCACTTGGGGGGGGGAGCATTTAAGATTTAAGTTTGGGAATTCTAGAATTGTAGTCTGATAAAGTCGAGCCTCTGAGGGGATAAAGCGTGAAACATTGTAAAGATCTGAGTTCCTTAAGAAGGAAAGAAAGAACAAAATGTAACAAAAAGGCCCCACAACGAAGATGCAGATGCTGGAGTAACTTGTCTCTAGTAATCCCCGCCCACTTCCTTCTGCTCCTCCCCACCTCCCGCAGAAGATGCCCGCACAGCCCCGTGTGCAAAGAACTCTTACCTTCACTATGCTGATAGGCTTTCGGGATAAGTGGAAGCTTGCATAGAGCAGGAACGTCAGCATAAAAATGAAAGCCCGATACCTGGAACACATGGAGTACCAGCATGAGAGATCTCCTACTGTGTCAGTCTTTGAGTTAGTCACACACTGGGCCCATTTACAATCTCACAAGGACAGGAAGCCTTGAGCCCCGAGCCCCCCACTCCAGCCCAGGTGCTAACAGCCAATTATCTCGTCAGCTATTTTCTCTCAACTCTAACCCTTCCCCATAGAAAGGTCCTCGAAAGCCAGTGAGGGGCTGTTCTCTGAAACTCCGGACTTAGGAGAAGGCGTTTGGGCGGTCCCTTGCGTACTTCTAAATACAGCTTGCTCTAATCAGACATTCATGGTTATGTTGTTTTGTTTTGTTTTTCTCTCAGAAGCCCTGCGGCAGCTAGGAAAAGCCAACATCGCCTGCTCCCCAACCCCCCACAACACACAACGCTCCTGTCCCCACAACCGCTCTCTAGCGGATTCCGCCTGGGGGGATTCTACAATTCAAGCCGTGTTTGACACCAATCTACATGGCGATATTGTTAGACTGCAGGGTTGAGGATCCCATTCCCCACACAGCCCCCACTGATAAACTTGGTTGATAGTTCGGTTCATTTGCATGAGTGACTCTCCACACCCAGAAAAACCTTTTTTTTTTTTTTTTTTTGCATTTGCTATAAAGCCCTGCCAGTTTGGCAAGAACGGGAAAAAAAGACATGCTGAAGAGACACTTGTCCCCCCCTAACTACGAGACTTTTGAAACCATGAACTTCAAGAAGCAACCATCTCTGCAGGATGCTCAGGACTGGAGAAGAGACAGAGCCTAGGCCAGCCAGAGGTAGGGGGACAGGGAAATCTGAGAGGGAGAGATAGCTCAGTGAGTTAAAAGAGCCTGACATCCTCAGCCTGGGCCCCAGAACCCAGAGTCAAAGGGGAGACTCCATCCCTGTGAGTCACACTCTGACACAACTCACCAACGCAGGTGCGCATTCACACTCATACACACATAAACAAAAGGAATAAGTGGATGTTTAAAAACATAAAGACAAAAACTAGAGGCCAAAAAACAAAACAGCCCACATTTTAGGACTTAACTAAAGATCCCGTTTGAAGTGAGAAGGCAGGGTGGTGGTCCCTTGGAGGGGAAAGAGCCACACTCACATAATAAACTTGCTTCTGAATAAGGAACGGTCTGAGCTCTCTTCTCTCTGGGGAAACCTGAGTAGAACGTTCCTCCAGGACACTCTGTCCAAGCCCACAAGGTAACCAGAAAAAAAGCAAGCACTTAGTCTCAGCACTTAGGAGACAGAGCTGGGCCTGCCCCACCAGGGACATGCTGTCTCTCTGTCTCTGCTTGTCTCCCCCCACCCTTACATATGTCCTAAGTCTCTGAATGCCTTCCTAGAGCAGAACAGAAGGGACTTTCCATTCTTTGGCTAAAGCCGCTCTGTGGCCCATCCCCTGAGCCGGAGGCTAGCTGGGAGATGCCACCCACTGATTTCCAGCAACTCCCTGTCCTGCTCACAACAGGGACTCTAGCTTAGCTGCTCTCCAGATACTCAGCCTGGGCATGGATATCCCTCCAGAGCCTCTCAGTTTGACTCAGGAGCCTGGGATATCTTCCAGTGGCCTCTGCCCAGGGCTGTATGGCTAAGGTTTTACCTAGCAGGGAAATGACTCACGCCTTTAGGCTCTGTCAGTCCGTCTACTCCACTGATGGAATTGAAACTCCTCTACAGTGAGTGATAAGGGCTGAGGAGAGCCCAGCCCAGACAAACAACATTCCTCAGTCTCCTCAGTTTCAGTCAAGGAGACTTGAGGATGAGGTGATTTGAGCCCTAATTTCTACCAGACCCTTCAGGAGGTGGCTCTGGGAAGGTTGTGTGGATCACGCAGGCAAAGGAGTTCCTCAGGATTCATGCTGGTGAAGCCATGAATGAACCCTTCAGGAAGAGAGAGCCTTATTGAGTCAGGGCTCCTCCTGTGGGTTGGAGTCAAAGGTCAATGAAGAGCAGGCAGGATTTCCCTGAGGCAGAAAAGGAAGCCTTATCTTCAAGGAGCTGGGGCCTGGGCTCAGCCTACTTCCTCCATTTCCAAAATCGAATGTCTTCCTTTTTCCTCAGCTTCTTTGAGGATCTGGTGTGTGGGAGAGGCAATAGCTGCCAATTGTCCTTCACCTTCCAGGAGGGTCTGCAGGTAATAGCTGCACTCAGCTAGTGGCCATCTTGTCCAGCCTGGCCTCTGGAAGAAGCAGCTCCTGTGACTTCATGGAGTCATGATCCTGGTGAGATCCCTCAGGATTCTTCTGGAATTCTCTTGTTCCACTTAGTAGCTTTATCGCTGTCCTTGTCACCATTCATAAAGCAAGAGTTGGACATCGTTCCTTCTGCTGGGCCATTCCACCATAGACAACAAGCAACAGGGTTTCCAAACAAACATCACTTTATTCGGAAATATGGTCCTGAAGTTGTAATGAGTTAGCCTGAGGTCTTGTCAGGTTAGGATGGCTGTAAACCCAAGGGCTAGTGTCCTCCTCTGAAAAGATGCTAGCTAGGCACGGTGGCACATGCCTTTAATTCCAGAAATCAAGGGGAAGAGGCAGATGGATCTCTATGAGTTTGAGGCTAGCCTGGACTAAATCTTGAGTTCCAGGATAGCCAGGAATAGAGAGACCTTGGCTCAAAAAAAAAAAAAAAAAAAAAAAAAAAAGCAAAAATCCATGCAGAGACACCAACAAGAGTGTGTGGCCACAGAGATAGGGGCCAGCGTGATGCAGCTGGTTGCCAGAGATGCTGTAGCTCAAAGACCTGAGGAGGAAGAAGGACGTTATCCGAAATTACCACATGGCTGCAACCGCTGCACTTTGAACTTGGCCCCTCAGCCTTCCAAACTGTGATGGACCCGTTTTGTGGTGTTTTGTTCCAGGAGAGGACCAGGTCTTTGGTTTTATGTGATGCTACCGGTGGGCTTAGAAGATGAAGTAAATGAAGAGAAGCCAATGGGGCTCCGTGTTTTCTCTCCAGTGCCCTCCTTATGCAGATACGACAAGTGGTACACGCCAGTACAAGAGTCGAGCTTGGGTTAACCTCGAGTTTCTAGCATAAAACTCACATCCCATGAATGCCAGCTAAGGACCTGGAAGCATTCCAAACTCTCCTCAGGAGTATCTCTTATATTTGAATTCGAGACAAGGTTTCTCTGTGTAGGCCCCTGGCTGTCCTGGAACTCATTCTGTAGACCAGGCTGACCTTGAACTCAGAAATCTGCCTGCCTCTGCTTCCCAAGTGCTGGGATTAAAGGCATGCGCCACCACTGCCCAGTCAAAATATTTTAAGACATGATTTTTGTCAGGCTGTCCCAATTGTCATCTGTCTACTGAAAAGGAGATCTCTGGGGCATGGGGCATGGGCCATGAGGCTTACAGACTGGCCCTACTTCCTGCACTACTGAGATCAGAGTAAGCAGCTTCATGCCCTGTCATGGCATCTGACAGTAACTTCCCTAGCTATTTCCCTACCATGATGGAACTCAAGCATGCAGAGTAAGCCTTCCTATTTAAGTGGGTTCCCCCACCTCCATCTCCGGGGATTTGGTTACAAAGACGGAAACAAGTAGCTAATAGTATCCCTTGGGTGTCAGGATCCTCAGAGAAGCAGCAGCAGGGGGACAGGGCTCACAAGCCTCCTCCAGTGGAGTCAAAGGTCAGTGAAAGGCAGGTTACAGAGGTACTGTGGTATCATTTGGTCTAGGCTCAGCATCACTTGGCCAGTCATGTAGGGATTCAACACATGCTTTTTAGAGGAATAACTTGTCAATATGGCTGGTTTAGAAATGAATCCAAACTGTTTCTGAACTCAGAAGCCATGCAACCAGATACAGAAGAGAGGTCGTATCTTTGTCAGAGTCTTAATCAGGAGAGCCCAATGACATTGAGATGAACATTGCTTATTTAAGATTCCATCTACCTTGGCAACAGGACCGTTTTCCACACTAAGAAGAGAATACGAATCTTGTAGGACCATACTATGAGAGAATGGGGCTGATCCTAGGTCCCAGCTTCCAGCCCCAGATCCCGGAGGCTGACCTCTAGGGGAGGAAGCATGGTTCTGCTCCAGTGGCTCACGGATTGTGTCATTTGTGAGGATACATCGGGTGTTATTCTCAGTCGATAGACCACCATCTACTTCTAGGATCAATTATTTGAAGTCTCAAGTTGTTCTAGACCTGGTCAGCAAGCAATAGTTCCTCTGGGTTTCACTTTGACTCCTGGTACCACAAAGCACTCCTGCGCATCTTCTGTAGTCTCCGCCCATCTTCTACAGACCCGCCCATTTTCTGTGGTCTCTGCCCATCTGCTGCAGTCTCCGCCCAACTTGTTCGGTTCCCACCAGCTGAGGCCTGAGTGTGTCTCTAAGATTCTGGCTCCTGTCAGTGAGAGGAGTCACACAAAGGAGAACAGGAGCCAGGTGTGCAAACCTGTTCTGGACCTCCGTGGTCCCCTCTCATTCCACCCCCACATGCCTAGCCCCTACCCTCCCCCACAGTATCTTTAGCTCCGCCCCACCCAGTCCTACCTACCAAAAAGGCACTGACTTTCCAGCTCAACAAAATACGTGTTTGAACTTTTCAATGACTCAGGGTCACAAGACAGGGCCAAGGGACATTTCTAGGCTAAAGGAGGCAAAGCCACAAGATGACAAGATGCGGTGTTGTGGCCTGGCCCCATGTCTGATCCTGGAAGAAGAACTGTCGGAGATCTTGTTGGACGCTAGATGTGGCATTTAACATGACCACTGCTTAGAGGCTCGGACCCAGGGATTCATGCTTGCAAGCACTCTACCACTGAGCTGCGTGCCCAGCCAAAGGCAAATCTACATAGAAATATTTTAAAATTAAAACCTCACAACGCCTGCCATACACATCTACGGGAAGCAGAAGACAGAGATTCGGTAAACAGTAAACAGCAACAACCATCGATTAACAAAACAAGCTAAAAGTCTCCCAATAGAAGTGTTGAAAGGGGTGTGGCCAGAGTCTCAGCAGGCATCAAAGGAAAGCCATTGAGAGACAGTTTCAAAGCTACCTTGTGACCTTTTGGAGCCCTGTGGTCTCTTTTGTGTTTGTGTGTGTGTGTGTGTGTGTGTGTGTGTGTGAAGTGTTGAGTGGGCAGTAGACTAGCATGCTGGGCCGAGGGCTGCTGAGCTCCTGAAGTCTCTTAGAAGCCACAAAGCAAAGCTTCCAAAGATTTCAAAAACCAAACAAACAAGCAACAAACAAACAAACAAACACAAACAAAACCTTCAGTCTCCCAGAAGCAACCGAAAGGCTAGGAGATGTATCCACCAGGCCTGACCAGTTCCCGTTACCTTAAGGACTTTCTTCCCCAAAATCCATTTGTTTTCCTGCTAAGTGGCCTTTGCCACATCTCCTATTAAAGATGATAATAAGCCCTCCCGTTCTAAATGGCCCCCCTGGACATACATTTCTCTGCGACCCTCCATGAACGTGTGATAAAAATCTTTTTTTTCTCATTCACCTGTCTCATCAGTTTAACTTTCTGGTGCCCAAAGCACTCAACATACAGTGGGGGAGAGGGGGGGAGAAGGGCCGAGGCCTCAGCTCAGCACCAGAGTGCTTGTCTAGCATGCACGAGGCTCTGGGTTCGAACTCAACACCACAGAAATAAAGCGTGAGGAGAAAGGGTATGTTTTTTTCCTTCCTGCAGACTAGGCGGAGGGTGGACCGGAGGCTGGGGAGCACCACTCAGCATCACCACCTGCTCCGGTGAGGAGGATGGCAAGACGGAGTCCACCTGTGAGGAGGCGGAGTCCACCTGTGAGGAGGCGGAGTCCACCTGTGAGGAGGCGGAGTCACAGAGCAGCCAGGAGAGACACCCTCTCGTGTGTGTTCTGCTCTGTCAATTTCATCTCTGCTTGTCCCAGCCAGCCAGGCCACTCAACTGGAACCCGAGGTACTGAACTTACTTCATGAACACCATTTCAAAATCCTGCTCATAGCCCGTGGTGGTGGTTTAAATGAGAAACATCCCTTACAAGGCTCTGGCATCTGAACACCTGGTCCCCTGTTGGTGGTGGTATTTGGGGAGGCATGGGGGGATGCAGGCTTGCTGGAGGAAGTATGCCACTGGGGGTGGGCTCTGGGTTTAGACACCCCTCCACCCCTATGCCTGCCCCCACCCCCATTACAAGTCTGCTCTTGTGGACAGGAGCTCTCAGCTTCCTGCTCCAGCTGCCAAAACTGTCACTTGCTCCTGTCCCCCCAACACAGCCCCCCCCACTCCCGGCCGTGATGGTTTCTAACTCTCTGGAACCGTAAGCCAAAACAAACCCTACCTTCTCTAAGTAGCCTGGGCCATTGTGTCCTAGTGCCTGTTACTCTCCCTCCAAGAATGGTGGTTATTCAAAAAGGCACCCAAACCACCCAGAAGTCCAAGCGCTGTCTGTGATGTCACCACCAAAACACAGGACTCCTGAGGGCTGCAGGTCACAGCAGTCACCACTCACTAGCTATGGGAAAGATGGACACCCATGGTCCATAGTGAAACATGGGTGAAGAGGCCACCCGATGCCTATGGTGGCTCTGTCCCCAGCACACGCGTCAGCATTCCAGAGGACGGACCGTCATCAGAGCTTACCACTGATCCCTGGAGAAGGAGACGATGAAGCGGATGCCCGCGGGGAGTGGAGCCATCTATGTCGTCCCCTGACCTCGGTGCTCTAGTCCCAAAATCAGACACTTCAGAAGCGGGTTAAGGTGGTTCTGACAGTCCTGCAGTTCACACAGCCCGGGAAGCAACCTCAAATGGGTCCTACTGGGTCCTGTCCCCTCTTCCTTCCATCACGGGGCTGAGCTCTACGGGAGAGAGAGAGGCATTAAGAATCTGAGGTCCTGACAAGAATACTACCTTGGAGATACTAGCAGGCACCAGTCATTTTGCAGATGGGGAGGTGCTACCCATGCCTGACCAAAGCCACGCTGCTGATACCAGAGGAAGCTCCCAGAGAATGCCTTGGGAAGGTTTGCGCATACTGGAGGTCACATGGTGCTCTGATGATTCCTGCAGGGAAGCGGGTATTCATCTCTCTGCCTTTAGGGCTTCCAAAGATGAGTCTGGCCCTAAAACATATGTCTATGTTTAGTCATGTGGACATCCATCAGAGCATGGGATGGAGCACTAGGAGCACGGGATGGAGCACTAGGAGCACGGGATAGAGCACTGGGAGCACAGGATGGAGCACTGGGAGTACGGAATAGAACACTGGGAGAATGGGATGGAGCACTGGGAGCACGGGATGGAGTACTGGGAGCACGGGATGGAGCACTGGGAGCACAGGATGGAGCACTGGGAGTACGGGATAGAACACTGGGAGAATGGGATGGAGTACTGGGAGCACAGGATGGAGCACTAGGAGCACGGGATGGAGCACTAGCACAGGATGGAGCACTGGGAGCACAGGATGGAGCACTAGGAGTACGGGATAGAACACTGGGAGAATGGGATGGAGCACTAGGAGCACGGGATGGAGCACTGGGAGCACGGGATGGAGCACTGGGAGCACAGGATGGAGCACTGGGCTTATTCACTTCATTACTACCCAGCAGGCTTTCTGTGACCCTCAGCAGTTGAGGACTGTGGCCCTTGGCAAGATGGCGGAAGGGATCAACCATCAGTTGCTTAGGTTGTGGGTTTGCAGTTGAGTCAGACACATCTAACATGGGGGAGGGGGGGCGTTGGGAGGGGATGAATTTCCCATCCGCCGCTGTGGTTCTCTTTCCTGGGAGTATGTTATTAGCCCGGAAACATGAGCCTGTTCTGAGAGCTGGGCTGAAGAGGGGCAATTCTGGAAGGGGAGGGACAAAGCCTGTGCACTAATAAGGGGTCCAGCTCTCTGGAAGGCACATCTCCTATCCTGATCCCCAGAGCTAGCCTCAGGACATATATCCTAAAGCACTCTAGTTTTCTTTCCAAAGTGGAATCTACTTCCTCACCTATCTCCTACCTTCCTCTGAGCTTTTGACAGACACGTATCATGGGCTGGGGGTGTAGCTTGGTAGTGGACCAGCAGGGCGGAGACTCTGGGTCCCAAGCCCAGCAGGCCACATATACACAACCATTAACCTCCAAGAGACCAGCCCCAGGACCATCATAGAGGTGCAGAGGCCTCTTCCACCCCAGCCAGGAGAGCTCCACCTTTCCCAGGGTTCCATGGGGTCTCTCATTCCTGACCCTAACCAGACAAGCAGTGATGGACCACTAGCCCATTGGCTCCTTTAACTTCTCCAGCTAAAAGATGATGGTTTAATGGCACCAATAATGTTACACCCAGACATGATCTCAGAAAGGCCATGGCACAGTAGACAGTCCATCAGTGCCAGTGAGGATGGTTCTGTAGGTGAGCTTTGGTGAGGGCAGGGTCTCCCTGTCCCATATCCCAGCTCAGAACAAAAGCAAAGAACTCAGTCAGAGTCAGCCTAGTGGCTTATGCCTGCGATCTCAGCACTCAGGAGGCTGAGACAGAAGGTCCATTTTGAGTTGGAGGCCAGCCAGGGTTACCTAGTGAGCACCAGGCTAGCCAGAGCTATGGCGTAAGATCCTGCCTCCAGACTAAACCAGAAGTTGTGGGACTTTGGCTCAGACCTCCATGTTTCAATGATATATCTTTCAAAGAGGGTGTGCTCGAAATGAGTTTGTTGGGCTTGGTCCCTACGTGTGCTTCGGAGTGTCCCTGTGAAATAAATGTTGTGGTTTGATGGCTTTGACCAAAGGATTTGTTTTCAATTGTACAAAGCTTAAAAATAAAAAGTCAGGGTCCATTTTTTTTCCCCTCCACTAAAACACTGAAAATTCACCCCTGTGACCAGGGAAATCAATCTGTCATACTGCCAAGCAAAACAGCCAAACAACAAAGTGCCAGAAAGCCCTAAAGAGTTATGGGGGGGGGGGACTCCTGGCTTCTATAAATAATGCTACCCATTTCACGGAGATGATGGTGTAACCGGATGAGGGTTGGGTATCCATTCTCGAAGGAAGCATACCGGAAGATGGACAGATGTCAACTCTACATGTGGGGTGTTGAGAACTCTGCTTAACAGAGTCCTTTTCTTGCTGGCCTGGACAGTATCTCTAAAACTTGTTCCCTCAAAATTCCAGGTCATGAAGGCTACAGACACCACAGCCTCCTGGGGCCCAAGGTATAACTTTCCCTCTTAAGACAGCGGTTCTCAGCCTGTGGGTCGTGGCCTCAACAGGAGTTTATATCAGATAGCCTGCATATCAGATATGTACATTACCATGCATATCAGTAGCAAAATTATGAAGTAGCAATTAAATAATCTTATGGTTGGGGGTCACCACAACATGAGGGTCACAGCATTAGGAAGGTTGAAAACTGTCACTCTAAGAGGAGAGATGAGTCTAGCCCAGCTAGGTGGGCTTCACACCCAGGCCAATTCCTGGGGGGGGGGGTGAGGGAAACAACTTCTCAGGCACAAGTACACTTCCTCCTGCCTATCCTTGCACAGAAGGGGAGCACGTGGCTTGGCTGACAGGCTTTGGCATATAGCCCAAGCACAGAAAAGTAGCTAAAGTAGTTTTAAAATGTCACCTCTTAGAAGCTCCCAGTGAACTTCAGTCCATTAGAGAAAAGGATAAGACGGCAGTGTTACATCATTGGACAGGGAGAGGAGAACCATTAGGAGCTTTTCCATAGTGAGGCAGCACCCGGCTCAGGAGCACACAGAGAGCTTGGCCAGGAGCTGAGGGACAAACACACCCACGATCCTCTCTCAGCTCTCAAGCTCTGAGCTACCCAGAACCCATCAACCCTTCAAAGGAGACACAGGAGTGGGTGGAAGTTAGCAAAAGCAAGACTAATGCCCCAAGGGAGGTTTTCCAGGCTTTAGAACACAGGCAAAATCTCAGCAGCCTAAGGCAACGTGTCAAAATTATGGCACATTTTTAAAGGGCAAACCTGAGAAGGAAACTCACTCCAAAAGCTTCAAGAGTTTTGTTTTAAACCTCCAACTCCTCCAAGCGAGCACTTTCTAAGCTTTTAAAGGCTCCATGTCCCATGGGAGATAAACAGAAATGGTTATTTTCACTTGTCCCGGACTTAAAAACAAGGAGTCAGAATTTTATCCACCATCGCTCTCAGCCACCACCTACTCTCAACAAACAACGCATCCCGGGTGTTCGCCACGGAACCCAGACCTGTAAAAATACTCCCAAGATCACAGGGTGCAAACGGGACCCCCAAGAGGGAATTCTGTGTAAAGCCGAACAACATATTTACCAACTCGTCCAACTTCACACAATTTAAGTTCCAGGAGCAGGTGGCCAGGGTGGCAGGCAGCCACCAGGCAGGTGCAGAGAGCTCTAAAGACCAGGAAAAGGAACCTTAGGAATTTAAACCTAGAGCAAGGGGAGGGTCTTCCGTTCAAATGCAAATCTTTACCTTCGGGTCACCGTATTCCTTGGGTGGAACCTAAGGGCTGGAAGCGTAGTGCGCACAGCTGGGGGACTTTTCCGATGGTTTAAACCCTTTATTACGGCCAGACGATGACTGTCATTGTGTTGGCCCCAGAGCCCGGGCTCCGGGAAGCAGTTCTTTAGCAAACAAACAACCCGAGAGCCCAGGGTGCTGGCTGAGAGCTTTCCCAAGGGCTTTGCGAGCCGGCTCCTCCCAGGTCGTACAGCCGCTTGGCCGGGTGGTGAAGACTACAGGCACGCCCACGTCCCCAACGCGCGGCTGCAGACAAAGCGCTGGGTCTCCGGCAGGCGTCTTCCCACAGCTGTCACTCGAGGCCTGGGGCCGGGAGGGGACCCGGCATCACAGCTAGGCGACCCCAGCCCCCGGGCCTCGGGGCTTCCACTTTCCCCGGGAACTCAGCGTCACCAGCACGGGATCGCCCCCCGCACTGTCGCTCAAGGCCACTCTAGGAGCCCTTACTTCAAAGACGTCCCACTCTAGGAAAAGCGCTTGGTTAGTCCCCGGCTCTCCAGCCACACAGTAGAGGGAGACAAACGGCGGAGAGGCCGAAGCGGGGGCGCAGGGCGCGGGCCCGCGGCAGGTACGTGGCGGCTGGCAGGTGCGCGCCGCTGGGGAGGGTCCTCCGTTGTCCCCGCGCCTACCTGCGCTCCGCAGCCGGCGTCGCGCGCTTCCTGCCGTCGACTTCCTGGAGCGGCCGCCCTTTCACTTTCCCGGCCTTGCGAACGCCGGCCCAGAGCGGCTCCTCCCTCTCCCGCGCGCCCCCTGACCCCGGCCCCGCGCGCGCCCAGGGGATGCTCAGATCGCACACTGCACGGGGATGCTCAGCTGGGGTATCCTCCAGCTGTTTCTGGGTCCCCACACCTGCCTGTCATGCCCTCCTAGGCCCCGCAGGATGCTGGGCTCTTACTGGCATGGTGCCCAGCAGCCAAACGCCGGCTCCTAAGGGGAACCTCAGCATAACCAGGCTTTTGTCCCCAAGGCGGACCTTACTAATGCCAGCGAAATGGTCAAGTTCCGGGGTAAAGATTTGCTCCCTCGGAGTCCTGGACTGAGAACCGTCTCTCTCGGCCTACCACGTCAAGTGTCAAGAGCACTGGTGTGCTACAAATGGAGCGGGCACACGCCTGGTACCGCACCTGTGCCAGTGTGATAAACGGCTTGCATGGTTAGGTCTTGAAGGCCAGCCACCCGGGTCACGGGGAGGTTCCCTGGCACGCAGCTTCCTTGTCAGTTCCGGATAATTATCTTTAAAACCCCACACCTCCTGCCAAGAATTGACCCTGGAAAGTCCAGGGAGGGCCTGATTACTTTTCTAAAGGGCACCTGGCTCACACCTCCACCTGTCGCCCTGGCCTGGCATCCAAGGCCAGTTCTGCTGCTGCTCAACCCCCCAGCTCGCACATCAGCACCTGCCTAGAACAGCAAAACCAGGCAGGAAATTAGCTTCCTAGAAACCCCCACTGGGTAAAACTGCCTAAACCAAAACCAACCCGAATCCCCGCTCTATAAGTTCAGTACATAAAGACAGAGCCTGGGTGAGGGTAGGGAGTGTTGGGGGGGGTAACTAGCGCCCTCTTCAGACTGGTTGGTGTACTGGTGGCCCACAGCTTCACTCTCCTCCCTACCTCCCACCGCCGCCACAAGCTTGCCCGCCAGTTTGCTGAACCCGGGAAGGTCAAGCCATACTCTACCTACAGGCTTTTGAGATGTGTTCTGTACCCTGGAAGCAAAGTTGACTTCCTGTTTGAGCCATCTGCACCCATGTCTCACATGGGAAGCGGCCCGGGAACTCTGGCCGGTCTACCCTTTGGCTAGACGGCTCTCTCCTCTTTTTTTTTTTCCTCTCTAACTCTCCATTCCTTGTAAGCAGCATAGCAACTCAAGAGGACATTTTCTCTAGCCGCCTCCCCACTGTCACTATTTCTCAGGCCTGTCATCATCAATCTTTCTCAAGAGTCCTTTGCCCTTCTGCCTGAGTTCCGTTTTTTTGAAGCTGCCCCAAACTGTTCTCCCAAAGCAAAATTTGAGCTCCTTAACTTGATTGACCACTTCTAGAAGGCCTTCCCTCTCGACAAAGAACACAGACTCTGGGAGGAAGCTGAGACAGGGCCCTGAGGCCATTTGCTCAGCCAAAGAGCCTCACAAAAACTTCCGGGTAGTTTTTCAGTTCCCAAGAGTGGGACTTTTCACGTTAGTGTGTTAGGATTTGTCTTTCCTGAGTCTGAAGTTTTTGAATAAGCTCAGACTTTCGAGTATTGTTGAAAATACGTCACTAGATTCTGTTTAAAATGCTCCTGTCCTAGTGACGCTAGTCTACCTCCCGGCCCGGAGGGGGCGCAGGAGGGAGTCCTAGATTAGAAAACCTCTCAAGGACAGAAACAGTTATGGATATTTTTTTTCTTCCACAAACAAATAAAGAAAAACCAAAATGACAAGTTTTGCACAGATACTGGAGTCAGCCAGAGGGAGTCTGGTGACCTATGTAGAGTATTTGCTAAAAATGTCAATCTAAGAATCTTAGTTAATGTTTCATTATATAATGTTTCATTATATATATTATAAGTTAATGTTTACATGATTATAAGAAACATTCAAATGTGTTGAGGTAGAATGGGCGTGTGTAAAACTTCAATAAATTTTGAAATGTGAAATGTGCGATTGCGGCCACAAGGCTGGCAGGTTTTATACTTCAGAGGCTATGAGAAAACACTGGGTGTCCCCACCATGATTTGTGGGCCATGGTCCTCTTGCCTCAGCCTCCTGAGTACTGAAATCCATGACTGGCTCCTCTGCTCTCTCTCCCCCTACAAATATCCAGAGACTTTCACACAGTAGGTGCATGCTTTACTACTGAGCTACACCCCAGCCCTAAGAATCATTTATAAATCAAATCTTTTAAAAAATACTGTTAATCTCAGCACTTGGGAGGCAGAGGCAGGTGGATTTCTGAGTTCAAGGCCAGCCTGGTCTACAGAGTGAGTTCCAGGACAGCCAGGGCTACACAGAGAAACCCTGTCTCGAAAAACAAACAAACAAAAAATAAATAAAAATAAAAATAAAATAAAAATAAAAAAATAGTGAAAAGACAGAGAAAGAGAAGAAAATAAAGGCGTTTGTGTTAGCCCTAGGCAGTGACTATTTAGCAATGGAACTGGAGGCACTAATACTTAGAGAGGAGCTTCGTCAGTGTCTTGGTCTGTCTGTCTACTATCCTGAGATAGGGATTTTTTCTGTATAGCCCTAGCTGCCTTAGAACTCTCTTTGTAGACCAGGTGTTAGCATTCTGTCTAAACTCCACCCCACAGTTACCTGACAACAGCCAGGTATGCTCCTCCCCACAGTTACCTGGCAACAGCCAGGCAGGCCTGGCCCACTGTAAAAGGGGCTGCTTGCCCCCTCCTCTCTTGATCTCCTGCTCTCTTGCCTCTTGCTTCTCTCTCGCCCCCCCCCCCCCCCGCCATGTGCTCATGGCCAGCCTCTATTCTTCTACTTCTCTATTCTCTCTCTCTCTCTCTCTCTCTCTCTCTCTCTCTCTCTCCCTCTCTCTGTCTCTACTACCCTCTTAATTCTCCTTCCCATGCCTTGAATAAACTCTATTCTATACTATACCCTCATGGGGAAGGGATACCTCAGCACGGGCCTGCTGAGACATCCCCTTCCCCCATACCTCACCACACCCCCATAGAACATATTCTATATCTCTTTATCTTTTTATAAACACATCGCCAGGCCCGCCACAAACTCACAGAGATTCTGGGATTAAAGGCGTGTACCACCAAGCCTGGCTTGGACCACACATTCACGAGTGGCTTCCTGGAGTGACCTGTAGAAGACAGATTGGGCAGATTCTTGTTTCTAAGACCCCTTGGCAATGTCTTCCAGTAGGATAACTTTATTAATTTTTTCCCCTATCTGTAGGATATGGAAAGTGGTCACACAGGACCTAAAATGCATCCTAACTGGAGCGGGGCTTGTATAAAACCCTGAATCAAATGTGGGGGCTGGTACAGCTCTGAAGCTGAACTCTACTCCAGGGCTAGCCTGTTGCTGCCTCTGTCTGCCTGCCGTGGGGTTCCCTGCATTTTAAGCTTATAGTTAGCACAAGGCCAGATACATGGGAACAGAAAAAAACAAAACCCCTGACCCCTGTGGAGTCATTCCAGCCAAAGCAACTGGTGGAGATAAATTTGACAAGCAAATTGGACAATTTTTACAAGGTGTCCCCAAAAAGGATCAATAACTTTCCACTGTGCTTTAGGAAAACCATGTCGCTCAAATCAAGAGGCTGTGCTTTTAAAGTTCCCTGTGGGCCTATGTGTGTGGTGATCTATGAAGAGAGAGTCCGCTTACTGCACACAATATGCTAATGCCTTGGTGGGAAAGAACAAGCTCAGAGCTTCTTCCTCAAACCCAAGTGGTGTCCCTAGGAGTTCCCATTTCCTAGCCTGGGGAAAGTTGGTGTCAGAGAAAGCCCTGTGTGGTGCCTCCTGAAGCTACCCTGCTCATGCATCCTGACTGTGGTCATGGGAGGGTTTGGGCCCTGGGCTCATCTGGACACACACTCCTTCTCAACTTTGCTTATTGCTTCAACTTCCACCCTCGAGAGCCTTCCTTTTTAACCCTTTCTAAACCCTTTCCAAAGCCAGACTTGGATAACTCCCTAACAAATTCAATCTTTTTTGTTTGTTTGTCTTGTTTTGTTTTTTCGAGACAGGGTTTCTCTGTGTAGCTCTGGCTGTCCTGGAACTCACTCTGTAGACCAGGCTGGCCTCGAACTCAGAAATTCGCCTGCCTCTGCCTCCCAAGTGCCACCACCGCCCGGCCAAATTCAATCTTTTAACTATCATTCAAAGCTACTTTTATTGTGAACGTTGCTCTGTGATCCCAGTGGGTGGCGGCCAAGCAAGAGGAGACACAAGATTTGGGATCTGAATGCAGCTCCAACTTAAACCTTGACTCCAAACTTCCTGGGACCCTGTGGAGGCCCCTTGACTCTGATGACCCGTTGTGATCCTGGGATTGATGTGAGGATGGACTATGGTGTGTGTGTGTGTGTGTGTGTGTGTGTGTGTGTGTGTGTGTGTGGTAGGGGAGGGGGAGGGGGAAGGGGTAGAGGCTGGAGGAGGTGGGAAGTGGGGATGTAATGGGGGTGAGAAGTGGGGGTGGGGGAGGGGAGGGGAGGTGGGGGGTAGAGGTGTTTTGTAACCCCAAGTTTTACTTGTTCCATTCCCCTGTGGATCCTCATCTAGCACTGTGCTTGGCACATTCGAGAAGCTTAAGAAACCCTCACCATTGAGGGAACACTTATAAGGTTTCTATGGAAACAGTAAACCAGGTTTAATTGTCTATGGCCATCCTAATGACTGGGAAACAGGCATCCTAGATGCGCCCAGGACACACATGACTAACCGGGATGGTGGGGGTGGGGATGGAGGGGTGCTTCAAAGTCCCTTTAGTCAGTTTATTTTGTTAAACTGTCCACAAAATAGAGTTTGAGACCCCTCCACCTTCAACAAGTCCTGTTTAAATGTGGTTCTTTGCACGATTACTATATATCAATCACAGCTTTCTAAGACAAATGGATAAACTTCTGTTCAGGGTTTACTTCTATAATCCCGGCCCTCAAGAAAACAGAGGCATTTGGAGTCATCCTGGGCTAAAATGTGGGACCCTGCCTTAAAAAAAAAAAAACTGCACATGGCTACTTTCCATTGAGGTCTATCTACCAGGGGCCAGATCAAGGAGCCCAGCACCTGCATTCACTTCCTGCACGCATGCTCAAAGTCACTGCTGTGCCCACACCAGCACTTACTGAATGAGTCACACCAAGGGCCATTTTTAACCCACGCCAGTCCCAGTTAGCTCTGTTTACCTTATGCTCATGCTCCTTGCCTTCCGTTGTGCTCCCTGCCTCCTCTGTGCTCCCTGCCTGCTGCTATGCTCCCTGCCTGCAGCTGTGCTTCCTGCCTACATCTGTGCTCCCTGTCTTCT
Source organism: Grammomys surdaster (assembly GCF_004785775.1). NCBI lineage: Eukaryota > Metazoa > Chordata > Mammalia > Rodentia > Muridae > Grammomys > Grammomys surdaster. Next base: position 2,425,799 of record NW_021604628.1, on the reverse strand, counting down.
GCCGTGCTCCCTGCCTGCCACTGTGCTCCCTGCCTTCAGCTGTGCTCCCTGCCTTCTGCTGTGCTCCCTGCCTGCCGCTGTGCTCCCTGCCTGCCGCTGTGCTCTCTGCCTGCTGCTGTGCTCCCTACCAGGTGGTCATGGACTCCAACTCTCTGGAACCATTAACCCCCCACGTTAAATGGTTGGTTGTGTCTTTTGTTTTGTTTTTGATTTTCTTTTGTTCTGTTATGGCAATAGAAAAGTAAGATACAAACTGCACTCACGACGAGATGCCTTCTAACCTATTAGACCAGCAAAGAAGAAAAACGACCTCTCAGAAGCCCCAAAACAGTGAGTCACATTCCGCTGGTAGGAGTGGGGATTTACCATCCCGGGAGCCAGAGTAGTGGCCGGCTGTATTTATAACCGGTGATAGATGCTCTTCATCTTGACTGGGTTTTGAATCATCTAGAAGGCATGCTGCTAGGCTGTGAGGGTGTTTCCAGACAGGATTAAATAAGGAGAAGACCTAGCCTGATTGTGGGTAGCATCAGCCCATGGACTGGAGTCTCAGACAGAATAAAAGGGGATAAAGGAAAGAGCCAGCTGAGCGCTTCACTGCAGAGCGCAACACCTGAAAAATGTTCCCCTTGCCCGGCATTTTTCTATGATGGACGCCTCCTTTCCTAAATCATAAGCCAAAAATCCCTTCTTCCCTACAACAGCTTGGGGTCAGATGTTTCCTCAGAACGATTAGAGAAGCAAGCAAGTCGTAAACACCCCAACATCACTGGCTCCTCAACTGCCACTCTGCAAGTCAGGATTCTACAGCATGATCTTGGCATGAGGACAAGCCTCAGGCCTTCAGACACTCACACGGACGCACACACTAGCTCATCTCCTGAGACAGTGGGTGTGTAAGTGCTCACTGCCTTGCTTTGCCGAATCGTTGGCATGCACGGTAGTACCTCTTCCCCTCTCATTTTAAATTGAATTATGTCCTGGAACTCACTCTGTAGACCAGGCTGGCCTTGAACTCAGAAATCCACCTGCCTCTGCCTCCCAAGTGCTGGGATTAAAGGTGTGTGCCATCACTGCCTGGCTTCCCTCTCTCTTTTTATTTTCTATTTTATTTTAATTAATTATTTTTAAAATAATTTTTTCATTTTTTCTTTTTGTTTTCTTTCTTTCCTTCCTCCCTCCTCCTTCCTTCCTTCCTTCCTTCCTTCCTTCCTCTCTCTCTCTCTCTCTCTCTCTCTCTCTCTCTGTCTCTCTCTCCCTCTCTCTCTCTCTGTCTTTCTTTCTTTTGGAGACAGGGTTTCTCTGTGTAGCCCTGGCTGTCCTGGAACTCACTTGCTCTGTAGACCAAGTTGGCCTCAAACTCAGAGACCTGCCTACCTCTGTTTCCCGGGTGCTGGGATTAAAGGCATGTGCCCCATCAGTCGGGCATTAACTTTTTTTTTTTTTGGTTTTTGGTTTTTGGTTTTTGGTTTTCAAGACAGGGTTTCTCTGTATAGCCTTGGGTATCCTAGAACTCACTCTGTAGACCAGGCTGGCCTCGAACTCAGAAATCTGCCTGCCTCTGCCTCCCAAGTGCTGGGATTAAAGGCATGCGCCACCACTGCCCGGCTCAGTCAGATTTCTAGTACCAGGCATTCATTTTCTCCTGGGAAGTGGAAGAGTCGACCTTAACTCCAATCAGACATTGGTTGGTTACCACACACCAGCGATTAGCCATTCACGGGCATATCTTCCCACACTGGTGATTATGGTCTACATAGGGTTCATAGCTATAAGGGTATTGAAGACCCCCTCCCCCAGCAACCCGTGTGCCATCTATCAGCATGTTGAAAGCCAACTAACAGGGAGACTTCCTGGGCAATATACACTTGACTTCTCCCTGTCCTGTGACCAGTGAACATCTCTTCCTTTGCCTATATCAAATACTACAAAAACACAACAACTTAAATCCTGGAGCATCTATGTAACAGGAGGTGCAGATACTAAGGTCTAGTTCCCTAATTGGTTCTTGATTCATCAATAAAGAAGGCCGGGAGTCAGTTGCTGGGTGGAAGGTACAGGTGGGACTTCCAGGTCCCAAGAGGAAATGGCAGAAACAAGGAAGGAGAGGGACTTTTCTGCCGTGCTTTGGAGTGAGAAGAAAGTAGCAGTCACATAAGGTCTTGGGCAACTAAGGCCTGCAGCTTCTGCTATGAGTCAAGGAGATTGGCAGGGGCTGGCTGAGACTGGCCACTCAGATTAGGGCAGGAGGGGACACAGAGGTAATAATTGACGAGGGCATACCTTTCCAGGCAGGAGATTCTGCACCCAGCAACTAACTGTGCCTAGCTGGCAAGTTCTAAAATAATAAAGCTGTCTGTCTGTCCTTTATCCGCAGATTCTAGGACCTCAGGTTGAGGCTGATTGCCATTGACCACAAAACTAAGCTGGTTGGGACAAAAGGGACCTGGGAGGGGCCAGAGCATAGCAGCTGCCAGGAAAAGGCGGTAGCATGTTTTTAAAAACTACACACTACGCATATATACACATTACATTTCTATAGAAACACACTAAGTTTCTGTAGAAACTCTGGATCATCTTAATCTTCGATGTCTTACTCAAGCAACTTACCACCTTCCTGAAGGCAAATAGTGTTTCAGTTTCAGTGTGTTGCTTCCGTCTCTGGCCCTCTGTCAGAGGATCTAATTTATTCTTAGGTACTGGAGGAGTCTGCCTTATATACCACATGACTGCACCGTCACCACCACAGGCCACAGTAAGGTTATTTATATGCGGTATCAGAGTCAGGACTCAGTGAAAGATTGCTTGAGTTCTGTGTTCAGTAACGTACATGCGCGCGCGCGTGCGCACATACACACACACACACACACACACAAAGCAGAACCAATTCTAATTATTCAGTTAGCACATGGTACACTTGTTTTAAAGAGAAGGGATAACACACAGCCATAAGGCATGGGGTTTTGGTAATGCCTAAGGGTGCACATCACTACAGATATTGCCACATGGAGAATTAGAGAAGCCCTTTCTTGTTTCCTTTAACCCTTGGCATAGGATGCCACAGACACTCAGATGCCGTTAAGCCACTGAGCAAACTACTGGAAACGGAGTCTGACATAAGAAAATAAGACCACAAGTTGGGAGAAGAGGAAATGAAACATTGTTATGTTCCACTTTCTCTCCGCCGGAAAGAACTGCGTTAGGTATAGTTTTGCCACAAAGTATCTGAAATTCTATTTGACTTAAGTGCCTTGATGACTTCCTAAATGGCAGGTAGCTGCCATGTGGCATGTGGCCAAAGCTGCTGCCTGTGACACCTCCTGTCTCTACCCTGGCCTACTGGAGCCAAGTTGTTTCTCCCCCTGCTGTGATGTTACTGTGCCATCTCATTTCCTGGGAAGAAGAGATTTCGTTATTTCTCTCCTGACAGCTGTACTTTAACATCATTAAACCATATCTCTCAGGGAGGGAGGGAGGGAAGTAGGAAAGAAGGGAGAGAGACAGACAGAGAAAAATAGATAGATAGATAGATAGATAGATAGATAGATAGATAGACAGATTGATTTGGGGCTATTATTCCATTGTTTCCACATGCTTTACATTTTCCCCAATGTTAAAAAAATCCAATGCTAAACAATTAACATGTGCATGTTCATAAATATATATAGAATTATAATATATATATATATATTTTTTTTTCCTAGACACTTTAGCCTCTCACCCTTGTAAATCTTGGTGCTAACATGAACAGAAACAACTCTCTGCTCACCACAAACTAACTTCTGACTGTCACAGTTACCTGCGCCAAGGATCTTTGGCATGAAAGAAACCCATCTGAAAGCAATTAAAAACTCTCCAGAGACCTTATGATGGTTTGTATGTGCTTGGCCCAGGGAGTGGCACTAATAGAAGGTGTGGCCCTGTTAGAGTAGGTGTATCATGTGGGTGTGGGCTTTAAGACCCTCATCCTAGCTGCCTGGAAGCCAGTATTCTGCAAGCAGCCATCAGATGAAGATGTAGAACTCTCAGCTCCTCCTGCACCATGCCTGCCTGGATGCTGCCGTGCTCCCTCCCGCCTTGATGATAATGGACTGAACCTCTGAGCCTGTAAGCCAGTCTCAATTAAATGTTGTTCTTTACAAGACTTGCCTTGGTCATAGTGTCTGTTCACAGGAGTAAAACTCTAACTAAGACAGACCCGTTGACAAATCAAATGTTCCTAGCCCATTGTGAGAGAGACAGCGGTTGGTCTGGGGTGCAGCCCCATGAGAGTGCTAGCTTAGCATGTGCGAGGGCCTGGGTTCCATCCTACAGAACAAACCAGTCAAACCCAAAGAGAATCAGTGTGCTGTTTTGAGTGAGAAATGTCTTGGACATTAGTGTCTGCTGTTTGGGGAGGTTTAGGTGGGACAGCATTGCTAGGGGAAGTTGCTGAAAGTGGCTTTGAGATGACAGGCTGTAGGACACTTCCAGTCTGCTGTCTCTGGTTTGTGTTTCAGGCTGAGATGTGACCTGTTTCCTGCTCCGATGACCTGCTCCGATGCTACATGCCACCGTGGTTCCCTGTCATCATGGACTCTTACCCTGTGCAACCATAAGCCAAATAACCCCAGTAAGTTAGCTTTGCTGAGTCAGCAACATCAGCGTAATTACTAAGAGGTGTTACCTATGTTGGGTTGGCTGTGTGCTCAGCACAGTGTGCTCATTACAAATCTGGGGTTGACGTCACCGACTTCATTTCCTAAGCAGACTTCAGAGGACCTGGATTCCTGCTACTGGCCAAATGTGTGGTGCCATAAAAACAAACAAACAAACAAACAAAAACAACCAAACAAAAAACCACTTTTTTTACAACGGAATTTTCTGTTGCTACATACTGATAGCCAATAAGGCATAGCTACATGCCTTGCTAAATGTCCAGGATCTCAACAATCATCAGAAACGACGGTATACTTTTATAGTTATGGCAGATCTGAACGGATTTTCCTGAAAACCTGATTTTTTCTTTTTTTTTCTTTTCTTTTTTTTTCTTTTTCTTTTTTATCTAAGCAGTTGCATTTTTCCTGACTTCCTGGGTTCTTGAGACCTTTTTTTCCACTTGAGAGCTCAGAAGGGACACATGCAGGGCCCTTGGTCAGTCACCATGGCAACTGACAGGCTCACAGAGCCTCCTGTTGGGAGGTACAGAGGTGGAGCCCTGGTAGGTGGCCTCATGGCCTGTTAGTTTCCTTGGCAATCTTGGAAGCACCCCCCCTCCCTACCCGCCCACCCATCCATCCACCGCATACTGAGCTTGGTTAGTAGGGACGTTTCTCCTTTCTTTCCTCTTTTTCCTTTCTTTACCAGTAAAAAGGGAGCCAGGTAAAGAGACAAGGTTTCAGTTGGGGACGTAGAACATAGGGAGCGAGAGGACTCTCCCTTCTCTCTCAGCACATGACTGGCCATCTGGGCATAAACTCTAGTGGGCTACACCTGCTGTACTGGCTGGGGATGACCGCGCAGCAAGGGCTCAAGGAGCTTGCTCGGAAGCCCTTTGCAACGCACGATGGGGGCACCCTAGTGGTGCATGTTGGAAATCCTCTTCAGGGACAGGATGAGAAAGAGCTCTTCCCTGGCCAACTATCAGGAGTCCTGATCTCCAGTGAGGGAAAACCTTTGCCAAGGTGTCGGTGCCTTCATCCCTGTCATGTCCGTCAACTGTGTGGATAATTGCTACACATGCAGTTGAGAGAGATTTCTCTAAGCTCTGAGAAGATGACTCAATCCTATGGGTAAAATAAAACAGCACACTTAAGGGCTCTGTTGCTCTGCTGACCACCTCTGCTCGTGACTCGACAGAGCTGCCATTGCTTAAGCCGGTTAACCCCGTGGGCTGCTTAAGTCGCTTTCAAGCGTTTCAGTGGGAGACTCTCAGGGCCAATGGGTCCGCCTGTTTGGGAGACAGATGAAGGTCACCCGAAACAAACCACAGAGGCCTTTAAATCAGAGATCAGGGGTTTAGCGGAAGTCGCTCTCGGAAGCTGCTTTCATATAGCTTGTTCTGAACCCAACAGCTGATCAGTCTTCTGCAGCCATCTCTGCAATCCTTGAGCAGAGATTGTACTTTATTGTCCAAGCCGTTGTACTCAGCTATACAACGGTGAAGTGACAGCCGGGGTTTCTAATATCATGCATGATACAGGTTGCTTACACAGTGCCAGCCCAACCTCAGAACTCAGCCCAGGTGTTCTCCTGTCCTTTCGAGTGCCAATACAAAAGCTGAATTCCTAGTACTTGTATGGTCCAAAAAGCTAACATTCATTTCCGTTTCTAACATTTAAAATATTTTTTCACCATAGAAATAAGATACACGCGCCGGGCAGTGGTGGCGCACGCCTTTAATCCAAGCACTTGGGAGGCAGAGGCAGGCGGATTTCTGAGTTCGAGGCCAGCCTGGTGTACAGAGTAAGTTCCAGGACAGCCGGAGATACACAGAGAAACCCTGTCTCAAAACAAAATAAGACAAAACAAACAAAAAAGAAAGAAGACACACACAATGGAAACAAATGTGGAAACTTCAACAAATCCAGGCACAGTAGTGTTCCCCTAGTATCCTGACGCCCAGCTTTCTTCTCACTGGAGAAGCTCCTAACCTGTGTTTATAATCTTTTCATCTTCGGAAGTAAAACAAAAAAACAAAAAACACCTGTAATTTCAGGGCCTTATACGTTAATTGCTTGTGGCTTGTGTGTTCAGTCAATGTTTGGGCCTGAGGGTTCAGCCTTCTGGAGGAGAGATCCTCTTTGGTGGGAGGGTAGACATTGTGTGCTGTGGAAAGTCCACGGGTGATTGTCCACACGGGTGATCACGTTGGCTGAGCCCCGCAGCCATGCAGCACAGTAAGGGAAGCAGACTGCTGTGAGCATCTTTGTATATCTCTATGACTCTCATCGTCCAGACGTTACCATAAACAACACATTAACAAGGCATCTTCTCTAACCTCCCCACCCGCAACCCTGAAAGCTTATTATCTCTAGTTTAAGAAAAGGGAAACTGCCGGGTGGTGGTGGCGCATGCCTTTAATCCCAGCACTTGGGAGGCAGAGGCAGGTGGATTTCTGAGTTCAAGGCCAGCCTGGTCTACAGAGTGAGTTCCAGGACAGCCAGGGCTACACAGAGAAACCCTGCCTCAGAAAATCAAAAAAAAAAAAAAAAAAAGAAGAAGAAGGAAACTGAGGCTGGAGAGCAGGGGACTTCCTGAAGTTTGCTTCAAAGTAAAACCAGTAACAGGAGCCCAGAATTGTAGGGTGACTTTTCAGTCATTCATGTCTTCATGAAATGATGCTTAGCTTTGTAGTCAGCTCTCTTCCCAGTTAGAGCAAACTTCTAGACGAACTTAGGTTAATAGGGTTGTTATCATTGCTTAAAGTGTTGCCTTTCAAAAGCAACAGAGAGCAGCCATAAACTGTTTTGAGTTCATACAAAACCACATAAGGGGCTGGATACAGACCTGGACAACAGCCAGACAGACTGTATCAAAAACAGAACAGTGAACCCAGGTGTAGTGATACAAAATAGCAATCACAGAACTTTTTTTGTTTGTTTGTTTGTCTTTTGTTTTTTTGATTTTTTTTTCGAGACAGGGTTTCTCTGTGTAGCCCTGGCTGTCCTGGAACTCACTCTGTAGACCAGGCTGGCCTCGAACTCAGAAATCTGCCTGCCTCTGCCTCCCAAGTGCTGGGATTAAAGGCATGCGCCACCACTACCTGGCGAGCAATCACAGAACTTGAAGGATGGAGGCAGAAAGATGAGGAGCTCAGGGTCAACCATAGAGCAAGCTTTTAGTCAGCTTGGCTACCCTAGCTCACAAACAAACCCGCCACTGTCTGCATGGATGGATTGGCTGCTTTCCCTAAGCCAGGCTTGGAGGCTGCCACCTGCTTTCCCTCCAAACACCCAGCAAGACCAAGAATAACTCTTGTATTAACCAAAATGACCTACACTTGACTAATAACGGGCAGCTTTCCTCATTTTTATCCTCATTTTAAACTAGGAAGAACCGGGAGCTGGAGAGAAGGCTCAGCAGTTAGGAGCACTCCCCAAGTAGGATTCCCATCACCCATGTGGCCGCTCACAACTGTCTGATGCTGTCTAGTGTGGTGTGCAAATGCCCATGCAGACCAAATCATCTACATAAAATACATAAATAAATAAAATCTTAAAAAAAAACCTAGGACCAACCAAGAAAGCCAAATACATATCCTGGCCAATATGTAACCTCCGGTTTCAGGAACCCAAGACCAAAGATACCCCTTCTCTCTACGAGGGACCATCTGACTCTGTCTGTCCTTGTCCTCCCTGGAAATACAGGCGATGGTCACTGACTTCATTGCCACAGAAGACTCAGAATAAACAGCCTTTGCTCGTCCTAGTTAGGATGGTTTAAGTTTCTCATAGAAATGTATATTCTGTTGTAAAACTGAAAGATTCAACCCCACCCTATTTCTTTCTGTCTCAGCCTTCCCCATGGTGCTCTTTTTGCTGTCTTCACACAGTGAAAGATGCAAGAGCAGAGGACAAATCATGTGTTCTCTGATGTCCTCTGATGGCAGAGGACAGATTAATAGGAGGTGTGCTCCAGGGAGCCCCCTGAATGATGTCTGGATATCAACAGCACCTGGTGAGGGGCTAAATCTTTTAAGTGCAGACTCCATTTTAGAAAACCTGGCCTAAGTTTTAACTCAGGTAAACTAACAGGCTGGTACTAGCATTAGTTTCCAAGTTGCCCCCCAACAAAACTGGAGCCTATCTCCAGTCTCTAGGCTAATCCCCAACAAGACCAGAGTTTCCAGATTACACCCCCAACAAACCTACACCCCCAGATATGAGTCCACCCACTGTGTAATGACCACCAATGCAGAAATTGAATTTATGATATGACTCCCAGCACCAGCCAATTATATTAAAGGCCACAGTAGCTTTTCAAATAGATGCTTGCACACGTATTCCCTGCTTACTGCTTACTGATTACAGAGGCTGTTTGGCTGTGTCTATGGAAATCAGCACCGTGTGTGTGTGTGTGTGTGTGTGTGTGTGTGTGTGTGTGAATCGGAACACTGCATGCACATCAGGGCACATTCACATTTTTACTTGTCCCAAGTTACGGTTTACATTTTGTCACATGAGGAGACAGCTCTTTAACCAATCTTTGAGGGGGAAAAAGGTGTGTTGGTGTGCTTTCACATGTGGAGAAGCAGGTATTCCAGGGAGCTGGTTGGGCTGGACCAGGCAGAAGTAGGGACTGGAGGATTGGGCGGTTTGGTTTGTTTGCAATGTAGCTAGAGCAGGGAGGGGGAACTTGGGGACATAGAGGGAGTCTGTATGCGCTTGGGTTTCTGCACAGAGGAAACTGAAAAGCTGTTAGGAGGCCAGATACTGAGACAGAAAGTCTAGCTTAGTTGAGGAGCAGGAAGGTCTGAGCCTGGGATGACAGTTTAGGGGTGGGAGGGGAGTCAGAGGGGCCTTGCAGGGTGGAATGTGGCACTGGAGGGACCCCAAGAGGAGAAGCCAATCTGTAAGGGACAGTCAGTGTGAATGAGTGGGCCTGTATGTGTGGGATGACAGGCTGGTCCTTTGAGAGAAGCCTGCAGCACCAGAGGACAGAGCAGAATGAATATAGGTCCCCTGAAAATGAGAGGCCAGAAGTAACCCGAGTTGGCTGAGATGCTAACCCCTGACCCGGGTCCGTGTGCATGAGCATCTGCCGAAGTGATCAGAGTTCATCGCTCCAGTGTATACGTGTTGACAGGAAACAGACAAGACTCAAGTGTACACGTATCGAGAGACCACAAACATCTCAGTATAGAAGAACCCGGGAGGGTCCTTGAAGCATCCATAGAGGACCCAAGGGACTGAAAGGCAAGGCTCAGAGTTGAGATGCACTTCTCGTTCTAATGGGGTCCCCTTTCTAGGTGGTTCCTTGTAGAATCCATAAACCAGATCATTAAGGACATTCCAGAGGCCAGTGACACTGCCGAGGTTAGCTGGCCAGATCTGCGTGGGTACCAAGACTGCCAAGGTCCCGCCCCCTCCTCGTCCCGGGCGGTGATTGGTAGAGATGTCCTCCCAGTTGCTAGGACACTATTCCAGCCCTTGGCTCCTCCCACGCTTCTCTTGCCGCCCTTTCCCGCCACCCTTTCAGGCGGAGAGCCAAGTGGGGCGGGCAGCGTCTCCATGACGACGCGGGACGCGAGTGGGGGTGGCTGGTACCTGCTTGATAGAGACGCTGCTCCGGAGATCCTGGCTGAGACCAGATCATGTCGGACCTGGGCTCTGAGGAGTTAGAGGAGGAGGGAGAAAACGATCTTGGGGTGAGAGCTCCTGACCAGGGAGGGGCTTCTGGGGTGCGTCGCAGCTCCGGAGCGGGAGGCGTGGGGACCAGAGGGCCGAGAGGCTGGGGACAGGACCACACCGGCCACACTGGCGGCGCTGCGTCCAGGAAGTCGCTCTGAAAGGTGAAACGCCGTGACGTCTTGTTTCCACCCCCCTTCCCCGCTCCCATCCCGCCTCCCATTAAAGGCGAAGATTTCTAGGGAGAGGGCGTTGAGTAAAGAGATAGAGAAGGTTGGCTCCTGACAACTCCCGCACGGTGCTGCTGAGGTGCCACAAGGTTTCACCATGTGGGTCTGGAATCAGTTTCTCTGTACCATCCCAAGCCATTGGACTCACTTCCCTAGTGAGGACAACAGACGAGAGGCAAAATACTCACAGCCAATGATGTGCTCCTTCGTGAGTGCATTGTGGGCCGGCTGTTTATCCTTAAATCAGAGGATGACCACGCCCTGGCTGACAAAGTGGTGAATAGGCCTGCTGGCTGTAAGCAAACCAGAGAGTTTGAGCATCAACTGAAGAGCCCTGCCCCTGCTCTGTAATGCAGTATTGGTACCTCCTCAGACCTCTTTGCAGGCCCTGGGCACCCCCTCTTAGCTTCTTCATCTATGGGCTGGGGCAGCCTGGTCAGTGCGAAGATGCAGGAATGCTTTGGAGTCCCTTGCTCCCAACACCAAGGAACTAGTGCAAAGAAGCAGGACACTCTCGAGTGTGAATCACGATATTGCACCTGAAATTGCAACATGCACCCTGGCTTAGCTGCCTCTTTTCCAATCCCGCAGAGCTTCTCACTGGTTTCTTAGGATTCTACTTCCAGGGGGAAGATGCCTCAGTCAGTAAAGTGTTTGCTTAGCCGCATAAGGACCTGAGTTCAGACACAGCTATCACGTAAAAAGCTGGGGACAAAAGGATCCCTGGAGTGCGCTGGCTGGCCAGCCTAGCTGAATGGGTGGGCTCCGGCTATCAGTGAGAGACCCTGTTTCAAAAAATAAGGGGGAGAGACTTGAGGAAGATATTGCCTGTCAATCTCTGGCCCCTAGAGATGGCCATGAACAAACATGTACATGAGCAAACACCCACACGGACATCAACATATCCACCTTACTACATACGTAACACACACACAGACACACACGCACTCACAAACACTCACACAGAGAGACGGGAGGGGTCGCTAATTTACACTCTGCTTCTGCTCATATCCGATTTACACACAGTCCTATCCGTCAACGTTTCCAGTTTGTTCCCTATCCGCTCTGATTTGTAACATGTTTAAGCAAGCCTGAGGTTATGACGTCAGACCACCTTCAGGTCGACTTCAAGAATTTCTCCGTTAGTCACCCATACGGCTCAGTCAGTGTTAGGCAAACTGGGAGGTCCCTGAGCTGGGAGCAGGGATCCACTTCTGTGGCTCAGCGTTGGCCACAGGGGGGGTGGGAATCTCCAGGATGGGAGCAGGGTCTCTGTACATTGTGGGTATTAGCTACTTTTCTATTGCTGTGATCAAGCACTATAGTTCACGGAAGGAAGAGTTTATTTGGACTTATGGTCCCAGGGGTGTATAAGTCCTTCGTGGTGAGGAGGCATAGCGGTAAGCGGCAGGCACAGGGGCAGACGTGGCGGCCGGAACAGGAAGCTGAGAGCGTAAACAGGAAGTGGCATCAGACCACAAACACTCAAAAGTCCGTCCCTAGTGATGTACTTCCTCCAGCAAGCCTCTACCTCCCAAAGGTTCCACAGCCTCCCCAAGCAGTACCACCAAGCAGGGAATCAATGCGTAGATATATGAGCTTCTAGGGGGCAATTAATATGTAATAATATTTCATGTTATTGTGTATGTTGAAAGTATGCAGCGTGATGGTATAAGCAAGGCATGTTACGTCATTACTGAATGCTCTGGCCATTTTAGTGTGCATTATATGTACTACATCCGTGTAGTATATGAGCCAGAGAACATTCATCTTATAAAGTATAGGGAAAAAAAGGGGGGAGGATTGCAATCTTATATTACTTTTTTTATTCCCTTGATGTTAGGGTGGGGGCAGGGATCTGCTCTGTGGTTCGGGTGTGGCCTTGAACCCCATGGCTCAAGTGATCCTGCCATCCTGCTTCAGCCCCTACAAGTGGCACTACTTGAAAAAATCGTGTGTGTGTGTGTGTGTGTGGTGTCTGTGTGTATGTATCTATGTTTCTGTCTCTGTCTTTCTCTGTCTCTCTGTGTGAATGTATCTGTGTTTCTGCCTCTATCTCTCTGTCTCTCTCTGTCTCTGTGTCTCTGTCTTTGTGTCTCTCTCTGTCTCTGTCTCTCTGTGTGTGTATGTGTGTGTCTGTATGTGTGTTTCTGTTTCTGGCTCTCTCTGTGTGTATGTATGTATGTTTCTGTGTGCTTATGTATGTATGTATGTGTTTCTGTCTTTCTCTCTCCCCCCAACCCCCGTGTGTGTGTATGTGTATATGTGTGTGTGTGTGAAGGGGTGAAACCCAGGGTCTTGTACATGCTAGGCAGTTCTAGCCCCAGTCTAATCTACTTACAAGATAGATTCACAAAAATTTCAGATTGGGTTAGAAGTGGTTTGTTTTAATTTGGAGGTTTTTAAAATATTAATTTCTTTTATTTTGGGTGTATGGAGTTTTTCCCATGCATGTATATCTGTGTATCACATGCATACAGTGACTGAGTCGGCCAGGAGAGGTCATTGAATCCCCTGGAACTGGAGTTACAGATGGTTGTGAGCCAAATTTGGGTGCTTGGAACTGCATCTGGGTCCTCTGCACGACCAGCCAGCGCTCTTACCCACTGAGCCTTCTTTCTAGTCTCTGGGTCAAATTTGCCTGCAGACAGCAGACAGTCTAGGAAACTTATGAAGGGCATTTGCCCTTTAAGTCCTGAATGACCTGAGACAGTGACCTGGGAGGTGTCTGTGCAGTTTGGAGACCTGTTTCACCTGCATGCGCTCTTTACGAGCATTCTGGTGACGACACAGTGTTTTCCGTATATTGGTTCATGTTTGCAATGTCAGGGGTTAGCATAATAAACCACACTCTCTCAGATGCTGAAGAGAGCGAGGCTTCTACTATGGACACCAGCAGTAACCGTGAGACCATAGACCAGGGCTCCGCCCACCAGGCTTGGTTACCTGCCTCTCCAGTATGCAGCGTCACAGGTTACCCAAGGTTAGAAGACTTCAGTGGGACAATAGCTGTAAACTGCTTTCCATGTGCTTAGCAGAAACAAATAGCAGCCACAATTATCTTGGTTTTTTTTGTTGTTTTTTTTTGCCCAGGAATACGAGGGGGAGCGCAACGAAGCGGGAGAACGGCACGGACACGGGAAAGCACGCTTGCCCAATGGGGACACGTATGAAGGAAACTATGAGTTTGGAAAAAGACACGGCCAGGTCAGAAATAGTGACTGAGGGAGCTGGTTTCTTCTATTAAATATCGCCTTCGTGCACGTGGGACTCAGGGCGTATGTGAACTGTTTTGTTGGTGTGTTTCAGGGGACCTACAAATTTAAGAACGGGGCCCGGTACATCGGAGACTATGTTAAAAATAAGAAGCATGGCCAAGGCACCTTTATCTATCCAGATGGATCCAGATATGAAGGTAACATAAGCCTTTGGTCCTGGTTCTTGTTTTCCTGTACAGGCCGTTTCTGTCGTTGAACATGTCTGTTCACGATACTACAGGGTACAAGAACGCTTCAAGTTCACTGGATCTCCTAGTCAATGAAAAAAAATGTGCTCCTTCCTATACTGTCGTAGAGGCTAGGAAGTCTTTTAAGTAAATAAACCTCTAACTAACCAATCTACACAGCTGGTCCTGTGGGCAGTGCATGCCCTCATGTGAGCAAAATTTGGGAGTAAGTGAAGGGGGCTTGCTGGGTGTGGCTTAGATCCAGGACAGCCCTATCACATCCTCCCTCTGAAGGGGTCTTTGTTGTTTTCTGGTTTGGCCTAATCTCTCTTCTGATGGTCATGTTTCTTTAGACCTTTGGGAGTTTCTTCATCTGGGTCTTTTGCCTTACTATGATGTCTTTCCCGGTCTCTGATGTTGTGTCTCAGGAAGACTCTTAGCTTATCTCTAAGAACCTCCAGGCCCTGTGTACCCCTGCCACCTGGTGGGTACATGTCTAACCCTAGAGCTAGGAAGGGAGAAGGCAGGAAGTGTCTGCTGATTTCTATGTCTGGGTTTTTCTCTACCCCTGGTTCCTCCTATCTCTGAAAAGGGTCTTCTTGTTCCCATCTGATTTCCAAAATGATCTGTGCCTTCAGCACTAGGGGGACAGTTGGGGGGGGGACTCTGTGTGTCCCCTTTCTTGTCTCAGTTTCCAATCTGGTAGCATGCAGGTGGGATAGATTGATATCTATGTGATTCCTATAGACCGTCTTGCCTTGAGGGAAGACCTTCTTGGCAAGGACCATGATGCACTTGGTGTGACAACATCATTTTTTAATGAGGATGATGTATCCTTATGATGCAAGCCATATTCCCAGGACTAACACCTGATACACTCTTCTTCAAGGAGAAGAAGGCTTAGTTTGATTTTAGAGGTTTTAAGATTTGTTCATCTGTGTGAGCATTTTACATGCCTGGATATTGTACCAGCATGTATGCCGATGAAATACTTTCATAAAGTGTCCATGGAGGCCAGAAGAGGGCACTGGAGCCTCTGGCACTGGAGTTATAGATGGTTGTGGGTTCTGGGAATTCAATTGGATCCTCTGCAAGAGCAGCAAATGCTCTGAACCGCTGAACTGTCTCTTCAGCACCTGATTTTAGTATAGCATAGATGTTGCTTTTAAGTCCTGTGACAAGACAGAGAACATCCTGGGGGGGGGGGGTCTTCAATAGACCCAGATGCTTGCTTCATGGTACCCAGGAAACAGTGGGAGTGGGGATGGGCATGTCCCCAGTGACCTGACTGCTTTCACCAGCTCCTATCTCTCCAAGGTTCCACACCTCCCAACAGTACTATAGTTGAGGACCAAGGCCCCCTCCCCACCCCCCACGGCCTTTGGGAGACACCGAGCCAAACCACGGACCACCGTTACCCACCTTGCTTCCAGATACAACAAAACCTAAAAGTATCAAATAGCAAAGTAAGAGAATTCTGCCAGACTCTGAGATGGGGTAGAGGCATCCATGCCCTCTGTCTTAAGACATGGAACTTAAAATTGTTTTGTTCCTAAACCTTAGCAGGCTTGGTTGGCCAGAAGCACCATCTGCTTTCTAATGAGCATTGAACAATTTGATTTAGGGCTTAATTTAATTCTTCCCAGATCCCCGTGAGCCTAATCCTGTTGTCGTTTTTGATCTTGGTGTAGACTTTAATGCAATTTGGGTTACATACAAAGTACATTAAAAGGGGGAGGGATTTGGGAATTTTTTTTTGAAGCAGAGTTACGGGGGTTTATTAAAGATATTTAATATAGACCCAGGCATGAAGATTAGGTAAAAAAGAGGTGCTTGTGCTTTGCTGATAAGACATACCCAAGTGTGGGTACAGTCTCACCCCAAGGGAGAGGTTTTAAGAATCTCTCTCTCTCTCTCTCTCTCTCTCTCTCTCTCTCTCACACACACACACACACACACACACACACACACACACAGAGAGAGTTTCTCTGTGTAGCCTTGGCTGTCCTGGAACTCCCTGTGTCAACCAGGCTGGCTAACCTAGAACTCACAGTCACAGAGATTCATCTCTGCCTCTCTGCCTCTCTGCTTCTCAAGTGCTGGGATTAAAGGCATGTCCACCGCCCAGTGCGTTAGGAATTTGTAACATGGAGATGAACCAACCGAAGAGAAAAGTCTATTCACAAGACGTGTGAGCTCAAGCGTGGGTGTCCACACCAAGCAGGTCTCTGCAGGCTACGGCTTTCTAAGAAGTCACCAGTTCATGGCACCAGCTACCAGAGCCTCAGGAGGGCGTGTCTTTGTAAGGCCGCCCCGGTCCCCAACTCAGATGCAGAGGTCATGGTGGATGTTTGCGGGCTTCTGACACTTCTGTCCAGCTCAGTGCTAACTAGGTGATCCCCTAACCCTGTCTCGAGCCTGATGATCTTCCCTTATGGTTTGCCGAATTCTTGGAAACTGTTGTTCATTATAAAGGGTGCTACAAACCCTGCGGACGAACAGTCGGATGAAAGGGTGTGCAGTCTGAGTTCTCGAAGAGTCTAGTGCCGAGGAGCCTCTGCTCCTAGGAAGCCGCGGGTGTGCATGCTCATGCTGGCGTATATATGCCTTCTCAATCCAAAGCCTCGTCAATATCACTCAAGGGATTTTAAGGGCTTAATCCCATCTCTTCAACGCTCCAGGTCTGGTGACAAGACCAGGAATGAAGAGAATAGGAGAGAACTGTTCAGAATTATTTTTTTTTTAAAGGTTACAGGCAAATTCAAAGCAGGAATGTTTCCAAATGACATCCAGGAGCTGTGACTCTTGGTCATTGAAGCCTGCAGCAAGTATAGGTCAGCTTCCTCTGGGAAACCCCGCCCCCTTCCACAGGCTTTCCTGGGCTGGGCGGAGCCACCCACAAGTTTCTCAAGGGGTGTAGCATGTGATCTTGGGTCCTCACCAACCTGAAATCTGGTGTGTTTGCAGCTTAAATGCCCTCTTTCACTTTTGAAAAGACTCTGCAGAATACACAACATTTTTCTTGTCAGCTTTGAGTCCAGCTCCCAAGGTCAGGAGGAGAGAGACGGCTCGGTTTGTTGTTGTTGTTGTCGTTATGGTCTTTTGGGGAGGGGGTTGGGGGGAAGGAAACCAGATGAAGTTACTGTTCCAGCTGTGACCACTTTGCCCCAGGGTGTGCTGGAGCAGCTCAGAGTAGCTCACAGAAGCCAATTTTGCACTTCTTACAGCTCCAAAAACAGCTCCAAATTGGCCTCCATGGGAATATTCCACCACAGAAACTAGCAGATGCTGCGGATGCAGCCACAATACTGCCTCCGAATGCCTACTAGATCTTTGTTCGTGGTCACTACACACTGGGTCTCGTGGTCACTACACACCTGGCATCAAACGTATACTTCAGTGAATTATTTTAATTTGGGGGTTTTCCAACTCTCTTGCACATGTTCCTGTCTCGCATCTTACCATGGGACCTAGGGCCTTCTGAACCTGTAGCAGTCACTGTCCTACCGCTCTGTGTACGCATGCCTGTGCTGAGTTGTCATTTACCTTTGAGGGCCTGTTCATGCCTCTGCCCCAGGCGGCTGACCACACCCTTGTTGGCCTCTGTCTTCATCTGGTGGAAGCTCCTAGGGGATGTGTGCTGTGCACTTGTACAGGCCTCCTCCTAGTTCACAAGGCAGCTGGAACGTTGTCGTTGTTAAGTCGATATCAGAGAAGTGAGGAAAGTTCTATAGAGCCCCCATTTTTTGGATAAACTTTGGGGCTTGTTCACAGGAACGGACAGTTTGGGTAATTAACATTTTGTTAGCATAGTGTATGTGCAGATGTTTCTAGTGTCTTGTGTAAGCCAGTTTACACACATTCTAGGGTCCTCTAAGAAAAAGGATATAAAGTTGCTGTAAAAATTAATTTTTATTTGTAATAGCAAATTGATACAAATATCATAAACAACACTGTATTGAAGAAGGCGTCCCGAATGCATTTTTAATTCATGACAGACATCCTTGTAGACGTCTAGGACAGCTTTCTTCCACCACTGTTTTGGCTTTTCCTTCTGCACTGGGATCGAAGCCAGGGCCTCCCACATTCGAGGCAGGCATCCTCCGCAGGTATCCACCCATGTTAGCCAATACACTTTCCATAAGAAAACAGTATGCATTGTTTTCTGTAGAGACGATAGAAGATGAAACCGCCCTTTCTCTCTTTAAACAAACTGATCTCAATTGGTTTTTAATTATTTGTAGCTCCATTCCAGAAAGTTCCACCCGGGGAAGTAGTCCAGAAAGTAGTATTCTAGAAAGTTCCATCCTGGTGCTGGTTTGCCTTTGCTAATAGGTGACATTTTAGGTAATGTCCACCTTAGGGACCCACTGGTTGGGTTCTTCCCTGTGTGACCTGTGAGAGTTGAGGAGTTTCTGAGAGACTGATTTCAAATCCCCATTTGGCTGACCACACGGTTTGTTGCCAACCTTGTCATGAAGCCTCGATCCACATTGCATGCTGTGTGGACACAATTTCCATTGGTACGATTTCACGTTGAGTACACGAGGAATTATTAGGAGCCACTCACGTGGGTGGGGCCTGGGCAGGGCACAAAAGGAAGTGTGTGAGGGAGATTGAGGGAACTGGCAGGAGGGGCAGCCTTGGATCCAAGTGTCCAGGTGGGAGACGGAACGTGGGCTGAGGCTAGACCATCAAGCAGCAACCAAGACTGGGTTCACTAGCAGTGGGTCAGACAAGCTTGTTTGAACCCCCACCACGTGCCCACTGGCTTCTGAAAGCATGAAGATGTCTGGGGCTCATGTAACATGCATCCACCCTCCAGACCTGTATCTCCAAGCTCCTAACTGGGCCCTCCTTAGCCAGCTCTCACTGGTAGCTGGCACAAGAGGAAGGGATGCAGAGACAGGAAGTCAGGAGAGAGGCAGCCGGTTTAGCCCTTCAGGTTTAGCCCTTTCGGTTCCAGAGTTTGGCTCCTACTGGGCTAGCAGGGGCTGTGTCATCAGTCTGCCCTTTGCTTTTTAATGAGTGTGTGTTGTCCTTTGTAGGGGAGTGGGCTGACGACCAGAGGCACGGCCATGGCGTGTACTACTACGTCAATAACGACACCTACACAGGGGAGTGGTTCAATCATCAAAGGTTTGGCTTCTTCCTGCAGTCTTGGGGGTCCGTTTGTGGCGTAAGCACAGGACGATGCCCACTTAAACCCAGTTCCGGGCTGTTGGGCAGGTGTGTAGGGGAGGTGCTGTAGAGAAGGGAAGCGGGGGGGAGAGATTCCTGTCTCCTGTTAGTGGGATCCTCTGTCCATAAGTCCCAGGGAGTGAAGACACAGAGGACCAATCTAGTGGAGATCAAGCAGCCCTACATCCTCATGGGGAAAGCGGTCTGTATGCAGGCAGTTGGCCTTGGCGTTAGAGGATGCTGGCCCCACGCTTCTCTTAACGCCTCATGTGTGGGTGGTATGCTAAGCCTTTGAGTGGAAACACGTTGCCCGTGAGCTGGCCTCTGCTTAGCCCCCCGTCTGCCCTAGGATCAGTTCTCCACCCTGGACAGTGACCAAGTGCCCTGGTCTTGTCTTCACCAGGCACGGGCAAGGCACCTACCTCTACGCAGAGACCGGCAGTAAGTATGTCGGTACCTGGGTACATGGACAGCAGGAGGGCGCCGCCGAGCTCATCCACCTGAACCACAGGTACCAGGGCAAGTTCATGAACAAAAACGTAAGTCAGTGCGCCATGTGCCAACACTACACACTCAGAGGAGTCCTCCATTCCCACCAGCTGAGGATGGTTGTTCCATTCCAAGCTGTTCTGATGCTTACAGAGCACAGAGTCGGGTGGGGTGGGAGGCAAAACGCTTGGCCCATTTCCTGGGGCCTCAGAAACACTTTGCGTCTCTATTAAGGCCAGTGCTCTTGATATCAGAGCATCTTCCACTGGCTAGCTGTGCTTTCTGCCCTCTAGTAAATCATGTCGAGTGGGAGGACTACCCCCCAGGGGTCCTCCTCACGACAGAGGCCAGCCTGCCCGTCTTGGCTGGGGAGAGCTCTGTGCACCCTGGGTCTGGAGACCTCCAAAGTTTGACCCACTGCTTTTGTTTGGTGGGCTCGGCTTTGGTTGCTGTTTTGTGCAGAGGGGAAAGTCAGTAAGTTGTGAGCCTTCTACCCAACCAGGCATTCACGGGAGCGTTGGTCTGGGCTGGAAGAGAGAGTTTGCTAAGTACACTGGAATCCGATGTGGGTAGGGTATCCTTAGGTACATTCGCCGTGTCTGGAAGCTCCGATTCATTTACATGTATGTAACTTGAGGCTTAACTGTTAGAGTAAGTAGTAGGCTAGACTAGCCAGCCTGAAAAGGGACAGTGTTCTGCCAGTTAAGTGAAAAAAAAAAAAAAGCTTATGGTTATACAAACCATGCAAGAACAGCCAAATTATAAAGTGTCTTCCGCTAGGAGCCCCCTCCCCCGTGGCTGCCCCCTCTCTGGCCCCTCCCTCAGGACCTCTGAACACCAAGTACACACACACACACTTACACATTAGCTTATGAAGAATCAGTTTCGGCGGGTTCGTGAAGTACCAGGATGCAAAGATATGTCTGCGATCTTGCACATTTGATCATGTGGAATAAAATGTGGAGGAACACCTCCCCCTGGTCCCCTGTCCCCTGCACACCCTCCCCTGGTCAAAGCTCCTGCCCTGGCTCAGTGGGTCATTCAGTTCTACATCACAAGCAAGCCATCTGCCCAGAGAAACTAAATCCCCCACAGCCGATTTTCAGGGTGCAGGGTGAGGGCATCTCGTCCGCTCTGACCCTCGGAGGTCAGGGAACTTTGAACAGGCCTAATCTACATTTGATTCCGTGTTTCCGCTTTTGTTGGCTCCCCTGTTAATCACACCCCCCCCCAACCCCGACACTGCCCCCTCCACTCACCTCACCCGGAAACAATGGCAGTTCTACAGACAGATGGAACCAGCCTCCAGAATGAAAGTAAGACCTTTAGGCTTAAGTTCTTGTTGCTTCGTCTTCTGATAAATGCGTTGGCGTAGACTAGAGGCCTAGTTACGTTTCTGTCGTGATGTTGTTAAACACCGTGACCAAATGCAACTTGGGACGGAAAAGGTTTATTTCATCTTAAAAGGCGGTAGTCCATCTTTGAGGGAAATCAGCTCAGGAACTGAAGCAGGGGAGGAGCTTAAAACAGAGACCCTGGAGGAACACTGCTTACGTACTGCCTGCCGTGTTCTCAGGGCAGGCTTACCCCCTATCTTATACAGCTCTGGGCCACCCACCTGGGGATGGTTCTGCCCACCGTAGATTCGGACCACTCTTACATCCAGTAACAATTAAGAGCCCAGCCCAATGGTTTGATCTGAAGTAGGCATGTCTTTAGTCGAGGTTTCTTCATCACAGGTATGTCAAGTAGACAGCCAGGATGAGCCATCACAGCCAGATAACGGGGCGGCTGAGTATAAAGGGCTGATGCTTTGAAACACCAAAAAAAAAAAAAAAAAAAAAAAAAAAAAACACCGCCCATCATCTTGAAAAGCTGCCCAAATTTACCCCCTCATTGACAACAGAACCTGAGTGTCCATCGGTTTCTTGTGACATTGGGTTGATGGCTACATTCTTTGTTTTTTTTTTTTCCTCCCCCAAATCTCATGTGCAGTCATGGCTCCTGCCCCCCCACCCCACCCCAAACTGTGTTTCCATAGTTACAGGTGGGGTCAGGCATCTTTCACCCTCTTAGCCCTGGTTAGTGTTTCTCTCTCAGATGTTTTTCCTGTCCCTTTCCTTGCTGGCAAGTCGTTAAAACAGGATGAGGCAGGATGGAGATGGGAGGAGATGAAATGGTTGAACATCTCGCTGGGACATCCCCGATGATTAATGAAGAAATGAAGGGCGGTAACGAACTGAGAAACTAGATACCTAGATAAATCCAAATTACATCGCTGGGCAAAGTCTGGGGACACAGATAATACAGATGCTTCTGTCAACTCCCGGCTAAGGGAACTGCTAAGGTTGTATTTTTATAAGTCTTCATTCTGCTTTATCGCTTTATAAAAGGACCAGGGAGTCAGTAAAACTGGTTTGTCCTTCAGCAAAGGGAGAAAGGTATTTTCTGGAAGGAATATTTTTAAATGTGACCATGAATCTTCTGAAATGAATCAAAATAAGGGACTGTCTGCCAATGCAGATATGAGGGAAGGAGCCCCTCAACAGACTTGCAAAGAAAAAAAATAGATTTAATTTCACAAGAAGCAGTGTAATGACTAGAAAATGGAAAGCTCAGTGTGGCGGTGTAGGTATCCAGACTCAGCTGAGACCAGGGGCAAAGAGACTTTGAGTCAGCCTGAACTGTGGAGTGAGACATAGTTTCAAAACCCAAGAGTGTTGGCATAGCAACAGTCAACATCAGCAACAGAGTTGGTGAAATCAAACGTCAGGTTGACAGCTGGTGACAGGGAAAAACATTTGTAAATCCGAGAATCAGTTCACACTGGGTTTCTAAGTCAACACGGAGTCAAAGTGCGTGTCATTGTGACGAGGATTTTGTTTAAAAAAGAAACCTCATAGGGGCCTGCACCTATGACACCTGCACCCTGGCCCCAGTCTAAGTAAATAAACAGCTTTTATAAAACTGCTTTGCAGTAAATCCAGTGCTACAACAAGCATATACCAAAGCATTGGTAGCCAGCCCCTCTCTAGCAAGTATGCCCACAGACACCGATTTATTACAGGTTCTAAAGTGAATATATTTCTCATTCCTTTTATAAAGCAGTAAAACATGTCCGGGACCTGCAAAACCAAAACCTTTTAGCATCTCCATTAGCTGTCAGTCGACAGAAATGTTCAGTAACCCCTCTCGCGTGCCTATGCATGGCGAGGTCATTCGGGGTGGGCTTTCTGGGCATGGTGCTTGGAAAGTATTTTGTACTTTCAGAATTTCTGAAGAATTAAGCGATTTGAAATCCTTTCTCCCCGTAGCCTGTGGGCCCTGGAAAGTACGTATTTGACATTGGATGCGAACAGCACGGTGAATATCGCCTCACAGACATGGTAAGTTGACCTGTCACCTCTGCTTCCAAGGGCTAAATAAATATCTGCTCGGTCACATTGATCTCACTAGGCTGCCCAGCTGCCGAAACGATCAATGTCAGTTCACAACGCCTGTAGGAGCCAGAGCTGGATTTTGTGACTGGGAACCGCCTAACCCTGAGTTCCGGCAGGTGTCAGTCCCAGAAAGGTGTCAGCACCTGAAAGCTGTAACCTTCTGCACTGAGGTCAGGTGGTTGTTCACATAGGTCCCAAGGCTAGCCTGCTATTAAAGCCTAGTTATTAGTTAGTAAGTTAATTTGCTACACTGAGCATGGGCGTTAATAGCAGATTGCTCTTCTCTGGCTGGCAACAATGTAGTCATTCTCAGGGCCTTGGGTAAAGGATCATGTGAAGGGGTGTCCTGTCTGCAAGCTCGTGATGTGTTAATGCCTGACTATTGCCTGGGGATAACGAGGTTTAGTAAAAATTTCCTGGTCTTAGTACTAGCTCTGAGCCTTTGACTTATTCATTCTTGCTGTAAGAAGTTTTGGGATTTTTTTTTTTTTGTGTGTGTGTGATTAAGGACAATTTTATTAGAGTTTAAAAAACAAAACAAAACAAAAAACAAACAAACAAAAAAAAACACAAAAAAACGCCCCAGGGCAGGCAAGCGGTAAACCTCACTCGTTTCCCCAGAGAAGCAGATGGAAGAAAGAAGGAAAGAAAAACAAACAAACCTAAAACAATAACAAAAGTTTGAGCTAAGCTGGCAAAGAGATCCGCCCTGACAAAGAACGAGTAATTTAGAGAAAGTGAGGAAGCCCAAGGGATAGAGAAGAGCGTGCTTAGGTTCTGGCTAGCATTTAGAACCCCAGATCTCAAGCTGTAGATCGAGACCCCTTTAGGAGCCCAAGGAAACTTTCACAGGGGCCGTAGGTCAGCTATCCTGATATCTACATTTACGATCCATAACGGCAGCAGAGTTACCGTTGTGAAGTAACAACGAAAATAATTTTGTGGTCGAGGGTCACCGCCACATGAGAAGCTGTATTGAAGGGGAAGAACCGCGGCTCTGGAAGTTGCACCTTTCTTGAGTCAGGGTTCAGCGGAGTGGGCGGAGCCAGCCGTACCTCAGCCAAACCTCAACCTCGGGGCACAGCTCAGCCCCGAGGTGGGAGCTTTAGGGGGGTGCCTGAACCCGGTCAGATCAAGTATCAAATTGCGCCTTTATTTTTCTCCTTGGTCCCTGAAGCTGCACGGGCATCCCTTCCTAGTGAGCTGGACCTGTACTATAAGCTGACTCTCCCACGACTAGACTGCCTTTCCTGGCGCAGTAGATAGTAGCAGACCGCAGAGTTTAATCTATAACCAGGCACAATGAGAGGTGGAGGGGCGCCAAGAGCAATCAATAAAATAAAACGGAACACTGGTAATGTGGGAGAAACGAGAGTTATATGAATGTTCTCCCTCCCTCCACCCCTCCCTCTCTCCCTCCCTCCCCAAGGTTTCTGCAACCTCAGCATTTTCTTTTCACATAAAGGGAGTCTACCCAGCACGGGCATTACCAGTTGTTTAGGTTTAGATGAGAAATGTCCGTCCGTTCTTTTCCCCTCACCCCTGTTTCATGAAGTGAATGCTGGAAACTGGAAACTGTAGGAGGTGGAACATAATTGGAGGGGCTGTCACGGGGCGGGGGGGGATATCTTAGGGTGTTGTATCTCCCTTGGCCCTTTCCTGTTCGTTCCCATCCTTGTTTTTCGTGGACCGTGCTGTAAACTTTTCCACCAGGACAGTGTGAGCCTCTGAAACCTTGAGCCAAATACCCCTTCGGTCTTTTAAGCCATTCCCTTAGGTGGTTTGTCACATCTACACAAAAGGAACTCAAATATCACCCATAGTATGACCTCATCTTTACCCAGACCACCTAATCTTCAATTAGGTCATGTTCTAAGGTCCCTGGGTCTAGGACAAGGTCATATTTTTGGGGGTAGGGCACAGTTCGCTTCATCACACCGAGATGGTCAGCACCAACACTCCGAGGCACGCACGCACGCACGGTTTATTGGGAGTTGACCTCAGGGTCAACTGTGGAGGAAGCAGGATTGGCTAGAAGTAGGAGGTGACCCGCGCTGTGACATCTCTGAAGCCTGGGACCCACGCGAATCAGAGCCACGCAGCAGATGTGGGATGTGGGGGTGGGGCGGTGCTGTGGTTTTGCTGATGGGAGGGGTCACTTCCCTGGGAAGTACCCAGGTTATGAGCCATCAGTTGTGGACTGCCAGCAGCCGAAGGAAGAGGGTTATCCACCACCTGGGGGAGGTCAGCTATTGCCAGAGCACAAGTGCCCTTTGGGGGATAGTCTCCAAGTATAGTCCTTGGCTCAGCAGCCTCTGGGTCACTTGGGAGCCAATGGAAATGATTAGCCTGCCATCCTGCCCTGGAACCTACGCAAATAGGGCAGGGCAGGCTTGGCCACTCCCATCCGTGAATACTTGTCTCACCCTATGGGTGAAGGAACTCAGAACCTTCAGAGCGAAAATGGAAGGATTCATTTCTAGCGGCCAAGCAGATGTATTCTGTCCACCTTTTCCTCGTTGTCATTTAATATCCTGGACCGAAATGACGACGGCAATGTCGACAGCTTTGTGGGTTTTTTTTTTTTTTTTTTTTGCCTTAAAATAGGAAAGAGGAGAAGAGGAGGAGGAGGAAGAGACATTAGTGAACATCGTTCCAAAATGGAAAGCTCTCAAAATCACAGAACTGGCCTTGTGGACTCCAACCCTCTCTGAGGAGCAACCTCCCGCTGAGGGACAAGGCCAGGAAGAAACACCGGGAGTTACTGGTACAGAACACCTCACAGTTGTCAGGGTTGCCTTGCCCCGCGGTTGTCAGGGCGAGCACCTCGGGGTTGTCAGGGCAAGCACCATACACACCTGTCCCCAGGCCTGATGTAGCTGGGTCCTCTGGGAAACGGCCAGTGGGTCAGTTTGGGTGCAGGATGTTATAAGGGCAAGCGTTTGGCATGGGAATCTCCCAGGGAGTAGAGAAGAACAAAAATCAACTGTATGGGAGAAATGGCCTGCTAGGATGCAGGCTCCAGGAACCCTGGGGGATTCTCAAATTGCCAGAGTTCACTTGGTATCGCCTCGCTGTGGGCGTGGCTTGGGTTGGGCATCCAATAGCAAATGGGATCAGATGTCCCTGTTGGAAGAAGGATGGAGGTAGCATTTCTCTGTATCCGTTTTACTGTGGTCTAGCCAAGAAAGTCGGGAGACAGGCCAGGGTGATCTGATGGCCAGACCTGGACTGGAGCTTGGGGGTTGGGAAAGGGGCCCATGCCCTCAAGAACAGGAGACATTGCCGGGCAGACCAGGAGGGCCACTTGACATAGAGACCTGCCTGGCGAACTCATTCTATCCGCCGCTGCTGTCTTCATCCCAGGCGTGGGTGACCCCTCAGAAGACCTCCCAGTGGAAGGTTTTGAGGGCGAGGCGGAGCCGAGGGCGGGCGATGAAGACATAGACACGTTCAGACAGGAGAGCCAGGAGAACAGCTATGACTTGGACCAGGGTAAGAATACACGCTCCTTCAGGGTGGGCGTGGCTAGTGTGCGGCCAGTGACGCACCCTAGGAGGAGCCGACTTCTCCTTCCCCCACCGAGCTACTCTCTCGGTCGGTCTGAGGGGCCTGGGCGAGCCTGGAAAGACCAGCGTATAAAGTCCAGCTTGTCCGCACTGGATCCTGACCTTGGTGTGACTGGTCCTCAACACTCTCCCCTGAGGATGAAAACTAGATGTGATTGGGAATAGTCACATCTGTCAAAGTGGTTTGGAGGGACAGTCTGGAAACTCAGACCTCTGCAATCCACAGAGGGCAGGAACCCCACCTGTCTTTGAAAACTCTTTCCCCACAGGGGATCCTTTGATTTGATCAGGTGAGGCTCTCATCTTCTGAGGTGAATCTGACCTTGTTCTTAGGGAGAGAGCGTAGGGACAACCTGGTCACCCAAGGTTGCCTGCTCCCCAGGCATGGGATTAGGGCCTGTTTTAGTTGGGGTTTTATTGCTGTGAAGAGATATCATGACCACGGCAACACTTATAAAGGGAAGCATTTAACTGGGGCTGGCTTACAGTTCAGAGGCTTAGTCCTTGGCACCATAGCGGGAAGCTTGGTGACTCGCAAGCAGACAGGTTACTGGAGAAAGAGCCAAGAGTTCTACATCCTGACGGGCAGGCAGCAGGAAGAGACAGTGGGGCCAGTGCGAGCTTCCGAAGCCTTAAAGCCCGCCCCTAGTGACGCACTTCCTCCAACAAGGCCACACCTCCTAATAATGCAACTCCCTATGAGCCTATGAGAGGGCATTTTCAATCATACCTGCCACAGGGTTCCTTTCAACTAGATTTTGGTTATAAATTAAGAATGAGTCTATTTCCTAATCTTTAAAAAATAATAATCTGAAACAACAAAACCAGGCAAAACTTGTTTTCTATGTAGCTGGTAGGAACACACACATGGACTTAGGCTCTTCCAGCAATCGTTAATATGAACAGTGTATGAACACACCTAAGAGGCGGGATCCATTGACCGGGCTCTGGTGGACCGCTCGCCTTTATTCTCTCATTCCATAAGTGGGTAGGAATGACCCTCGCGGGTACAATGCCTGCAGGATCCTGTGGGCACCTAGAGCAGTGGCGTCCCTTGTATCCTTCCTTTGGGTTCCTAAAAGCCAGCAAGTTCCGCTGCTCATTTGCATACAGCTTTGGGTTGCTGGCACCCTCAGTGACGGGTTGGATAGACAGGGATCTCATCCGGAGCCACCCAGGCCCAGGATTTCACTATAGAGTATTAGGGACTGTCAGCACGCTGCCCGGAGAGATGGGACCAGAACAGGAAGTATCTTCAGGAAGGGTCCGCTCCAGGTGAGCGGAGAGGCTGAGAGGCAGAGAGATAAGGCAAAATGGAGATGAGAGGAAACTCCTGACAGGAAACACACCCTGAAGTCAGGGGGAGTTGCGAGGAGGAGGAGGCTGCTGCAGCTTTCTCCAGCATCCTTTCTTGACCTTATGTGGTGGGCCTTCGAACTGGATCCTCAGATTTGTGGGCGTGACAGAGGGTCCTTTGAGAAGCATAAGCCTCAAGTTGATTGTTCGAGCACCAGGGGGCACCCGTGGAAGCCCAGTATCCCAAAATAACCAATGTGGGAGGAAGGAGGCGGTGGATGGTGATGAAGGTGAAGAATTCTTGAACCAGTCCAGTGTATGATGGCTGGTCCCTGAGTAGGAGGAGGAGCTTTAGCTCAGGAGCTGGTCCTAGGGACCCGAGTGCCGCAGGAAGTAGGTCTTGGCAAGGGCTAAACTCTTAAAAAGCTGTAATCAGGGCTGGAGAGATGGCTCAGGAGTTAAGAGCCCTGGCTGCTCTTCTAGAGGACCTGAGTTGAATTTCCAGCAACCACATGGTGGCTCTCAACCATCTGTAATTGGATCCAGTGCCCTCTTCTGGTGTGTCAGTGACAGTGTGCTCATATATATAAAATAAATAAATCTTATTTTAAAAAGTTTATTTAAAAAAAAAAACAAAAAAAGTAATTGTTTTTTCTTTTGGTTTTGGGTTTTTGTTTGTTTGTTTACATCATTAACTTTTATGTTTTTCTGGTGTTTTCTTTTCTTTCCAGGGAACCCGAACTTTGATGAAGAACAGTCAGACCTCCAGGAATAAGATAGAGGAGGTGGAAGACCACAGACACACCAGGCGTGCCTTAGTTAACACCAGTCAGCTGGGGCTGGTACCCATGGCCTGTCAATCTCTCTCTCTCAACACACTGTTAAGTTGTTTTTCAGTCAGAAATAAATCTCCGGGTATTCACTGTTTGCGAACGAGCCTCCAATGTCACTTCTGTGATGTCACTTCTGTGAACTGTTCTCCAGCTTCTCATGGGCCTCGTTCTGTGGAGAGGTTCAGTGAACGGGTGTGGACTTGTGGGATGTACTTTTTATAACACTCTGCAAGTGGAGAGTGTGTGCCCCAGGCTCTGTAAGAAGCCATCTGCCAGCTTTCTTCACCCTCTGGCAGGCTCCCACAGGGTCCCTGCCACAGGCAGAGCAAGGCATTAATTGAGTAGGTAGTGGGCTCCCTCTCCAGGTTCCTTGGTAACTGCAGGTTCCTGCCTAACGGTCAAGCGTCGAATGGACTCACACACCTGGAGTCTCCTTCTCCTTCCCCTATCTGTTCACCTTCTCAGCATTGTTCCTGGGGGCTAAAGCAGAAGCCCTTAAACCTTACCTCACAGCTTCGCCTCCTCTTCCCTCGAGCTGCCCAGAAGGTCAGGGCTGAGCCCCGAGTCTACCTCCAGCAGCACAGGCTCCTGAGATTTCAAGTACTGCTCAGAGCATTCTTCCCATCGTCCCCTAGGCTCCCCAGGACAGGGTGACAGGGAGTGGCCGTGTCCGATGCAAATGATCCATTCATTTCCCCATCCCCCCTTTCCTGGAGAAGCTGTAGCAGAAATATTGAGCATTTTCGTTTTCTCAGCCCATTGTTAGCAACGTTAGCAAAATAAATAATCGTGCATATCTTAGCATTTGAGTCCCAGGTGAGGACACCCCATCAGAATAGCCAACCAACCCCCTAGCTCCTCTGTCCACAGTCCTTGGAATTACTCTCTATTCCCACCCAGCCTTCTCACTCTGTACAATCTGTCATCCAAATGCAGCAGTTATAATGGCCAAGCTTTTACACACACACACACACACACACACACACACACTCCACCTTCTCCATTGACATCAAGAACAGCCTGAGGGAAGGTGACACTGCAGAATGCCGATGTGACACCTGGCCCTTTCAGAGGTTCTCTGCACACTGGGAAAGTCACCTAACACAGATGGCCAGGCACCTCTGAGTTTCAGCAAGTCCGAGGAAGCCTGAGTGTGCATTGGTTCGGGTTCCCAGGGGCTGCTGGGTCATAGGCCACACTGGGTGGAAGGCCACTTTCCATGGTATGCCATGATGGTCTAATCTAAAAGCTGAGAGATTCAGGTTTGTACAGTGTGGGAAGCCAGCTGGGGATCTCTGTGTTTTACCTAATTTCTTCCTTAGGACCCTCAGAGGTAGCCATGAGGGCCAAGTGAGGAGATGCAGGTGAAGTGTTCAGAACACCACATGAGGAAGTGCGGACATTTCTTGGTATTGTGCGATTCCATCCAACTCCTCACGGTGACCCACAGAGCACCTGTGGAATCAAAGGTTTATTGGCGAGGGATTTTCTGCAATCTGGGTCTTTAAGAGTATGTAAAAACAGAGTAGACAAGTTGCTGGATTTTATGACCCTTTGAAAAATGCAAGACAAATGTTTTTCATAAATACAAGAAAGTTCCAGACCTTACAAATTGCAGGCTGTGCCATTATCATAAAGCCTGTTGTAACTGGGTTACAGTAATTTTGCCACTGTACCATAAGCAGCAACCGAGATCTCATGACTCGTAATTATACTCAGGGCTTATCTTATTTGCTTATTATACGAGCGCAGTTATGAAAGGGGCTGTCACCAGGATGCTGCTGTGTTTGGTGTTGGGGTGGAGGGCAGAAGACGTAACACGGTCAGCCGTGTGCATCCTGAGACAGTGGCTCCGAATCTAAGAGTCAATAACAGCAAACCTCAGGTAAAGGTTTGTTGTTGTAGGGAATATTTATAACAGTGGCACCCAATCTGGCTTGTAGCTACGTGCCTCAGGCTGCCAGCTCAGAAGCACTGGCCCTGCCACCCACGAGACACCAGCGTGGGAGATGGCTCTGCCAATCTCTCACGCTGTCTCCACAAGGCTTGGCTGAGCCAAGACCATCCCGCCATCCACGCAGTATTTGGTAGAAATGAGACCCTAATGCTTAATATTATCCAAAGGCTTTATATAATAGAAACGCTCAATAAACAAGATGCCCGCCGGGCGGTGGTGGCGCACGCCTTTAATCCCAGCATTTGGGAGGCAGAGGCAGGCGGATTTCTGAGTTCGAGGCCAGCCTGGTCTACCGAGTGAGTTCCAGGACAGCCAGGGCTACACAGAGAAACCCTGTTTCGAAAAAACCAAAACCAAAACCAAAAAAAAAAAAAAAAAAAAAAAAAAA